>NC_081826.1:294491648-294817719 GCF_030867095.1 Alligator mississippiensis
AATGCATCACCCATAAATACAAACAGAAAGGCATATGATACATTAAAAGGGCTCTGTCCTTATGGAAAAATCCAAAGGAAACTAATTTAGAACTTATTTGCCAAAGAGCTGGAAAGTATCAGGACACAGTCTCCTACTTTCACCTATGCATCTGAATGCTGTAGTCAAAGGTAAAAGAAATCAGGACTCGTGCTAGAGATGATATCTTTTATTAAACCAACTAGATTTTTTGCAAAAAAAACATAAAAATCTTTAATTGCAAGCTTTCGGGCCCAAACGCCCTTCATTAGGCATTTGGAGAAAACATAGTCAAAGTTCTCCTGGGTAGAAATAAAAGTTCATACCAAAATACAAGGTATTGTATTAGGAATCGGAGGCTGGAGGGAATGGTGGAGACAAAAGACTGAGAGGAAGATGCAGGGATCTAAAATGTGTAACGAATGCACGGAGCACGGTAGAAGTATGTGTGCATCAAATCCACCTGTGAATCTGGTCTGACTATTTGGGGATGCTGAGGAGGTATAATTAAGATGCGTGAAGGAGGAACCTTTCCTTCCTTCCTTTTCTTTCACTGTCTAAAACAACCACGTGAGAAAAGGATACATCCAGCAAGCTTCCCAACAATCAGGTCTCCTGGACTGTGCAATCATTTTCCCTAGAGAAGAAGTGGAAATCCCAAGGCTTCTGCCTTTTACATCTAGACTGAAGAAGATGCCACAAAAAATACTGAAGGAAACAAACCTGCATGGGCAGAGGGAAGGACTGACCTAATCTCCAGTGTCTGGGATTTGGGATGTATTAAGTGTTTCTTTTTTCATGATATCTGTGTCACATCCTGGGGAAGAAACATGTTGAAATTCTAGCCATGTAGCACTGAAAAGCCAAAATGTTTCCTGCTTTGGGAATGCCTTGGCAACAAGTCCATGAGAACAATGGTTTCGCTTATTGGAGCAGTGGACATACGTGGCTATTATACAGTCTGTCTGAAAAAAAAGGGCATTGAAACACCACTGAAATGGCCATTCTTGACTCCGGAGTCACCCAGGCAACCACTGTTGCATGGCCTTCTCCCTATAAATGCCAATTATTTTCAAGGTTTGACACATGACAGTGAATAAGCTTTTAACATTTTGGGCAGAACTGTTGTTAAGCAGAGAATCCTTTCTGCTTGGCAGCATTTATTATAGGCATAACTGACCCAAACCCTTTCTTGTGGCTAACAGCAACGGTGAGTAGTCAACAGAAATAAATATACTGTATAGCTGCAGTTTTTATTTGCTGAACGACTCTTAAAGTTCCAGGGTGTGATGAAAGAAATAGGAATTATTTAGTAATGTGCTGAACTGAGATGGGATTTGATAACCTGTTCCTCCATCGAGTCTACTGTCTCTTGACAGTGCTAAACAGCCCAGGAGAATGACCTGCAGCCACACCATGGAGAAACAGAGACACTTGCAATGCAGCCATGTTAGAGCAATGATGGAAAGGGCTGACTGAGGGGTAGCTGATGAAGCTCGGCACACTGGCATGTTTATCATTTCCCCAGACTTAACATCACACTGGGCATTAGCCATGGACAATCTGAAAGCAATTAACCTTAATCTTATCTCAAAACCAACATACCCCGCATGTCCTAGTTGGAGAAGACCCTACAATCTATGTCCTAGAGATAATTAAATGACTGGTGACCCCAAAGCTTCGGTGGTGGCCTGAGGCTTTTGGGAGCGGCCAGAAGCCATGCCAGTCTGGTGATCTAGAGACAAAAGTGACCCTGTACGCTCAGACTCATTCTCCTGGGCCCAAATCACATGCTAGATGCTTTATTTGGTTGCAGACAAACCACCTAATCTCTGTGTGCCTCTGTTGCCCATCTATGAAACTGAAAATAATGCCACATTTTCTCCCAGCACTTATATCTGTCTTGTCTATTTAGGTATAAAGCTATCTGGGGATAGAAAGCATCTCTTACTATGTGCACCATAGCAAACATGTAAGGCCCTATGATTTAAGGCTTCCATGCTCTGTTGCAATGCTTTCTTCCTCTGTCCCAAAGCCTAATGATAGTAGGTGCCACTCACACACTGTTCACAAAGAGCCTGTCTACTGCAACTTTGTGTTGTGCCCAGCAGGGCCACCATGCAGCACACCCCATTCACTCACTCCCACTTTACATGGACCAGCTCCTGAAAATGAGGCAATGAAGCTAAGTTAGAGTTTGTCCAATGCTCCTCACCGTCTCTGTTAACCAGTTGGCACATTTCCTTTGCTTTTTGTTTCTTGAACCTTTGAAGTATGAAAAAAAAATCTTTTCTTTAAACAAAGTAAATCACGTTACTCCAGGAGCTAGGTGTAAAGCATCTGTACTGGTGCCAGCACAGTGCAAATGCCTTAATGGGCCTCTACTCATTAATGTCCGTTGTCATCTCAGTCTCTCCCCTTTGCAGTCTTGTCTGCCATGCCTTGATGTAATAAATTGATGAGGAAGTTGCCTTAAGAGCAAAGGGACTTCAGGTAGGGGGCCCTCCTCTGCTCTGTAGCTCCCCTGGCCACATCCCACTTTTACTCCAGCTTTACCCTCTAGCTTGGAGCCTGCTGCCCAGGGGGCAGTCACACCTTTGGTCACACCTTTGTGCCCTCAGTTTCTAGGCCCTGTGAGACCCCTACACAGGCCTCAGGACCATGGGTCCTGCTTTCATGTGCTCCAAACCCCCCATGGGAAAGGTGGCTCAGCCCAGACAAGCTGGGCACAATATGTGTGGGGGCTTGGCTATCTGCTTGGCCCTGCTGATCCAAATGCGTTTGTCCAGTGAGCTGTGTTAAGGCACCTTAAGGAGTGCATGTGTAGACATGTGCCTAAATCACCTTTATGTGCCCTAGCCTAAGGTGCATTAAGTTTAGGTATGCATAAATTCATGTGTATACATGCTCATAGAGACCCAATATTCAGTCATTTCTGTGCACCTCCAGCTTTTTTGTTCTGCATACCCGGACAGCCAAAAAAAAAAATTGGCAAAAAGAAAATCTCCTTGAAAAACAAGAAATTTGGCGTGTGTTTTTTAAAGGGTTCCCCCTGCTCCTAAAATGGGCTTAAAGTTGGGCTAACTCTGCTCCCACTGAAGTCAGTAAACATATTACCTTTGATTAGACTGGGAGAAGAGCACTCTATGTTGTCAAGATAAAGAGTCCAGTTTGCATTTTCTTGATGACTGTGTCACCAGAGCTGCGGAGTAATAATAACCCTTCCTTGTGAACTTACTAAGCCCACCGAACATTATGTAGCATGCATCCCATTAAACCATGCTAGTCTGAAGGCACCAACACTTGAGAAATCATTAGTTCTTATTGCGTGTGGAAAACCAAAAGATGCTGAAGCTTTTAAAATCAATTGTCTCTGTAACATACTTAAGATATTTAAATAGCAATTAATGGAAAGCCCACTGTACTGACAATTGGATGGCAAGGAGGGCAGATTAACATCAGGTAAGCCTATGGAATATTTATGATTTAATGCCACTGTTGTATTCTAGCAATGTTTTTACCACTGGAAATCATTTCTTCTAATATAAGTTTCCACCTTCACACTTAACACAGGAGGACTGAATACAAACTGTCTCTAATCTGGGCTGAATGTAAAGTGTGAAGTAGAATTCATCAGAGAAACAAGATTGGGGTTCGATTATGAAGGGTTCTGATGATCTGTAAGTACTCGGATTCTAGCCAGTTATTCAGGAATATTTCTATCGTCTTCTAAGGAAAACAGTGATGATCAAAGTTAAAAGTCCATTGTTGGAACCTTTTTTATTCAGGTCAATAAAACATCCCAAACTACCACATTCTCTTCTTTGGAGGACTGAGGTGATAGTTCCTATGTATTAATGCTTACATTTACAGATTTATCTCAAGTTGTAGGAAAAAAGTATTTCTTCTTAACAAAGTTGGCTCAAATCCAACCTTGCCTTTAGGTTCTCAAAGGAAAGATGCCAGAATAATTTTAAAAAGGGCAAAAATTCAATTTTCCCTGACTTCATTCTTAGAAAAGGCTGACATTTCCACCTTGGGCCTCCCCAAAATTAAGTCTCTTAAGACAGCCATCGGACAGGGTACATTTCAGCCCTTGTAGTTAAAGTTTGGCAAAGTTATAAGCAATGGAAAATAATGAGCCGTATCAGACAATATTAAAAATAAATAGCGCTACCAGCTTTGCCTGTAATATTACTTCTGGGATTTATTCTTTATTTTGCCACCTTAGAGTGGTGATTTTTCTGTACAGGGAATAATAAGGAATTTGAGCTCCTCCAACTAAGTTTCCGTGGGAAACCATTTCCAATAATCAACAGCTGAAATCAGTTAGTGACTGCTAATTAGTGATTGCTTAATTAGAAACTTGCACCCTTTTTCAGGAAAACATCTTTAGTCAGGAAGCCACTTAAGGGCATGCTTGACTCCCATCACAATCAATGGGATTCGAGCACATGTATAAGTGCTTTTCTGAATCAGAGACCTGCTGAGCCTAGAGAACGGGGTACTGCTGACAGTGGTGAAATTTAAGGATTTAGGTGCAGCTTTAATTAAAGGATTTAGGTGCAACTTTAGGATTTAAAGATTTAGGTGCAACTTTAATACAGGCTTTTTGCAAATGATGGGAAGCTGTTACTGTCCGATTGATTGCCGTCTACTATCCTGTATGAGTTAGTCTAGCATCACGGCTTAGCTTCTCACACATGGACAAGGATCCAGGCCTTTAAAACCACCAACACAGTTAGCTCTAACAGGCAGAAGACTGTGCAAGGCCCAGGAGTCTGCATTCACTTCAATAGTGTTCTCCAGAGATCTGTATGCAGGGCAGTATAGAGAAGCTTGCATTGATGCTGGCCACAATGGAGAAGGATATTCAATCTTCACAGCTTTCCATGTTTTTCTTCTTATGTGCACTAAGCATTCACATTCAAGTCAATAATAAAGACTGACTATCCATAGTTCTCAAAGGGGAAAAAAAAACAACCTAAATAGCATAGTCCATTATCACTCCATATGTTCAAACAGCATCAAGGCTGTCTACACTGAAACAATACTTAGGCTTGACCTTATGAGTGCTCAGAAACCCAGTCGCACAACCATCTACACTGAAAACCTCTGTGGCTCAACCCCTGAGTCTGATTTCAGCTCTTCCTGAACGTCAAGTTCAAGCCACCGTTATCTTTCCTTGTCGTATGCGTGGAACTGAAGACACCGAGAGAAGTCCAGAAGTTCATCACCACATCAATCCCACCACTTGCTGGTCCTGACGCTCAGCCCATTTGCACCCCGATCCCTTTCTCTACTGCCTATTATTGGAGCCAAGCAGTAAAAAAAAAAAAAAAAAAAAAAAATCACTTTCTAGAAATACTGCACTCATGAAACAAGATACAGATGGAAGGGGAGGTGAAGCATAGTTGGGGGTAGGAGAAGAGCAAGTCTGGCTTGAATTAATAGAGAACGCTTTGGGCTGAGTCTAGCAGTATATGGGCAATAGCCTAAGGCAGAATGGAAACCTTCCAGCAGTCAGGACTGTTGAGTGTCTTTTTTCCCCTTTCAGTAGCCAGAACAAAGAAAACCCTCAGACAATCCATGCAGAAGGGAAAGGGTAAGCAAACAAGCTGTTAGTCAGCCTTGTGCCATTGTTTGGCATGGCTTCCACTTTGCTGATTCACGAGTGCTAGTCCAAACAAAGCGATTCGAGCACAATAACCACTCTGTCTCCTCTTGGAAGTAGTCTTTTTACAGCTTCTTACTAAAGTGACATTTCTGGGAGACTGTCGTTCTGAGCCGCCTTCTGTTCCCCATGTATAATGCTTCCCCATCTGTCACTCTTTCATTTTGACCATTAAGAGTAATGGGTTTGCACATGAAGAGTGGCTTCTTTAAGGCAAATCTGCTAAAAACTGCACAATGTTGAAGAAAAAATTAATTCCTGACAAATTTCAAAGAGAAGAAGTCAACTCACAGGGATTAACTGTGTCCCAATACACACATCTTTCCTTAAGGACTGGCTTTTCTTCAATCAATAGATTTTGCTTTTTTTCCCCCACAATGACATTTATTCAGGCAGAAACACCCCCCCTCCCGCCTCGTCCTTTTTAAAGGGGTGCCAATGCAAACAGCCAGAAGTCAACAGGAGGTCATACTAGAAGTCAGAGTCTCACGCTGTGCAGAGCCAGGACAAACTGGCAAACATACGCAACAAAAAATGACTGAATGACACGCAAGGTGACGTTGAGAAGATATGGTCATTTTTTATACATAGAATTGATAGCACTGAAATAATGTGCAGTTGTGTTTTACTGAGCCCCAGTGCTTTGCCATCAGTATCACTGGCAATGTATATTTGCACTCATTTGCTTTCTAGTTTTCTCTTCCTATTAACATGTCTAAAAAAAGATAAAGTAAATGATAGGAGTAGGACAATTAATTCCTCTCTGATTTGGGATCTGTGTAACTTGGAGCAGATCCTCCTGTTAGAGTCAGGGAAGCTCTGACTCTGGGATGCAGCTGTGTCCCTTCAGGTCAGGATGCAAAGAGAAAAGTAATTTGCTGCAGTCATTTTACTTTATGCTTTACCTTTCAAATGAGGCTCTTAACATATTTTGTAAGTACATAGAAAGTGCCATACTGGGTCAGATCAATCATCCTAGCCCAGGATCCTGTCTCTGACATTGGCAAAATGTAATTTTTTTTGAAGGATCATATGGCTAAAAGCAGATGTTGCCCTGTGGGTCAGGCCAACTCTCAGGATCTCAATATTGCGCTGTTAGACAGGAGGGTATGACACAATTGCACATATACAAACACACAAATCAATTAGGTGCATACACACACACACTACCAGCTCTGGCACAAACACATCCAAACCAGCCTAGGCACATGCATATCTGTCACCAATTCAAGTACATACACTATACACCCCAAAAGTTAGACACAGATCACTAATTCATATATCATGCACACAATGACATATATATATACACACACACACATATACATACACACACACACTCACCAGTTCACACACATACAACCCACCTATACATACACACAGGTAAGTTCCTAACTTGGATGGTTCAGTGTGTATGTGTGTGCTTAGGGTACCTGGGATACTTGGGGGAAGTAAAAGAAAGTTAAAGTGAAGGGAGTGAAAGTTGCCAGAACCAGGATTAGAACTAGTGGACTAGAGAGAAGCTGGCTCAGCAACTGAGGCTTGGGTTTATTGGGTTTACTTAAGGTAGACTGGAGCTGGAAGCTGAGGCAGACAACTGAGATATTGGAAGGGGGCAGATAAGTGGTGGCAAGGAGGAGACAGCTAGGAAAGAAACTGAGGCAGAAACCTGGTTGCTCAGGGGAAAAGGAAAAGGCAGTGGGGATAAGACAGTGGCAAACAAACAGGGGGTTGGAGGCAGAGAGGAGCTCAGGATGGGTGTTGGAGGTGGCGGTGAGCCAGAAGCAGGAGAGGGAGAAATGAGACAGAAGTTAGAGGGGCGAGGAGCAGAGATTGGAGCAGGGCCAAGCCATAGTAAAGCAAAACTCAACTTAGGGGTCCAAATAACAGTTTTATTACACAGACAACGCACTACACAGCTCCATGAAGTTATTGGTTCAAACACACACACACGCACACGCACACAAGGGCAGCAGGAGAAAGAGACTCAGTGGAAGCGCTGGAATCCAGGTGGGGAAGAGAAGCAGAGTCCAAGTCCTTGGTTGAAGAGGGGGTGGGGGTGATAGCTACCTGTCCAGGCTAGAAAGGGGTCCTTGTCCAGTAGGTGTTGTCCAGAGGGGGGTTGCCAGCAGGACCTCTGGGTGGATAGGTGGTGTGGCATGGTGCTGGTCCAGATGGAAAGGGCATCCCACTGGGTCTGTCTTCACTGCCCTTTTTATAGGGGCAGACCTTGTGTGACCCTAGTGACAGGAGGCATACCCAGGCAAGGGTCAGCTCCTGGCGTACTGAGCATGTGTGCTCCATGCGGCGATGTACAGTTTCGGGTGTCCATAATGGTGGGGTACAATGGTAGAGTTGCTGGTTTTGCAGGGTCTTTTGTCTTTCAAATTCTGGGTTCTTGTCTCTGTTCCTGGGTGAGGTCCGTGGTTCCTGGATGAATCAATGCGAGGTGATGGCCTGGTCGCTATAGGCCATTTAGTAGAGGCCTGCTACCATGTATTTCAATCATTCCCAATCACTCTCATTCATCCGGGAACCAATTTACATGGGAGGCGTACATGAATCATACAGTTGTGACACAGGGGATGCCGGGGCAGAGGACATAAGATAGAGGCTTGACATACAAAATGGAAAATTGACATGACTTACGCTAAGTTACATATATAGGCATAAAACAGTAATTGCACAATATAAAAGCAGTACAAACATAATAATTATCACTTATAAAGCAGTCGGTATCAATATAAAAATAAAAGGGAACTTATTTGCAAAGAGGGGAGAGAAAAATAAAACTTACTACCTAAAATAATGTTAAAGCTTATCCTACATCTTAGCTTACTTATACTTATCTATAGGGAATAGAGAGGGAGAGAAAAAGTCAGAAATGGTTGGGGAAGGGGAGGGAATCCATTTTAAAATAAAGAAAAAAAGAAAAACTGGGGGTTTTGCTACACAGACATCAGAATTTTCCATAGACAAAGCCTTCGATTTGGCCAAGGATTCACAAGGGATGTCTAGACACGTGCTTCAGGGTGGTGTTGGGGGTGCATTTTAATTAGAGCAGCTCCCGAACAGCCACTTGAATTAAAACACTGCAGTGTCATGTGTATTCAGGGTCCCATACTTCAAAATGGCTGCAGGGGCACTTTAACTAAAGCTCATTTGATGAGTTTTACTTAAAATGCCCCTGCCACCATATTGAAATGCAGGACACTGAACGCACGTGACGCTGCAGTACACTGGAGTGTTCCCATTCGATTTATCCAATTAGACATGTTAATTGATTCCGCTCTGACGCATTCTAATTAGGAGATGTCAGAGTACATGCATAGGCACCCGTGGAGCCTATGGCAAAGCTGGGAATAGGATCAAGAGCCCCATTCCCACAAAAACAAACACCAAGACTTCTGGGATTCTACAGATGGACAATGCCATTGTCCTACATTAAGCACCTGTGAAGTATCCACACTAAATTAACACTCGACTCTTGGACAATACAGCTAATTTGACTTAATTGCCATTCAAGGTGCATGCCTAAACAACCCTCCCGAGGGGGTTTTAATGAGAGTCAAAGCCTGGGACAATAAGACCTGGGAGCAGACAGAAGTGACAATTTTTGCCTGATACAGCCACAAAAAACTCGTTAACAGCCATGACCAAACACAGTGCACAGCTGCAGCCTGCTTCAGAAATGGCTGATGGGGCAAAAATCTAAACCCTCATTGCATGAGGGGTCAGAGGAAGACATTTCTAAACAGAACCTTTTCTGTAACTTCTGTCTGCACTGCCTGCCAGCCTCTGAGCTGCTTTCAGAACGGGAGGAGGGATTTGGGGGGGAGGGGAAAGGGAACGGAGCTCATTCAGTCTGGGGTTTTTTCAGCCCCTGCTGGAGGGTGGGGTGGGGGTATTGGAGCCTCCCTGAGGTGGGGGTCTCCAATTTACCCACCCCACCCTCCAGCATCAGCTGGGGAACCCCTAGAACAAGCCTCCTCTGATTCCCTCCTCCCATTCTGAAAACAGCTCAGACTTTGGCAGGGAGGAGGGATCATTGCTGGGGGAAACTGGATGCAGGTTCCCAGCCTGCAACTAGATTCCCCTGCTCTCTGGAACCAAAAGTGAACTTGTGTTTGGTCCAGCAATTATTATAAATCTGAGCACTTCCCACCAAGTGTTCTCAGTTACACAGGAGCTGCACTTCTGTCTGCGCCACCTAGGTCTCTTTTTAGTCTATACGTACAGGGCATGTCTAATGTACTGCATCCCTTTTCATACCCTCCCTAGCATCCCCCATCACTGGTTTAGGGATGTCAGAGGATACATCCCCAATTGTTATGTTCATAAATCCATGTACTGCTATTGTTATCCCTGTTGGGCAGAAAAGGAACAAATGGAGGTTAATGGACTTAGCCGAGGATTCATAGGGAGTCTATGGCAAAGCTGGGAATAGAGACAAGGACTCTAGTTCTGCAAAAACAAACACGAACACCAAGGCTCATTGACTTCATGGAAACTCCCCATGGGTTGGCCTGTGTACAATTCAAAACATGATCAAGCCTCCGCCTCGAAGTCTCTTACTCTACCAAATCACTTTGCCTCTCCCACTGCATTCTTCTGGGTATCAGTTATATGGTCCAGATGTATGGATGTCCAGTGAAGTTTTAGTGCTCTCCAATTGTGAATAGCACACAGATGTTGATACATCATGTTCAAGAGGAAGTTACCAATCCTGTCAAACCTTGGTTTAAAAGCCTAAATAAACCACCAACCATGCTTCCATCCTGTTCTGAAGAGATACTGCCCCTTTAATGATCCAGCAGCTGGCACAAATGATTGCTCACTGATAATATACACATTGCAGTTGTCATAGAAACACACTTAGCAACAAAGAATCCTTGACCTTTTCCCCATCTGTTTGGAATCTTCACAAAGGGACGTTAATTTGTGTGTGTGTATCTGTATATATATATATATATATATATATATATATATATATATACAGATACACACATATATATATATATATATATATGTATGTATTTAAGAATTAAATGCCACATTTTTATGTAACTTCCAGAGACCAAGTTGGGGGGGGGATGGGGATGGGGACAGACGGTTCAGGGGAAGGGGCATAAACTCAGAGATCCAGATTCTTTGCGGCATGAATGGCTGACTTCAAAGGAATTACTTCAGCTCAAGCCAGCTGAGGATCTGGGTCAATTTGCTGCTTAACAATAAGATAAAATTAAATTAAGCCCTATCTCTGATAACATACGCCATGGTCAACGCAGTCCAAACACGTCTCTCAAATCTCATGAAGCTACTGCTATTTTACAAAGGAAATGATTAAATTAGGGTAGAGAGAGTTGCAGCCCATACTAAATATCAGAACCACATCTACTAAAGGACCCAGCACTGGAAGACAAGGTCCTAGTATTGAAGTCAGGTTTGTATGTAATAGCTCCCCCTGTCCGTTGAAGTCAGTCCTGCTCCAGATGACCTTAGGAAGATTCCCCACAATGAGAAGTTGATTAACCCCCAGGTGCTCAAGCCCAGGTCCATGGCGCTATGTCATCTGGGCACAAGTTCCCTACTGGTCTGAAACTGGGAAGCAGTGCCAGTGTTAATTGCCACTCTTCTACTGCCAAATTTATGGACCCATGGGGAATCCTGTGAGTTGGACAGCATAGCTTGGTGCACTGGATTGGGGCATCAGAGAAAGTGCAGGACTCAAACAGTAGTGTGGGTCTTTATCTGGGCACAAAGGGGCTGGCTGAGGTGGCATGGGACCTGATTTGGCAGTGCAGGGCCAAGCACAGGCAGCATGGGCCCTATCCAGTTATACAGGGGGCTGGCTGAGGTGGTATGCAGCCTGATCTGGCAGCACAGGGCCAAGCAGAGGTGGCGTGGGGCCTGACCCCAGCACAAAGGGAACAGCCCCAGGAGTATGAGACTAAGCCAGGTACAAAGAGGCCAGCTGGAGGCAGTGTGGACCCAGTCCGGCAGTGGATTAATAGAGTCTGCTCCAACCTGTCCCAACCAGAATGCATGAGAGCATGTGTAAAAGTGCCCAATGTTTCACAAATTTTGTTTTTGATGAATTACTTGAAAAGATACATAATAAAAAGGAAAGTTTTTAATGACGAGGTGCAGGTTGCTTTATAAAGGGGGGGCAGTGGGGTGAGCAGGCATTTTCCCCAAAGCAAATTTTAATATGAAACATTTCAAAGAGGTATAAAATTTCAGCTTTGTAGGATGTTAAAACAAAGAAACAACCCCCCCAAAACAGCATACCCCCCGCCTCAAATATCCTTGTGAGATGGTTAGACCAGATAACATTTATACAAAGAAAACTCCTGTCACCTAATGTAAAGAAAGCTGAAGATAAGAATCCATAGGACAAAAAGTTATATGAAGCAACACTGCTTTGACTAGAAAATTGGATCAGGTAACTTTATAAGCTAATTGCCATTTCCAGTTGTTCTTGTACACTTCCAGTCTACTTGATACAATAGAGGGAACACTGCCACCAGACAACGGATATTCTCTTTGAGCATGAGTTTGCAAAAGTCTGCATTTTTTGGAACAGAAAGTCATGGATTCTCACCTGAACACCATTTGTCTGCAGCTGAGCTGCCAGTTGTGGTATTTGTGTACTTTCATGTCTACAGATCCTCATTGTCCCACTGGTGATGTTTAGTTGTCAATCGGCAAAAATATTGGCACCATGAGGACAACTATTGTCGCCATATTTTTAATGAAATATTATTGAAACTCACTGTTCCCTTGATATTTGTGAGCCACAGACAGAAAGTCGATGCACCAGATGAATAGTGGAATGGAGTGTAAAGTTGAAAAAGAAAAAAAGATGCATGTGGAAGAAAATAGAAGAAAGGTGAGAAATGGTAAGAGGAAATGTGAGACTCTCCAGCCTAGTGATTACAGCACTCACCCTCGAGGGGGAACACCTGGTCCATGGAAATATTTTTGGATTTTCTGGAACCCAGTACTCTCCCTTCCCAAGTAAGTGCCCTAGGCACTAAGCTGTAGCGTCATGGTGACTCTTGTGAACTTGCTCCCTCCCTCTTTTGCCCAATAAATATTTAATTATTACAAGACAATTACAACAGTTCCAACAAGACACACATTCCATAAGTGCACGCATACCCAGTATAGCCCAGTGCCTTTTGGAGGCAGGCCATGTAGGTTCAAATCTCTTCAGGAAAGGATGGAATTGAATCTCATCTCCAACTCCCATTGAATACTCTATCTTTCTCTTTCGATATGAGGGCTGGGAAGACCCATCACCAATATCCTTCATTTTGGGTAGAGCTGATAGGCACGATCAAGACCACCATCTTCCATCATTACATGGATACGGGAAGGACTAGCAAAACTTCAAGGGCCTAAGTCATTTTGCAACTGAGACACCAATGTATTTTTCCTACCTCCAGGTTTAGGCAGCTGCTGAGTCGGGGCTCTAATTTCAGATTTCAGCGCTTGAAGTGGTCATTGGGCCACTGGGTCTTTTTTAACCCAGTGGCACAGATACTCCCAAATCCTGGATAATATCCTAAGTATGGGACCTTCTTTCCTGTCTTTGTTTAGGATTTGTATTACAAAGTAACGGCAACGATGGCCCTCCAGCTGCAAGGGACAGGTAGGAAGGAAAACTAAGTTCTCTTCCTCAGGCCCATGTTCATGGCCCTTTTACTCTGGCTGTGATTTAAGCTCACAACAAGGAAGAAGACTGCAGATATTTCTGCCTAGACACATTTACCAGAAAGCCCAGAGCAGGGAATTCACAGATCCACAACCTGATGTTGGTACAGTTGTATTTTAAACTCCATTAAACTTGACTGAAATCATAGCCACACATCTTCATATAAACCTTTCAGTGGATGGGTTTTAAGAGCTGAGGCAGGTACCTTTTAAGTAGGAAAGGGAGCTTGCAGCACGGCTTTCAGAGGCCTTGTGGTTAATAAAGCTATTCAGCCTGAAAGAAACAAGTTGCAGGGAGTAAATGCCCTCTATAATTCTCCTTTCCAAACTGAAAGCAGGGACGTAGCATGTGTTAAAAGAAATGAAGTCAGTTAAAAAAAGCCATAACTTTTTTTGCTTTGTGGACTGGGGTGAGGGAATCCTTATTTTATATGAGGCTGAACCAAGAAGAGAGACTCATTACAATTCTAGGCAAGTGTTATCACCAATGGAGAATAACATCCAACCTGAAACCATCCTCTAACAGTTTATGGCCATGACTCTTTGTCCTCCCATGGGATGCCATCGTGAACAGTTTTTTCTCCCAGATCCTGATATTCACCCTTTCCATACTTGCAGATGGCCATCAAGTCCCCCCTCAGTCTTCCCTTCCCCAGGCTGAACAGACCCAGATCCCTTAGTCTTTCCTAATCAGGTTTGTCCTCCAGGCCCTTAATAATTTGTGCGGCCCTTCTCTGGACCCTTTCGGGATTCTGCACATCTGTTATGAGCTAAGCACTTGGAGTAAGGGGCAACAATATTACTCCCATAGGCCACGTGCCTTGTAAGCTCAGTTTGTTGCACAGCTGACTGAACAAAATATAAGATAACTCTCACTTTATGGGCCATATTTTGCCTGCCCCAATATAACTCCTGTCTAGATCACCTGAGTAAAGATAACACCATCTTAACCAGAAGCAAGAGATGCCCAACAGGAAGAAAAAGGTGCCTTCTACAGTGATCATCATTACATGAACATTACAGCCAGGATGTTTTCTATAAACCCTCTTGCAAAGCCTCTACCTTTGCATTGTTTCAGTCGGGTCACTGAATCCAGTCTGAAAAGAACTAGATGACATTTGTAATTAACTTATTTTTTTTAGAAAGCCTCCATGCCTTTAAGTCTATATAAAAGCAGATTGTATCACAGTTTTTTTCTGGAGTTCCCCTGTCCAGAGTCCAGCTTCTTCTTTCCTTTGTGGTTTCCCCCTCTTGCTCAGTCACCTTGACAGACTAAATCCACTTGAAAATTGCTGGGCTCACCTCCCCTCTGGGGAACTGTCTCCAGGGTCGGACCCAAAGAGTATCAGTTGCTGGGAGCAAATCAACTTGGCACAAGGTGACTAGTGGTGTCCCTCAGGGCTCAGTACTCAGGCCAATACTCTTCAACATCTTCATAAATTACCTGGATTTGGGTGTCGGATGTGGCCAACAAAGTTCATGGATGACCCTAAACTATGGGGGTAGGTGGTCACGCTGGAGGATAGGCTATGGATACAGGCTGACCTAGACAGACTTGCAAGATGGGTGGACCAAAACCTGATGGCATTTAATGTAGATAAGTGCAGGGTGCTCCACTTTGGGTGGAAAACCAGCATCATATTTATAGGCTCGGCAGTGCTACTTTCGCTAGCACCGTGACCAGAAGAGACTTTGGGGTCTTGACTGACCACAAGATGAACATGAACCACCAATGTGATGCTGTAGCTGGCAAAGCAAACCAAACTCTGGTATGCATCCACTGATACATCTCAAGCAAAACCAGGGATGTCTTCCTCCCACTTTGTTCAGCCTTTGTGAGGCCGCAGCTGGAGTACTGCATCCAGTTTTGGGACCCCACGTCAGGAGGGACATGGATAAGCTTGAGAGAGTCCAAAGGAGAGCCACCCTCATGATCAAAGGCCAAGAGAGCATGCATTACAAAGAGAGGCTGAGGGACATGGGACTCTTCAGCCTGGAGAAGAGAAGGCTCAGGGGGAAATTGGTGGCAGCCTACAAATACATAAGGGGGATGCATCAGGATCTGGGAGAACGTCTGTCCCCCAGGCGTCCCCAAGGGATGACAAGGTCTAATGGCCAAGGATGATTTAGACTGGACATAAGAAAAAAAATTCTTTACAGTCCCAGTATCCAAGGTCTACAACTGACTCCCCACAGAGGTGGTGCAAGCACCTACTCTGGACTCATTCAAAAGGTGTTTGGATGCATATCCTGCCGGGATCATTTGACTCCAGGAGACTTCCTGCCTATGGCAGGGGAGCTGGACTTAATGATCTCATGAGGTCCCTTCCAACTCCTAATGTCTATGAAAACTATAAAATCCATGAAGTAAAATCCCAAACCCTGGGTTAGGTGTCTAATTTCCCTGTACAGTATATTAATTGCTTCAGAAGGCAACGAAAAATAGTCAGGCTGCTGAGGAGAGTTTCCAGCTTTGGCTATTTCTTTTCACCAGCTTTGGCTGTACAGTTCCACCTGCCCTGCGTCATGCCAATGTTTCTGTGCAGGGTTGGACCAGGGAGAGCTACAGCAAGAGCAGGTACTCCTACCTGCTTTAGGCTTATCAGAAAGGCCTAACACGTGTGTGAGTGCATGTTTGTACCACAGTCCTTCCCCATCTAACTGCACCAGGCATGCAGGGCACTTTCACAGGTTTTTCTGCCAGCTAGTAAACCACAGACTTTGCATTCTCCCAAAGCAATTGTGTAAGCATTTTCTTCCCTAAGGCAAGAGAATCAAGAGCCGTAGGGGGTCTAATTTTTAGCTCACACCTGTTTTACAACAGGTCATTCCATTGACTTCAACAGAATTACTCTATCTTACGCTACTGCAAGCACAAACCACCAGAACAAGGGAACCCAGATTTATTAAAAGCAATAAATAATCCTCATGATCCCATCGAAGCATCCTGTGCCATTCTATTTATTTTTTGTATCACTTCAGAGATTAGGGGACCCTGCTATTTAATTGCTCAGAAGGACAAGAATCGTAAAAAGCTCACACTCTAGCAGAAGCAATCAAATCAAGGCTGGTTGCCTTAATAAAGGTGTTAGCTCCTAAGTTCTCTGAATTGTGGGGAAGTTATTGTATATATAAATTACACCCAAGAACACAACATTACAAGGATGTTAAGGTTGCAAGGCCAAGCACTTCAACACTAGGGAATGCTAGCATTGAGGTTGACCATGAAACCTTGTTTTATCACTGCCCCACCAATGCCCAGGCTATAGGTATCTATGCATATGCATGTCAAGGTTATGGTGGCAGAGTGGTTACATTTCCTTTTAGGGCTGGAGTTTGAAGCCTTGCATTGGATTCATGCTGCAGATTACCCCCACTTGTAAATGGTACCTATTCATTCATGCTAGAGACACAGAAGTGGTTGAACACAATTCTAGCCACGTCGCTCCCTTGTGTGCTATTGGCTACTGCAACTGGCATGCTTTACCCATGCTAGCTCAACGGGCCTGAGCAAACCTTTGACCTCGGATATATACACTGATGCAGTCTTTAACTATATCCCATATTATATTTTCCCTTTGGAGAACCACTGTCTCATTCCAAAAAAGCAATTGTTGGAAAAAGTCCTTCTCAACTCCCACAACTCTGGTAGTTGCACAAAAAGGTTGTTCATAAAGTTTTGTTTGGAATAGGCTAGATAGGCATGTGTATGGCATGTCATGATCCTGCCCTGAGCAAGGGGTCAGACTGGATGCCCTCCTGATCTCCCTTCCAGCCCTACTTTCCTATGATCTTATGAAGTCACAGTCACTCCAAAGGGATGAAGCATGGGCAGTCTGGTCATCCTGTCATCTCAGTGAGGGGTTTGGATATGTTCAGTGCAGGTGGCAACTTCCAAAAAATTAGCTGCCACATTTTAATAAGTTTCTATGGAGCACATGCAAGATTTTCAAAGACTGACTGCTTGGGCAAATTTGGGTGAATTTTCTCAGGAAAAGATGCACATTCCTGACACCAGGGCCACACAGCAAATTGCAAGTCCTTGTAACTTGGTGGTACTGGTGAAGACTGGATTGTAGATGGTCTGGCCTAGCGGTTAGACCACTGGGGGAGAGCAGGAGCCAGAGGAGTCATCCAAGGTACCCAAAATGTGGGGGGGATTCCTGAAGCAGAGTCTAAGTCAGGATTCTAGAGTCAGAGACCAAATTACCAAAGCCAAGGAGGAAATCTAGGGGCAGAGTCCAACTAACAGGCTGACTCAGGGGTCTGGAGTCAGAGACCACGTTACCAAAGCCAAAGAGAATTTCCAAACAGCCGGAGCCCAGAAACAGAGCAAGCAAGGTCAGAAATTAGAAAACCAAGAGCTTGGGGAGGTTTACCATGGCAGTCCCTCAGAAAGAACTGCTGGCTGGCTCAGGGGCAACTGGTGCCTCCCGATTCTGGGGGGGCACCAGATCACTGAAGGGAGGGAGGCGGGGTCCCCCAGCGACCAATTGCCAACCGGGGGGATGGGTCCCAGCAGCCAATAGCCAAGCCAGCTTCCAGGGGGCACTTCCAGGGGGGTGCACAGCCAATCTCACGGGGTACACCCCCTATGCATCACCAATGGGCTAGCCTGCAGTTTGCTGCCATAGGTGGGCTTCAATGGGGAGGCTGCTCTCTCCAGCAGCCAGTCAGGAGGCCCTAATAGTGGCCAGCTGGTCCATCAGCTGGGGTGTGCCTGCCCATTAGAGGTTTGGCCAACTGGGAATTTATTGCTGGCTGGGCTGCCTGTTAGGGCCCCGGACAGTGCTGGTCTTTGCCAATGTAATGTCTGTAGGATCATTTTTTAAAAACAATGTAAAATACATATTTTTTCCCTAAGCTCAGTCTCAGAAAAAGCTGGAGTATCTGATGGAGACACCTGTCATGGACAATTCTGAGCTGAATGGTTACGGTTTGGCAAAGTAATAAACATACAAAAATAATTTCCATTTCTTATAATAGAATTCATTATTGCTCACAACCCCATTGTTCTCTCTGTCAAATGTGAACCAAGGTGACATGCTGCCTTCTGGTTAAATCGAGTCTGTATGCCACTGGATAACATCACCTGATGTTTGCTATAAAGGACACATCTGGTTTGGTCTTTCTCAAGTCTTTAGAGCTTATACCACAGGAACGGAGGCTGAGGAAACCCTCCTCCACACCCTCTTACAAACGAGAGGATAAAAAGAAAAGAAAAAAGATGACTTAAAAGTCAGCAGCTAAATTGCTGATCTGCTGTTATAACCTCGTAATTTAATAGGAAAACAAAATTCTATTCTCAGGGGACCTAGCTTATTTTTATATTAAAAAAAAAAATAATTAAAGCCTGATCAAGTGCTTAAATGTCACCCAGGAGGTCTCAAAATAATAATGTGCATGTACATTTTGCCCTTCATGCCAAAGCTTTCTGCATACTAATGGACCCAATTCTGCTTTAACACATGGGGGCCAGATCAAAATGGTTCTCGTTGGCACCAAAATGGAGACCTGTAATGAAGCCAGAAGACAACGCTTCTACATCTGGAACTGCTTCTGCATATTACTTTATACCAGCACTGATCAAGACATAAGTGGGTCTGGGTGCAGGGGAAGGGAACCAAGATTCCTACCTCCGAAGTGAGTCCTCTCCTCACTGGGCCACTGGTGCACTCCCATAATTCTTGGACTCTTAATTACCCAGTGCCCAACTTTGATAAGACAGCAAGAGGAAGTGCCTAGCCAGACTCAACTGGAGTCTGGTGCTTAGGACACTCTGCTGGGAAGTGGAAGCTGTAGATTTGAGCACTCACAGGTTGAGGAAGGCCTAGACCTCAGCTCTCAGAAATACCCATAGAGATACTAAGGGGCTAACTCTGACAGTTTGGACAAGCTACCTATCTTACAAAGGTTACAGTGTCTAAGTGGAGATGGACCTGGTTCTAGTTCCACCTTCCTCTCCTCTCCACCCATTATAAAAGGAGTTAAGATGATACAACAGGGCCATATCTCCATAATAGTTATATCCTTCAGAATGGCCTGACCAAGGCACTGGCTTGAGTTGTGCTGATCATTGTACATACCAAACTAACAAAGTAAGCCAAATATGGATTCATAGATTCATAGATGTTAGGGTCGGAAGGGACCTCAATAGATCATCAAGTCCGACCCCCTGCATAAGCAGGAAAGAGTGCTGGGTCTAGATGACCCCAGCTAGATGCTCGTCTAACCTCCTCTTGAAGACCCCCAGGGTAGGGGAGAGCACCACCTCCCTTGGGAGCCTGTTCCATACCTTGGCCACTCAAACTGTGATGAAGTTCTTCCTAATGTCCAATCTAAATCTGCTCTCTGCTAGCTTGTGGCCATTGTTTCTTGTAACCCCCGGGGGCACCTTGGTGAATAAATACTCACCAATTCCCTTCTGTGCCCCCGTGATGAACTTATAGGCAGCCACAAGGTCGCCTCTCAACCCTCTCTTGCGGAGGGTGAAAAGGTCCAGTTTCTCTAGTCTCTCATCGTGGGGCTTGGTCTGCAGGCCCTTAACCATACGAGTGGCCCTTCTCTGGACCCTCTCCAGGTTATCCGCATCCTTCTTGAAGTGTGGTGCCCAGAATTGCATGCAGTACTCCAACTGCGGTCTGACCAGTGCCCGCATTTGGATATACTGGCTAATAAAGTATATTATTTGGGTCCGCAGTACCCATATTTGGATATACTGGCTAATAAAGTCTTTTCCTTGGTTTATTTTTATTACTCTTTTAATCTTCAAAGTAATTTGAAGGTAGAACAAACCAAGAGGATGGAATTGTTTGAAAGTCTCTGGGTTAGGGTCAGAGGGGGGAGCAACAAGAGTGATCATGTAGTGGGTGTCTGCTATAGACCACTAAACCAGGTGGAAGTGGTAGATGAGGTTTTCTTCAAACAACTAGAAGAAGTTTCCTGTTCACAAGCCCTGGTTCACATGGGGTACTTCAATCACCCTGACATCAGCTGGGAGGGCAATACAGCAGTGCACCAATCCAGGAAACCTTTGGGGAGAGTTGGAACAACTTCCTAGTACCAGTGTTGGAACAGCCAATTGGAGGCCATGCTCTTCTTGACCGCCTGCTCACAAACAGGGAAGAAATGGGGGAATGTAGTAGTGGATGGCAACTTGGGCAGCAGTGACCATGAGATGGTTGAGTTCAGGATCCTAAGGGAAGGAAAGATGGATCCTAAGGGAATAAGTACCCTGGACTTCAGAAAAGCAGACTTTGACTTGCTCAGGGAACTCATGGGCAGGATCCCCTGGGAGGCCAGTCTGAGGGGGAGAGGAGTCCAGGAGAACTGGCTGTACTTTAAAGAATTCTTACTGAGCATGTAGAAATAAACTATCTCGATGTATAGGTAGACTAGCAAGTATGGCAGAAGACCAGCTTGGCTTAGCAGGGAAATGTTCAGTAAACTAAATCACAAAAAAGAAGCTTAAAAGAAGTGAAAACTTGGACAAATAACTATGAAGGAATATAAGAGCATCGCTTGGGCATGCAGAGATGAAGTTGGGAAGGTCAAAGCACAACTGGAGTTGCAGCTAGCAAGGGGCATGAAGGGTAATAAGAAGGGTTTCTACAAGTGTGCCGGTAACAAGAGGAGGATCAGGGAAAGTGTGGGTCCCTTACTGAATGGGGGAGGCAACCTTGTGATAGAGGATGCAGAAAAGGCTGAAGTGCTCAATGCCTTTTTCACCTCAGTCTTCACAGGCAAGGTCAGCTCCCAGACTACTGCAACAGGTAGCAGTTTGGGGAGGAGGTGAGCAGCCAACAGTGGTGAAAGAACAGAGAGACTACTTAGAAAAGCTGAGCATGTACAAGTCTATGGGGCCAGATGGGATGCACCCGAGGGTGCTGAGGGAGTTGGCTGATGTGATTGCAGAGGCACTGGCCATCATCTTTGAAAACTCATGGTAATAAGGAGAGGCCCTGGATGACTGGAAAAGGGCAAACAGTGCCCATATTTAAGAAACAGAAAAAGGAGGATCCAGGGAACTACACACCAGTCAGCATCACCTCAGCCCCTGGAAAAATCATGGAGCAGATCCTCATGAAATCCATTTCTAAGCACTTGAAAGAGAAGAACATGATTAGGAGCAGTCAGCACAGATTCACCAGGGGGCAAGTTATGCCTGACCAACCTGATTGCCTTCTATGACAAGGTGACTGGCTTTGTGGATGCAGGGAGACCAGTGGATGTGGTACCTTGATTTTAGCAAGGAATTTGACAGTTTCCCACAACATTTTTGCAGGCAAGCTAAGGAAGTAGGGGCTGGATGAATGGACTGCAAGGTGGATAGAAAACTGGTGGGAGCACCAGGCTAGAGGGTAGTAATCAATGACTCGATATCTAGTTGGCAGCCAGTATCAAGCAGAGTGCCCCAGGGGTCTGTCCTAGGGTTGTTTTTATTTAATATCTTCATCAACAACTTGGAAGATGGCACAGAGTGCACCCTCGGCAAGTCTGCAGATGACACCAAACTGGGGGAGTAGTAGATACGCTAGAGGGTAGGGCTAGGATTCAGAGTGACCTAGACAAATTGGAGGATTGGGCCAAGAGGAATCTCATGAGGTTCAACAAGGACAAGTGCAAAGTCCTGCACTTAGAATAGAATAACCCCATGCACCGGTGCAGGCTGGGGCTGACTGGCTAGGCAGCAGCTTTGCAGAAAAGGACCTGGGGGTGACAGTGGACAATAAGCTGAATATGAGCCAGCAGTGTGCCCTTATTGCCAAGAAGACTAAAGGCATCTGGAGCTGCATTGGTAGAAGTATTGCCAGCAGGTCAAAGGAAACGATTATTGCCCTCTTTTCAGCACTGGTGAGGTCACATCTGAAGTCCTGTGTTCAGTTTTGAGCCGCCCATTACGGAAAAGATGTGGACAAAGTAGAGAGCATCCAGTGGAGGGCAACGAAAATGATTTGGGGGCTGGGGGACAAGACTTATAGATTCATAGATTGTAAGGCAAGAAGGTGTCATGACCAAATGATTGTGTGCGCGCTTCGGCACTGCAGAATTATTTCCTGCCACATGGAGCTTTCTTTGCACGGTGCAATTCTCAGCTGCAGAGAGAAAACCCCGGTGCAAAGGAGTTCCCGCCACCCGTATGTAAATTTGTTCCCCATTATTGGCTGTTTCTAAATTATTCCCATGTGGTGGCTAGCGATTGGCTTGCTAGCCGTATAAGAGGCTTGAGCAGTTTCCGCCCAAGTCGGAGGTCTCCGAGAATCTCAGGAGGATCCTGAGAACCCCAATTCCGAGAATTCCAGGAGAAATCCGAGAGAATTCCGGCAAGAAGTCCACGATCATCTCGTGGATTTCTACGTATATCTTGGACCGAATGATGGTTTGATCAGCCATCAAGAATCTCTCCCCGTCACCGGACGATCCCTGACGTACCCCTGCCCTGCACACTCGTTGAGAGTCACAGCTCGGATTCTCGTATCGGTTCAGAGAGCTCTCATCATTCGAGTTTTCTTCTTTTCTTCTTTCTACAACTGTAACCAAGCAAGTTTTCCTGCCTGCACCGCGACCATCTACGGTGTAAGTAAAATAATCTTTAATCAACCTCTACGTGTCAGTGCCTATTTCTAGTCCACCGTGCCGACTTCCCCAGCGCACGTGCCCGGGCTGCTGGCCATAGTCCCTTGGCCCGGCAGAAGGGACCTTGGAAGATCATCGAGTCCAGCCCCCTGAACCAAGCAGGAAAGATAACTGGGAGTCAGGTGACCCCAGCAAAGTGACTGTCTAGCCTTGTGAGAGGAGGCTGAGGGAACTGGGCTTATTTAGTCTAGAGAAGAGAAGACAGAGGGGATTTAATAACAGCTTCCAACTACCTGAAAGGGGGCGGGGGAGGTTCAAAAGGGAATAGAGCTACATTGTTCTTAGTGGTGGCAGATGACAGAACAAGGAACAATGGTCTCAAGTTGCAGCAAGGGTATTTTAGGTTAGATATTAGAAAGAATTTTCTCACTAGGTGGGTAGTAAAACACTGGAACAGGTTACCCAAAGAGGTGGTGGAAGCTCCATCCTTGGAGGTTTTTAGGACCCAGCTAGACAAAGCTTTGTCTGGGATGATGTAACTGGGGACAGTCCTGCTGTGAGCAGGGGTTGGACTAGCTGTGACCTCCTAAGGCCCCTTCCAACCCTCATTTTCCATGAGTCTATGATGTCTTCAAGTTTTTGGCTATCTCTATTGCTATTATGTAGCTTCCACTCATGTCATGAGGAAGTTACTGGAAGAGCATGGCTTTTCCTCTCTGTATTGGTCTTCTGAATAGCAATCCCCACAAGCCACCACAGCACAATACTGAAGAAAAGATCCTGGATTTGTGAGTATCAGTCAGGGAAAATGAAATCTGTAATCCAAAACACTTAAGTCCCCTGAACTTTCTCCAGCAGTGAAGACTGTTTTAGAGAGACAATCCCTGCGTACATATAACAGTCTATCCCTGTCATATATAGCAGTACACCCTTTGTGGTCACGTACTTTCTCCAAAATCTAGAGAAATTTGGATAAGGACAAAGAGTTTTGCCATTTTCTGTGGAAGGGACCAAAACATAACCTGGATCTGCAAAAATCCTAACTTTAGAGAACTTGGAATCTAGATTCAAGTCTAAATTCTTCAGCCCATGTCTATCTCCAGTCTTCTGTGTAGTTTGCAAATGTCTTTGATAGGTGTGTCAAGATAAACAGTATCATATAACCCACTCATTGACCAAGAGGAAGCTATTGCAACATTAAACAGGAATCCCCTATTGAAGCCAAAAGAGTTTGTTTTATTCCTGTGTGCAAGTTACTTTAGGTCAAAAGGGCCAGAAGGCCCTGGAGCTTTTTGGAGTTTCTTGTTACCAGGCCATCAGGGCTTTCCTGAGTGCTGAGTGAGATTTTATCATCTGTTTGCATGTGTATTGTTGGCCGAGGTGGTTGAGCTTGTTGTCAGAGCATCACTGGGCTACACTTGACCTCACCGGGGGCGGATGGGGCACAGAAACCAAGATTTATAGTGTGAACTCTTCCCAGCTGGAGGCATCACCCGTTCAGTACTCGAACCCATAAGACAGGAGTGAGGCTGCTATGTTCCTGCGTCATTCCTTTCTCCATAAACACCATCCTTGCTCATAAAGTACTTCCCTAACGACAGATGATTCTGAGACACCTCCTGTTTGGAAACTATTTCCCTAACTAGAACACAGGGGGAAATGGCTTTTCTGTTTGTGGTGGGGTCTTCTTCAGTATGGACGCTGTCTTTGGGTATCCATTGAGGTTGGTATCCAACTGTTATCCGTTGGGGTTGGTATCCAACTGACAACCTTGGTATCTGTTGTCAGTCTGATGAAGTCTGATATTGCCTGTCCAGTCTGAGCCCTTTAATCTATTTAACACAAGAACTTTAAAGCATCCTAAATCCTCAGCTGTAAAATAGTGGGTACAGGGCCCTTGAAGTAGCGGGGGGGACTCTGACCTTTCCTCTCCAATAAGTCCCCATGCTGGGCTTTTCCTGCAGATACAGTCCCAGGCAGCCCCTAGGTTACTTTCTTTTGGACCAATAAGTACCATGCCTTCCTCGGGCTGGTGCCCTATTCTCACAGAAGGTGCTGGGGTGGCTTCTGTTTTGTAAGGCACTTGGTCCAGAGCAAACATCAGCAGCACAGCTCCCTTCAGTTTTCTCTGGTCTGCCTTTTATCTTGTGCTGCAGGCAGCTCCTGACTCTTGCCTGGTGAGCTGGGAGATTCAGCTTGCCACAGGTTCCTAGTTTCTTAATACTCCCATTGATTCTTTGTTGTGCGAGGTGTATACATCCTATTGCAGAATCCTGTGAACATGATTGAGATACAGAAAAATTCCCATCCCAACACAGGATGAAGAGTGAAAGGAAGAGCTCCAAATTGTTCTCTCAGAGATGCTAAAGCAGGGCACAGGTACAGCAAAGACACCTAAATCAAAACAAGAAATGTAGATCGACCCTTCTCCATCAGCTCCTAGGTTCATTAGTTACCTCCAGTTTAGCTTCAATGTGAGCTGCAATCATGATCAGAATAATCCAGGTCATCCTCCTAGGCACCTGCAAAAAACTCCCTTGTGGTCCAGGTTAGTGCTAAAAGACCCCTCCTATCAGCTTAAATCCCAGGTTCTTTGGGCAGCACAAAGAACATCTTAACAACACTAGCAGCGTGCAAGTATGCAATTCATTACAAAACAGGGCCAGAGTTGATGTGGGTGGTGCCCATTTTTTGTACACTAGCCTAGCAGGTAAAGTATCTGCCCAGGACATGGGATGCCTTGTGTCTAGGTCCTGCAGCCTAAAATGACTCAAACCCATGTTAATCATTTCCTAAAAGCATATCCTAAGCATCCAACTTGAGGGTAGGCTGTGCACCCTCTACCCCATCTACTGAAGTTGGGCCACTGGGAGTCCCAGGGCCAGAAGGAGATCCCATACAAGGGATCGTGATTGTAGCAGCAAAGCTACATGTGCACCGCTCTGGCTTCTAGCTTGGGCCACATGTCTGCATTTTTGGGATGTTTGTCCAATTACAACTCGGTTCAGCCTAGCCAGGTTAGATTAACCTGCAAAGATTAAATCAATTGAGGCTCAGGCTTTTTGAATGTTCATCCCTAGTCCTTGTGATGTGCTGCACACAACATGGGGGTAGATGAAGGATTTGCCAGTACTCTACCACTGCTACAAGTAAGTAGTTGGTCAGCGTGGGCTCAAAAGATCCTAGGAAAAAGACCATGCCTCCTGCGACAAAGGAAGGCAAAACCCCTCAAAGCCCAAGCCGCCTCTGATCCAAGGGAAACCTCCTTCCAGATTCCACATTGGGTGATTGGTAGGATCCTAAGCACAGAAGCAAGGCCCCTTAACCAGAAACCACTGGGTTCTGAAGTACCAGCAAGGAAGGTGGAGGAAAACAATAAAAAATAAAACAGAAACCCAGAAACCAGTAGCATTTGTGAGGGGGCAAAATTCGTTTTAGCCCTCCTGGCAATTAGCAGAAAGCATGAAGTATGAAATTACCAAACACCTTCTACACTGCACGGGCATTACCTCTATCCCAAAACATGGGGAAACTTCATTCCAGATATCACGCACTAATTATTGAGCCAGAACTCCCTGCCCCATCGTATCATCTCGTCCATAAATTTACACACTTCATCGTTGGAACAATTCAGAGTCTTTCTCCCGAGCACTCTGGAAAACCTTTCCAAAACGGCACTCTTCTAAGAGTTAGAAATCTTCTAATTTCTTATTATAATTTATCTGTAGCAAGCCTGTAGCCTGTACATACCCTATCATTTCTCCCAGCAAAGCACGTCCTTCAGGAAGATACTTAATCCTATTTTAAAGACTCCAAGTTGTAATGCATCTACCACTTCACCTGTTAAATTTTTCCACCCTGTAATTAATGTGAGCCTTCTTCACAACGATAGCAGATTACATTGCACTTGTAGTATCTCAGTGTCTGAAACGGGTATTTTTTTTCCTCCAGTACCTATCAGTTGCTCACCCATCTGTATTCCTTCCATGGCCTGCTGATCACATCTCAGAAGGAGTGCTTATTTCACTGTAATCCACATCCATATTTCACTGAAACCACAAATCTGTGCCCATCAAGTATTACATTACATGAATGAGGATTTATCTGTTCAACACATGTAGCTTGCTTCCAAGTGCATTATTTGTCCTGAGGAAACAGTTTGATCCTGACAAGGTCAACCCAGTTGTAGTACTGGGAGGTCTCTAACTTGTCAGTCACAGAAAGCTTTAGCTTTGAGTGTATGTCTTTTCCTCCTTTTTCATGCTCTTTCCACCCCTGAAGGTTGCAATCATACAGGAACTGTAAGTACGGAGATATTCTTGAATCTTGACATGCTCGTAATGCCTTCTGTGGGACTCTTTCTCCATTCACGTATGACTTACAGTCAAACCGTGGTTTTGACATCAGTCATATCTAAATAGTAAACATAGGTCCCTAAATAACCTAGTGGATCCAAGCCTTCGGAGAGACCGTTTCACATACAGTGGGCTTGATTTTCTTGTTATGCCATAAGAAGAAAATAGTGTCAAACCGCAGTAAATAGGGGGTGGGGTAAGAACAAAGCACAACATTTTTTTTCTCTCATAATTTTTATATGAATTCCACCTTGACAATTTCATTTGATTTTTCCTGCATTAGTGTCTGTTGATGACTATTTATACAGTATAAAGAATACTTGATAGGCTCTACTGTGATTAAATTTCATCTTTTTAGACTATTCTTTGGAGCTAAAGGTAATTGTTTCCAGCAGTTATACATCGTGTGCAGAGTTTTTCAAACAATAAACACAGAACGGTATCTTAGTAATTGGCTATTGACTGCATTTCCCAGTATGAATTAATTTTCAATTACAAACTTCCTTTCTTAGTGGATCAAGTTAACAGTCTGCATCTTTGAAAAATAAATATTCTTATCCTGGGCAAGGTTGTCTTCTATTATCCCAGGGAAAAACAGAGAAAGAGAAATCCATTTAGGACACATTAGTCTGAATATCAATGCAGGATGGTATGTATGAGGTACGAGGATAATAGTACATGTCAAAGCTCAGACTTTGCAGATTCTCAGACAGCAACAAAACCATGAAATCACACATCAAGCCAGGAGTGTTTTCATTGTTAGTTTCTTGTAGTCTTCTACAACGTTGCTTTCAAAGCTAATAGCTTGATAAGGAGGGGGAGTATTTTAAAGCTACAGCCACCACATACCAGCGCTACTCCTTCAACTCTAGCTCTTATTACTCTAGCTACCAACTCAGCAGGTGACAAGGTAGTTCTGAGTAGACCTGTGCAAGACTTATGAAGAGCACCAGGGTATATTCACATATATGGGCTAAATTCTCAGAGGCATTTAGTCAATGGGAATTAGGTGCCTATCCAGCATTTGGTAAACCACACTAGGCATCTCTCTGCATTTTTCCTGTGACTGATACATTTCTAAATAGGCTCTCTGGGCATCTACACATGCTTTTATGTTTGCTTAATGCACATTAAGGTGATTTAGGCATGCGTCTACATGTGCACATATAAAGCAGGTATCAAATTTATGCATGAATAGCTAAAACACATTAACAAATGTGTAGACACACTAATGCGCATTAACGCAGGTGTGCAGACTGACTTGGGACTAAAGTTAGTCCCAAATCAATGGGTACACACTGCGTTAATGCTCATTAGCATGTCTACATCGATATATTAGCTATTCATGATTAGCGAATAGTGATTTAGCTATTCGTGCATAAATCTGATACCTGCTTTACGCAGGTATCAAATTTAGGCTTGAATAGCCTTAACTTGCCATTTCTAAGGTGCATTAAGGGTGCACATATATACATGTGTGCCCTTAACGCACCTTAAATCAGGTTAATGCGCATTAAATGCACATGTGTAGAAATACCCTCTGAGTCCAATTTTCAAAGGATGTCAGGCACTTAGGATCCAACTGCTGTTTCACTTTAAATCCGGACTTAGGAAAACATTTCACTTTTGAAAATAGGGCTTCAGTCAAATTAGTTCAGCCTTTTTTTTGGTTTTATGCCTTATCTTAGCTTGCAACAATAAAGATGTGGGGTTTTTGGCGGGGGAAGGGGGGTTGGAAAAGAATGATAATTAAACCAATACAAAGCTCTGGGTAGATCATTATTTTCATTTCAGAGTGTCTTATGCTATTTAAAATAAGAAAGTTTATGGATCAGTTTGCATCGCTAAATTCATTATAAAATCAGTTGAAGGTAAATGAACACAATGTCCTTATATAAACAAGATTTTGGTCTTCCTTCAGAGACTCATCAAGAAAGTGCCTACTCTAATGGTGCTTTTGAGCTATAGAAAAATTTCCACAGGGAGCTGAGGTCACTCCACTAATTCATTTCACGCTGGTCACTAAAGATCAATCTTTAAGTTATTAGTTTGAATCATGTCCAGATCCGCAGAAAGACTGCGTAGGGCCTAGTATCTCGGTTGATATTAACATTTGCCGCAGATTTGTGGATTCATTTATGGGAGCAACATCACACAGGATATGACGGCTTCCTCATATTTCTGGACAGCTGAACGAGAATAAGATGGAGTCTCTGGTTGTTGACTACATAATGACCGTCTGAAACAAAGCAAAATGATGTATACCACAAGGAGACTAAAATATAGGAGAACACATAGATAAACTTCAACATTTTGAGACTAGTATCTGCTCTTTTGAGTCTGACTGAATATTGCCTCACTCTTCAAGTAGCCCAGTACAGTTAGCTAGGATGCAAGGCAGCAGATAGCATGAGTAAAGAGGGTTGGAGTGGACTTGCCAATCCCTTGTTAACATGAGAAAAGTCAAGGGTTCCTTTATTATCATTTTCAACTAAAAGCAAAGTTTGTTTCTTGAAATTTGAGGTGGAAAAATAGTTCTTGTAAGATGGTGCTTTAAAAAACCTCAATACAAAGTATGAGGTAGAGATTTTTCTGTCCCCCCCCCAAATTTCCTTTGTTGTTTCCAATTTATGAGTTTTAATAAGTACTTGGAGTTCAGGGGTAAGAACTTTCCAACACTACAAAAAAAATGTTCCAACAGAAGATGATAGCCCAATTGGGCATGTATTTACTGAGAGCTGCTTCTACGTTCTCTAGTATTTGTTGCAACTAAAATAAATAAAAACGATTGACAAATCTGTCTGAATACTCCCACAGATGGAAGTCTTGCAGAGAGGACTTAAGGAACGTCATCTTACGTTTTGGTAGTTATACCTGAAGTATTGTGAATACCAGCATCTCAAGGATTGGTCGCTGGTTTAATATGAAGACTTCAGTTAACTGTACCACCTATATGGACCTCCCAGGTGCAGCATTTCTGAAAGGCTGACAACATGTCAGCGTTGATGTTGCAAAAGGAAACAAAAACTTCAATTATTCTACTCGTTACGTGCTATCCTGGCTCTGGAACATTCTGCAACAGGAAGCTGAGGATTCCGAGATACTGAGGTGCGAGAAATTTTGTGGTGCTTCCAAATTAATACCTAAGTGGATTGGAAATGTCCTACCTGAGTTTACTATGCCTGCCCCAAGTTGCAAGGAATGGGATAAAATAATAGTCATGGTTACTTTTTATAATGCATTTTTATCAAAAGGAATGAACAAGTACCTGTTCCCTTAAGTAAGCACATTAGGAAGCTAATCTACAACAATTTTCTCAAGCTAATTAAAGAGGGAACAGTGCAATGATCCAGTTGAGTTCACAAGTAAAATTAAATCCATAAATCAATAGGCCCAAATGATCCAATCACCCAATTTATACAGCAGGTAATGAAATGAAATGATGGGGTTATTAGAATTACTTTATGTTAGTCTTTTCCAGGGAGATTTAAAGAAGACCTAGTTTCTTTTAGTTTTAGACATCAACCTGTGTCCTGTCCAATAGGAAGTATTGAACTAGTTGCCGAAGGACATAACTATTCCCGTAGAATGTGTCGATTCTGGTGTTAGATCCTCACTAAGGTCCAATCAAATATTTGTGTCTCAGCCAAGCATATAGATTTATAGTTACTGAAGCATTACTTTAACATCTCCTTCTTAAATCTTGCCATTATTAGTGCATGGCTGCTGTTCTTATTTCCTTGCTCCATCTTTATATAACACCACAGACTCTCTACATAGTTTAAAATCCAAGGAGGCTGAACAATTTCAGCTCATTATTTAGGACTTTTCTCTCTTAGCTTGTGTTATTTGTTATCTAGAACAAGATGGTGTCGGTATGGAGTAGGCCCCAGGACGGTTGATCTGTCCCAGTGCTTAAGCACCCTCATAATTTCTCCTAATAGCCCACCTAAATCTCCCTTGTTGCAATCTGAGCCCATTACTTTTGGTGCTGTCCCTTGCAGAACAAAAGATTACCATCTCCTTTAAAACAACCTGTATCCGATTTCTCTTCTTTGGGCTAAATAATGGTAATTCTCCCTTCCTTTTCTCATATGGTAAGTTTTCTTGACCTATGATCCCTTTTGTTGCTCTCTTCTTGACTCTTTCCAATTTTTCCACATCTTTATTGAAGCATGGTGCCCAAAACCAAGCATGCTACTCCAAGGCCTCACTGGTGTGGACTAGGAACCATTTATATAAGGCCATGTAACAAGTTGTGTCCAAACTAGGAACTGAAACATGGTTTCTCATGTTTTCCTTTCTTTTAGTCATTGGTCCTTTCTTTTAGTGATTTTAATCCTCAAAGCTGCTTGAAAGCATAGATTTCCTTCTGTAGCCAGGGCCTTCATTGTTAGCTTCAGTCCTCAGGAACAATGGAGCCGCCTACAACAGAGATTAGTTTCATGAGACTTCACGAGGGTTTTTCCAGTAACCAGATTTGCTGGGGACCCCCTATCCTTAAGAGAGGCGAACGATCCCTAATCGTGCCATGTCTATGTCGAAATTCCAGAGCCATTCATTTGTGTTAAAAAGTTTCCACAGCAATGATGCTATGTGAGGTTAGGTACTTAACGCTCCTCTTTCTATGTGGCTCAAAAAGCTGAGGCAGTGACATTTCTCAAGAGAGATGAAGGCTTTAATTAAAAAACAGTGATGGCAAATATGAATAGATATTTGTCCAAACATTCGCTCTCCCAAGTAGCTCTACTCAGCAAGTGGCCTCCTTGTTATTCATTCTACTTTCACGATGACGAGAGAATTAAACACCTCGTATTACAGATCACTTTCTTGATCCATATCACTTTCTTGTCAGTATCTGACAATTACTTTCCTTCAAATTGCTTCCTAGTCGCCTTTCCCCAGAGACATGACCCCAGGACTTGTGGAAGAAAAGCAAACCTATGTTTGTGTCAAAATATGATAGAAATACCTCTTAGGAATGCCTTCAGTTATTAAATGATGAGCTCAGAGAAACAAGACTTGTGTTGGTTCAGTTATTAAGGACACAAAATAGATGATAGTCTCCAGTGCACTGGACTAAGCAAGGATGGATTGATGTTGTAGAACTTGACTCTGAAATGGGATTGCTACTTTTTTCAGAGAATGAGGATGTTCAGAGCTGGTTCTTTTATATTTGCCCTGTTTCTAACACCAAGGTTAGGGACAGACGTTGCACATACACTGGTTTAAGCCTTCAGAAACTGATTTAAACCTGTAACGGAACAGAAGTTCAGTGCACATAAACCAGTTTCAAAATGGCTGAAACTGGTTTAAGATAAATCTGGTTAAATGTAGTATCAGACTTAACTGATTTAGCTCACACTGGTTTATAAAACTTCTGTTCCAGGCTCTTTCCTTGTTCAGGTTAAATCAGAGCCCCGCCCCCCCCGCCCCCACACACACACACATCTCAGCATAGGCTGTGTGTTTACTTCCTCTTCCTCCTGCCCCTGAGGTCTCTGGGATGTGCAGTCCAGACCCATAGCAGCCGACTCTGAGGGTTGCTCATCACTTCCTCTTCCTGCTTCCAGGTGCCTCTGGGATTTGTAGTCAACTCCAGTAGGACTGTAGAGTTGTTCCCTTCTGATCAATACACGTTTGCTTCAGAAAAAGAACTATTCCTATTCAGACAAGGTTCTTTGGGTGAATTTGCTATCTTTTATTAGCCCAATTTAAATAGTTGGTCTAATAAAAGATAGCAGATTCACCCAAAGAACCTTGTCTGCCTATGTTCTTAGACCAACACAGCTACAACCTACACCCCTGTATTCCTGTTCAAGTTTTTATGAATTCAATGCCACTACATTTTCCCCCATCCACCCCGCTCCTTAGCCTGGCAGGTGATGCCCCCCTCCCCTTAGGCAGACCCTGCAGCTAGCTCTGGGGTGGGGTTTGGCCACACTGCCTCAGCTCAAGCAGGGAAGTGGGAAAACCCTTAGAGCTGGCAGACTAGGAAGTGCTCTAGCACCCCCAGCTTCTGGCTTGAGCCACTGAAGGCATGTGCCTGCATTTCCTGAATCAAAACTGAATGTCTGTTTGTTTGATTGCTGGTTCAATCTCTGCAGCTTAGACTAACCTTCAAAGACTGAATTGATTCAGCCTCAGGATTTTTGACTGTTTGTACTTGGCCCGAGGCTTTCTTCTCTTCAGTGGAAAACAGCATTACTTGGATGCATGACAAAATGGCTCAGGACATGAAGAACCTTCTGTGCTAGGAGCTGTATAGTCCCGTAGATATAAGGAGTTCTGGCCTAGAAGAGATGACAGCCTATCTTAAACATGTCATACATATGTCCAAGGATGTGCCACTGCCCTCTGCATTGTAGAATCATACGACCCAACTGCTACTCAGTTCTCTGCTTCTCCGTGTCAGAAGAGGTTCTCATTTAGTTCATATGGAGAGGGGGAGGTCTGTGGTTTAGGAGCAGATGGATCCAAACTTTACATCAGGCAGTGCATAGAGTTCAGAATGGCTGCAAAATGTAGTGAAGTGACAACCATGCCATCCTTAGCCTGATATTATCTGGGGGGAGGCAGAGGGGGCATTAAGCCTCATAAACAAGCATCAAAACAAATCTTAAGGTGGAAAGATTTAGTGCAATAATGCTGAGCAAAATCCCCATTTGATAGCTAAGTCACATTAGGAGAGTGGTGAGCTTTTCCTGCTGTCATAACTGAATCATTTCCATCAAAACTTCAAAGAAAGGAAACAAGAAAGCTAAAATGCCTGATTCTCAGGGGGGGAACAACATGGAGGATTTCTGTCTGCATTTGGTTTGTGGGACAGTGCCCAGAAATGACAGAATACCCCATACCTTATATTGCATCAAATAGAAATCCTCTTGACAAGCAGTGAATTTCCCTCTTCTGCATGGCATCAGAAAATATGAAATAATGTGTGTGCACATATGTATTTGAGGGAGACAGCATGGCTATGGTTTCTATAGTATACCGATAGTATAGTATAGTTTCTATAGTTTGCCAATATTACCAACTCCATGTGCGCAAAAACCAAGTGCCTACCTCCTCCCCCACAACAATCATCACATGGGTTTAAAAGCATAATAAAACGTTGGAGTTTGCCCTTTTTGTTTGCACTCAGATCACAGTTCCAGACTCTTCTCTGCCTCTCTTCACCAAAAACCACAAGATTAAATCATAAAGTCTGGGAAAGCTGCATTGCTCCAGTGTGGAAACATAACGGAGTAAACAGAGAGTAGGGCTGAAGGGTGAGTGGGCAGAACTTCTCCGGTCCGATTCTGCCTTGACCCTGGGCTTGCTGCAGAGCTAGAGACGGGACAACACACAAGGGTGCTTCATTTAAAATGAAATAATATTGCAGAGGGCTGGCTAGTACATATATCCATCTACTGGATGGCAGCAAGGCTACTCAGCTAAGATTCAGTATTGATAACAACTAATTGATAGTCTCCTTTAGCCCAAGAGGCAGGTTACTGTGATTGGTGGTGTGAAACAATATGGGTGATGTTTCATCTCTACTGGGTTTAGTGTCAAATCCCAATTGTCTTTTTAAAAAAAAAGGATTTATTTTATAGATTTTATTGCCCGCACATTCCTATGCATCCTGGAGCGCAGCCTGTATGAACTAGGTGACATACCATTTGAATGGTGAGTTGCAATTCATTTTTATTATTTCATATACAAAAGGTATCTCCTGTAACTACTTAGTGAATCACGTGGCAACCCCAGACCTTAGAGCCCAACGCAGTTTCAAAGCCAGAATTGACCCCAGTCACCATCACTTGGAACTTCTGCCTAACACAGGCCAGAAAATTTCACCCACCATGGCAGAAGGAATGACTCTGTCCTGAGACATAAGTGAACGCTGTCAGGCACAAGAACTTGTGCATAAATATCATTTAGAAAGCCACAGTTTCAAGGACTCTATATGAATTTAGCACATTCCTTTGTACCTTATCCTAGTAGTCAGTTGCCTTGGAAAAATTCCTTCTTTCCCATTTGAACTAGATACTACATCTAGATGCTAACTTGGTTCCTGCCATTGGATTGCATGCCCTTTGTTCCATTAAGGCATCGCTGGGCACATATGCACATGTGATTCATATGCCTGAACCTTCTGTGCAGAAAATTCTGGTGCATTAATTGCACGTGTAGATGTGCCCAGTGATTCCTGTGCAGTCAATTCAGGCTTGTTAAAGTGCTCCCCAGCTCACATCTACATGTGTGTCCCCTTCAGGAGCAAACTGAACCCAACAGGAGCAGCTCAGTCCAGAGCTGATCCTGCCCTGATCTCCTGCAGCATCCTGGGGGAGCTCCAGACTCCCCTCGGTGCCAGCCCCAGGCTGGTAGGGAACACAGGGACTTTGATCCGAGCTCCGGAGGGTGGGGGGGGAGCTGTCCTGGCTCAGCAGGCAGCTCCCTCCCAGCTGGAGGGGAGATTGGGCTGGTCCCAAGAGGATGAGGGGGAGCTGTCCTGGCTGGACAGGCAGCTGCCTGCCAGCCATGTGGAGATTGGTACCCATCCCATTCTCCACGGGGCAGTGGAAGATGTCCTGGCTGCCGGGCAGCTGCCTCCCAACCATGTGGTGATTGGGATGGATCCCAATCTCCTTGCAGCTGGCAGGCAGCTTGCCACTGAGCTGGGACAGCTCTTCCCTGACCCTGTGGCCCCCTGCTACCTAGGCTGACCAGGAGCAATTTGCTCCCGGTCAGCATCTACACATGCAGTACAGCACATTAGTTAATGCACCATTTTTCTAGTACCTGTATCTAAAGGATTTCCCTCTGTGCAACTGGACTGATTAGTCACCAGCGGGCTTGCAACTGGTGTGGGCAGATACTTTCATAATATCTGGGTCTGCAAAGAACTGCTGAGAAGATCTACAGGTACTAATTGGACTAATATCCTACACTGTAATTGCTGGGCACATGAAAGCAGTGATGCTTTACTGAGTATTAGTCTAATGTGCAGTAAAGCATCTCATGTAGACGTCCCCACCAATGGCAGCAGTACCTTGTCCCATGGTAGTTTTAAGTCACACGTCAGCAAGTGCTACATGGCTGGCCACCATCCTAATAGGAGTGAAAAGGGAATCTCCTCTGAACTAGACTCTCTACTGCTTGAGCGTCTACTTCTGTAAGCAGACCTACATCCTGTGCAGAACACACATAGAGGAAACCACATAGCACGGCCCACTGGAACTGTGTACCGAGTTTCATCTAATGTACAGAAGATGTGAATCTGTCATAGCCCAGAATACACAGCCTGGCTCTGAATCTCAAGTTGGACTCAGACCACCATGTGTAGGGGTTCCTGATTCAAGCCCTCAGGACTGATCAACATATTGACTCTCAGGTAAGTATCACACATCCAACCAGCCTCGGAAAAGCAACACTTCCCAGGACAGAATTTCCTGGAATCAGGTTTCCAGGGGGCAACCTGATGGACCAGAACCAGGATCTGTCAAAGTACCAGTATCTCAGGAAGGATTGATCACAAAGAAAGGGCTAAAATGGCCAAAGCCCACTGGTCAAAAAGACAGATTGCTGGGCTGGGCCTGAATAAAGAGGAAGCATTTTTCATATCCTTTGAAAATATTATCTCCCTGCCCACCCCAAATAAAAAGCTGAAATGTTAAGTCAACTAAGTACATTGGTTTGATAAAAGCAATGCAAATCTTTATAAATATACAGGAACCATCTATAACCCTGACAGTTCAGATAAAGACTTTGGTTTCAGTTTAACATATAAGTTCCGACTGGGGAATGCAAATGCAAACATTTTTTTAAGTACTCTGTATTTTGTACTATTTCTGACAGTTACAAATTGCATATATTATTCATTGCGCATTTCCCCCCCAGAAATGACTGCCTAATATTGTAAGAACCTGACCAGACACACAACAATACGGAGGATAAATAGCAGAGAGAAATGATACAGATTAAAATAAAATAAATAGAAGAAAGCAGTTTAAATTACAAAGTTTCGGTGGCATTAAAAATGAATCTATCAAATATGCCAGCAAAAGGTCCTGAGCAATCTGTGCTATCTTCCCCCTTTACCTTGGGGTCAAAGGATGCAGACAATCATACAGTTTAACCTGCTTGAAAAGGGAGGGGAAGCTGCTGATCAGGAATGTATATCATCAGCTGTTTTGCTCTAACTTCTTGGTCTGTAGGATCTTGTGGAAAGGCAAGTAGTTAAGTCCTCCCAACTTGAACCCTAAACAAAGCGGAGTTGAAGTTGGAGCAATTCTGCTGTACTGCTGTCACTACAGGATCATGCACACTTAACAGTTGGGTTCAGACAGCTTGTATCATTTGATATCACTACAACTGTTATGTCCGTCTATACTTACCTTCTATTCTTTTTTTTTTCCTGGAGGAGCGACTGGCCTTCAAGTGTCATGAGCAGCTGTAACTCCTTCCTGTTTAGAAAGCGGACAACACAGCCAGAAAACCAGAGGAATTAGCCAAGCAACTGATTGGCCAGACAGACTCAGTGAGGGTGATAACAAGCATTAGGACAGAGTTGTGCCAATACAATCTGGGTGCAATGGAGCCCACCTTTGGTACTAGCGTGGGGTGAATGCAAGTGAATGATCTCCTTTGGCTAAGCCTGTGACATCACTTTGATTTTCTGGACTAGCAACAAGCCAGAAAGGACAAAATGGAAATCTAAGTAAACCTTTAGAGTTGATTATTAGCCAGACCAACACAATTGTGACTTACATATATGCATATACATACAATGACGGACAAGGTTCTTTAGGTAAATCCGATATCTTTTCTGAGACCAAATACAACGTTAGTTGGTCTAATAAAAGATATTGGATTTACCCAAAGAATCTCGTCTGTCTATGTCCTTAGACCAACACAGCTAATGTCTAATGTCTATGAAATCTATGCAAGACCGTTTCAGGCTGGACATAAGGAAGAATTTCTTTACTGTCCGAGTCCCCCAGGTCTGGAACAGCCTGCCACCGGAGGTGGTTCAAGCACCTACATTGAACACCTTCAAGAGAAATTTGGATGCTTATCTTGCTGGGATCCTATGACCCCAGCTGACTTCCTGCCCTTTGGGTGAGGGGCTGGACTCGATGATCTCCCGAGGTCCCTTCCTGCCCTGGTGTCTATGAAGCTACAACCTATACATACAAACACACATATACGTGTATATATAGGTATATATGTACATTTAATTCACAATTGTGTTGATCTTGCTAACATTCAGTGGGTGTATACTATACATATTGAACACACAGACAGACACAGACACACTGAACTTCTCACACTTCAGAAACAGCTGAGTCAAGTTTGTGGAAATGATGTATTAATAGAGCTCTCCCTATAAATTTCATTAATCAAGAGTGCTTAAAATGCTCCCCATTAAATTTAAAACACGGGAAACCCCCTGACTTGGGGCTTTCTAATGGGGTGAAAGTTCAGCTCAGGATTATTCACAGGTGTGCAGGCTGACGCAGCAATGTGGTCCAATCTGGGCTGAGTACAAGAGTGAGAATATTCTTTACGGTTCATGTTGCACAACTGCAATCACATTGCAAGGGGGTCCAAGATCCTATCTGGTTACGTGCTGTGTACTACAACACTCTCTGGCCCTGCTTGTGTTGTCTGTGGGGTAAGGAAATACTCCAGTGTTTGCATCAGATAATGAAGGCTGACTGCGGGACCCCGGATGAGCTCTTGTTCCATTCTCCTGGAAGGCTGGTACCTGCAGAACAGTGAGGAGGAGGGGGAAAAGGGCTAATTCCCTTTGAGTGCAAGATGGTGTAATACCTAAATCAGCTGCAGGTCAGTAAAAAATCAAATGTCTGCCAATGCAAGTAACCAACACAGGAAACAACCTAATTTATACCTCCAGGGTGAATGAGTGTGGTGGGACACTGCAGGAAAGGTGAATTGAATTGTGTAGGTAGAGAGGGGGGAGGTAAGACTGTAAGCCTGCTGGGGCAGGGGCCGTGTCTTATCATGTGTTTATACAGCACGTCGACAATAAGGTTCTAATCTGATATCGTCTTCTCACTGCTACCGGGCTGCAAACAATGTAGTATAAATGGAGCCGGCTCCCAGAGCTTAACTTGCTTTTAGGGGATACGTTTGGCCCTGGTATAAGCAAGGACAGTACTATTTCAAGTCACCGCCGCCCAATAGATAAAGTAAAATTTGTGGCACAGGGGCAGGGCTAGGTAAAAGCAGCAGTGCTCCTGATCTGGATGCAGCACAGCCACTTAGGTCAGCAACTGCATATCTTCACCCCTGCAACCAACTCAGCGGGCATATCCAAATGAGTGCACACATGCTGCAAATCACACATGCCACACATGCAGGTTTCCTTGCACTGGTAATTTGCAGTGTAGGCTGTTTTATTGATTCCAGGAAATCCCAGTGTCAAAAAATCCCACACTTAAAATAGGCAGGGTGGCACACATGACAGTAGCATGTGCCACCTGAAACCACAGCCTGGCCGGCTGAAGGCACATTCCAGATGATGGCCAGGCTTCCCGCTGTTGGATCACTGTGGCTGCAGCTCCCAGAGACCCCCAGGCCCTAGGTAAGACTACTGGGGCCAGCCCAGGTACTGGCCCCAGCCTCCCCTCCCCTGCCCCGCACCAGGGCATGTGTGAACGGGTGTTTCCTGGGTAGAAACGCACATCCCCACTCAGGGGGACGCACCCAGCCAGGCTGGCAAAAGTCTGTTGTCTAGACCTGGCCTGAGAGTTGCTTTGTGACTGGTAGGGGTGTGCAAAGCGGGCCCTATTCAATTCAGATTTGGCCTGAATCAGGGACAGTGATTTGATTTGTTGTTTCAGATTACTATCCCTGGTTTGATTTGGCCGAATCCAAATCTGAAGATTTGATGCCGATTCGACGAATCAGCAATTCGGACACAGACACAGCTTTAAAAGTTTTTCCTATATACCTTGAGGTAACAGGAGTGCGGGGTGGGGGGGCTCTACATGCTCTGCGGTGAACCCAGAAGTGAACCAAAGTACTTCCGGTCCACTTTGGGTCTGCCAGGGAGTGTGCGGGGGGACCCCCTGTGCCCCCCCGCAGCTGGGTGATCAACCACGGGGGGACCCCAGGTGCCCCCCCAGACTCAGGAGGCACCAGTAACCAAGCCGGAAGGGTATGGGGGAGTGGGGGGGGGGGCAGGACTCCTGTGCGCTCCCCAGAGGACCTGGAAGTGGACTGGAAGTGCTTCCCAGGTGTGCTGCTGAACACAGTGGGGAGCCTCCCGCTCTTCTGTGGGACACTCCATGCACCCCAGCATCGCAGTGATCATGAGCCCCTGCTACCTCGACATATGTAGAAAAAACATGTAAAGCTGTGTCTGTGTCCGAATCTCTGAATCGATTTGGAGGGTTCCAATTCGATTTGGAGAGATTAAAGGGTCCTCTGATTCGATTTGGATTCAGAGATTCGGCCACTGAATTCGGCTAAATCTCTGCCAAATCAAATCAGGGACCGAAGCTTCGCACAGCCCTAGTGACTGGCATGCATGCAGGGCTACGTGGATCCCAACGAGGGTTGGAAGTGTGCAATAGAATCATCCTTCCTCTTTCGGCAGCTGGGAGATCCAAACTGTGCAGGAAGGCAGGCAGGGAGGGCTTCCAATGCCCCTCAAGGTTTTCTATTGCAGGGGGGGGGGTGGGAGGAATGACATTAGGCTCATGAATCAACACATCCTCTGGACTCTCCAGCCTTTCATTCATGACCTGGGCTCAGCCAGCCCCAATAATTAGTTCTCGGGGCAGAAAGGAGCTGGCAATGTTTCATGCCAAATTACCACCAAAGGCCTACACCTTGAGATTCATACTCCTGATGACCCAAGCCCCAGGTATAATTCTCCCCTCTCTCCCACTGGCCATGGTCACTGTGAATCTAGCTTCTTAATTATTCTGAGGCCCTGTCCTGTGGGGCTCAGCACTGACCCACCCACACTGCTGCACTGCACACACCGTTGGGGTGTCAAAACCCCCAGCCCACCAGCTTCTGGCTTCATTTGCCTCCTCCCAACACTGCAAGGTCTCTAATTTAATTATTCTTTCTTCTCCCCCTGGACATCGTATCATCTTGCATTTGCTCCTTGGCCTAATTAGCACACACAGAACACCTGGGTCCTTGGTGACGCACTGCTGCCTTTTTGCAGTGCACGATCTTTTGCTCCGTTGCCTCAATTAGCTCACATCGTGCACCTGGGTACAGCCTTAATGTGACATCTGTACAGTTCGGAGAGCGTCTGCTCCATTACGGAGCCTTTCCATCACTTTTGATAAAGAGGCTGATTATCGCATCCCTTTGCTGTATCCTATCTTTGTCAGAAGGATCACTGTATCTTTTAACACACATATGCACACACAGAGTTTGAAGTCACCAGCCACTTTGCAGATGTGAAGTTTAGCCCCCGAAAATATTGGTCCTTTGCGAGATCCATGAAATCACAAACCATTGAGGCTCTGGAAACAGTAATTTACTGAAATGAATCAGAGACAGAAATGCAAAGCTGGGCAGCTGCTTATAGCTACTGCCGCTCAATTGAGCACTGCTGTAATCCCAACAAAGCCCGGCTATTTGCCCCATTTGGGCTAGCTGTAAACGCAAGCAGTTCCTCCACTGCAGAGCAGAGTGTTAAACCCCTTATCAGCTGCACACCTCCAGTCCCTTGCAATAAGTTGCAGTCAAGGCGGCCACGTTCAGCTCTTAGTTATGCAAGAGTCAATCCAGAGCAGCACCTGAGTTCAATGGAGTGTTTCTGCCTTTACATCCAGGGAACAGATTGCAGATTTTGACTCCAGAGTCCTTAGCCACAGGCATCAATACCAGCAGTGAAATCAAACTGGAACGGCAGAGGTGCTAAAAACCAAAAGGCCCCAAGAAAATGAGTCAGCCTAGCTTCAGTACATATTGGAGAAGGAAAATTGCTGCATTTCGTAGAGAATTACTCTTTTTAAAACAAAAATGTTAACCTGGCATCCATAATGGAGGAACTTCACATTGCATTTGCACCAAAATTCACATTGTTGTAAAAAAAAAAATCTGAGCACCTTTATGACACACCCCTGACGACTGAGCTGTGTCAATACTTCTGGGACTAAAACCCAGAGGTTCCTGGCTAGAAGGTCTTGCCCCTTCACTCCGCATCAGACCAATCACCGTATTTGGGGTCAGGAAGGAATTTTACCCCATGATCAATTTTGTATGGGCTGTAGAAGACTTTGCCTTTCTCTATAGCAGGGGTGTGGCCCTCTTCCTTGGATCTCTGTAGCGTATTTTAACAAGAGCATCCATTATTTCTTTGATATACGCCCTTGGTAAATGAACACGGGCGCGTAGTTTTGTTGCCTTGAATGCAGGAGGGATTAAACAAGAGATAGGGTATGCAGTGGTTGTTATCCACCGCTTCCCCTTTTTCAGCCAGCACTTAGCCCAAAAAAGCTCTGCGGATGTCAGAATTATTCTGGCTTTATTCTTGGCTTTCTGCTGTATCTGTGGATCTGATTTTGTGATGTTTTTCTAATGCTCCTCCATATTTGCATGCAAGTTGTCCCATTGGATTAAACTTGTGGTCGTATTTAGACAATGGCTGGCTGAACATGGGCCATTCTTTCTTTTCTGAGTCCCTTATTCTGATTTGGCTTCTGCCAATGACGAGCTTTTTACAAAGCGATTAAACTGTTGCCAGGGAAGCCCTTTAAAGGACAGTCTGGAATAGATGGGAAGACAGAGCTCAGCAGTCTGCAGAAGCAGCCAGCAGGACGTTATTGCACTTGATTCCCTTGCAATAATGAGAATTAGAGCAATGGAGGTCTTCAGGGAATGAGGAAAACAGACAGCAGATGTTTTCAGCCTGTCATACACGTCAGGATGCTGACTCCTACGTTACAAGGCCCACTGCCATTATCATCAATAAAATGTACCATAAATAAAGTGAGGAGAGACAGACCCTGCTCCTTTAAGAAATAGAAGTGCAATGGAGCCCCAGTCAAGGCTCTCATCCATGTCTTTACTTTTGGCTTTAGCTCTCCTTCCCATTTCCCTGAGTCTCCTTTCTCTCAGTGATACCTATACAAATCTATTTATACCCATGCAAATCCAGAGGTACTCTACTGGCTCTGAGTTCATGGTCAGAAGGGACTACAGCAAAACTCAGGCCACCGCATCACCCAATGATGAGCCCAAAGTCAAACAGCAGGGCATTTGCAGAGCCAGGAACAGAATCCCTCCCTTTGAATTTATTATCCAGTGCTCTATCTGCGGAAATAGGCTCCTTCCCCTGCACTCCTAAACCATCTCTGTAAGCATATGCAAAGTACCTCTTTGGGGTGACATTCTCTTCCCCCCACCACGAGAACCCAGGGCCTTCAGAGCCATAGCATGGGTGTCTTTCATTTGAGCGATAGGAGTAACCAAGATGACACAGTGAGAACTTTTATTATTAAACTTCCCTTCCTTTCTAGATCTAAGAACAGAGCACAAAAGTCACCATTCCTATTCCAGGCTGCAGTAATAATTAGACCACAGTGTAATGGGGATCACAAGTAGATGTGCATCAATATATCGGTCCATATTGGATCAGGACTGATAAAAGGAATATTGATATTATCGGCCATCAGCTGTTTTAGGCCACTGTGGCTGATAATGTTACCAATAAATGCCGTGGGCGTGTGCACAGCCGCAGCATGCACACTGCCAGGAATGCATCTGGGCAGCTCGGACAGCAGCATCCGGCCGGTAAGTCTGTGGGGGGGAAGGGACGTGGGGGAAGGAAGGGGCATTGGGGGCTAGATCAAGGCCTCCTTGGTGAGGGAGGGAGCTGGGGCTAGAGCAGGCGCTGCCCAGCCAAGGTGGGGGGGGGGTGGAGGGAGGGCATGGGATGGAGCTGCAGGCAGCTTGTCTGAGTGGTGTGGGGAGTGTAGGAGGGGCAGCTCCCCACTGCTGAGTGCACCCTAGGGGAGGCATGTGCCCCCAGATTTGTGTGGGGTGAGGGAAGGCTGCCTGCTGTAGCCTTGGGGCCAGGGGCTTCACTGGCCTCTTCCCAGCAAGGGGGCTGGGCCAGCGATGCACTTAATGCAGGCAGGGACGGGTGGTGGTGGTGCTAGGAGGGGGGACTGCAGTGAATTTTGGGGTGGCTGTAGCCCACCCCATAGCCACCCTCCCAGCACCAGTGCCACCTGCCCTGCCCCCTCACTGTGAGAGCAACCCCAGCCCCCTGCTGGGAAGAGGCCAGTGCAGCCCCCAACCCTAAGCAGGCAGCCCATCCTCACCCCATGTAGAAGTTGTGGGGGTAGACCCCCCATGCTTCCCCCAGGGTGCGTGCAGCTGCAGGAGCTCAATCCCTCAGACAAGCCACCTGGGGCTCCATCCTGCACCCTGCCCTGCCCCTGCTGGGTACCACCTGCTCTGCCCCAGCCCCACTCCCTCCCCCACTGTGGGGACCCTGATCTGTCCTCCCCAGCCCTTCTCCCCCTCCCCACACCCCTTCCCCTCCACAGACTTAGTGGCTGGACACTACTTTCGAAGCTGCCGAGCTACATATTGGCAATTGGATTGGTATTGGCCGATATGGCTGGTTAGTAATCGTACATCGTTATTGGTCAAAAAACTCTTTATCGGTGCACCCCTACTGATGAGATTTACACTGGGAGCAGAATTTTGCCTGTTTGTGCGAGAAAAAAACGCTGCTTTAAGCTTGGAGATTGGAAAAGGCCCATTCTCCATCTCTAATAGCTGGAAGTCATAACATGAATGGTTCTTCACAGCAGCTCTGTGTAAGGCATATCAAACACATGGCTAATGGAGCTCTATGTGCCATGCACTGCAGGGGGCACATACCAGTGCTGGGCCCAACACCACGCACTGCATGTAGCATGGGCTGGACCTGGCACCATGAGCACTACACACGGTGTAGGAGGTCAGTCCTGGGTGCCGCTGCACGCGGTGCCCCTCCAGACTCTCCCCGAGTGCTGGACCTGATCAAACCCCAGGCTGCTTATGCACACTGGAGCCAGTGTGAGAGGCCAGTCTGGAGAGCCACTGCATGAGGTACTAACCAGCCCAGTGACCCCATCTGACCTATAGGGCCCAGTGAATTTGACACCCCAGCTCTTCGTGAATACATGCCAGGTCTTTTCTTTCACATCAACAGGGTTCTCATATGGATAATTTCTTGCTTGCAATGAAGTTCTTAGATCCAAATCAGTTAACACGGGGCCGGGAGGGGGCGGGGGGGTGAGGGCAGTCAAACTCCTTTGGTCCCTGAGACACATTTGGACCCCAGGGTTCCTCACAAGCTGGATCTGGCCCCAACTCCAGCAGTGGGGTGAGCAGCCATGGTGTTAACCATGCTAATCCCTGTGGCTCAGGAAGCCACATAAGCTGCTCACCCCTCCACCACCAACGCATGTTCCTCAACAGGGCTCTGTATGCAGGAACTGGGTGACGGGAGACTTCTGAGCCAAACTTTTGACACCCTTGAGTTACACATTTTCAATTATGCCTGAGGAGGTGCATTCCTCCAAAACGACATCCTTTCAGCCAGCCATTTCATTACAGAACCATTCCAGCTCTGTCTGCAACTGTTGCTCTTTCCGAGTTTATGCTGAAATGGATGGAGTTAAATCCGTTGGAGGACCTAGCCTTGGAGGCTGTACTCTTAATTAGTTAATTACACAATTAACGTCACAGAATTGAGGGTGTTACTACTCCAATGTTCAGCCCAGGAAAGGATTTTAATGGTGGGAGCTTTCTCTTGTTGAGGCCAAAGCCTACAGCCTGGCTCTACCTCAATGCTTAATAATTAATTAGTGACCCCTCCCCTGCCCCCTGGCTTGGCGACTGGTGTCTCCTGGGTTTGAGCGGGCACCTGGGGTCCCCCTACAGCCAATCACTGAGCCTGGGGGATATGCGGGGGGAGGGGTCTGCCGCTGAGCACGAGGGGCCTCCCCACGCTCCTCTGGGATGCTCCATCTGCCCCACCATCTCAGCGTTTACGACTTACGCCTGGTAAAAAAAATTTTTAAAGCTGTGTCTATGGCCGAATCTCTGATTGTCCGAATCAGAATCGAATCTTCAAATTCAGATTCGGCTAAATTAAATTGGAACAGTGATCCGAATCAACAAATTGAATCACTGTCCCCCGAACTGGGCCAAATCTGAATTGAATACGGCCTGCTTTGCACACCCCTACTGCGCCCAATCACACCATCTCTATCATCACTTCCCTAACCAATCGCTCTCTCAGAGGTGCTGTCACTCTCCTGCAAATCATTGGCTGTGCCAATCATGCTTTCGATCACCTCAGGAAAAAGTTATCAAATGTATGTTGACTACTCGATGGTTTTAGAGTGAACAAGTAACTAAACTGCACTTGGTTAGACCTTCAAACTAGGCCATTATCTCATTGATGGTAAAGAGTTCATCTTTTCCAAATTTTTCTGGTTCCTTAGTCCATGGAGTATGTGCAGTGTTACTCTAACTACATAACTGTGGGCACGTCTACACAGAACGCTAACTGCACAGTAGCATGCTGGGCAAAAACCATGATGATATGTTACTGTGCAGTAGTATTAAGTTACTGAGCAGTAAGTGTCACCAAAAACCATGTGCTGGCACTACTGCAGAGGCGCATATTTGGTTAACCAAGTACTAAACTTAATGCGCAGTAACTATGGTGCATTAATGAACATGTAGACGTGCCCTGCTACTCTAATTACTTAACTGCTACACAAACTACTAACAAGCCAGGGGACACACCACCTCATGGCCTACACTAGCCTAGTAAACCTCATTTAACAACACCAATTATATAGATAGCAGGCTGGCATCCCTGAGAGCTGGAAGAAGGGATATCATTTGGAAGAGGATTCCCATTGTCTTTGAGAAGCAGAACATTTAACTGCTGTCAAACAGTGAAATTTTCATCAGGCTAAATAATTTATTGCAGGGATAACATACAATTATGGGTCAACAGATGCAGATGGAGCCAATGTCAAAGTCTATGCAACTGTAACTTTTACTTCTAATCTGTGTTAGGAAAAATTCATTCTCACGGTGACAGCTTTAATTTGCCATCACGAGCCACAGTTTGCTCCCAGTTAGCCAGCTGTCAGTTCAAAGTACGGCAGGTAGCTCCATAGAGGTCAGATGAGTTGGCTTCTATTTGTGCAACAACGTGGCATTTAGAAATGTATGAGTTCTGAAAAAGACTTTCATTTGCATCAGGGTGAACCGACTCCTAGGAACTGGGGTGTGAGACAATCCTACAGGGACTGAAAGTTGCTCTTGGCAGGTATTTACTGTAAGTCTCCTTGATGAATTTACCCAAGATGGATCGTCAGCCAATTTCTTCTGGAAAGTGATGAATCTACTGATCATTTTCTATGAGGTTTAATCCCTGTAATTTATGCTAATGCCAAAGCTATGAGGATTTGCTCATCAGCAGTCCGGGTGCCAAGAATAAGTTATGAAACTGCTTTTCAGGGAGGTTTCCTGTTTCGCTCTCCCCTGTTGAAGAGTGAATCTGATTGCCTGCAACATACCTGGGCTCCATCTCAGAGCCAGCTCCTGTTTAGCATCAGATACAATACACAGAGGAGTTCTCCCAGGCCGGCCAGCTGTTTTACAAGAAGTTTCAGGTCATCTCCTTCCCCGCCTTTCTATCTCGAGGGTGGGCTGCTTTGCTTGTTCCTTTGCCTGACCCAACAGAGGAGAGAAAGCTCACACTGTCATCCATTTACCACCACTTTTCTCCTTAAGGACCCCTCACCCTTCCTCTGATATCCTACCTCTCTATTCCAAAATCCTGATCCCTGTTGATGGTAGAGCTGGTGTCTTGCAAGTCACTCCCTGAAGCTCGTGTGTTCATCAGATTCCCAGGAGGAGGAGGGATGACGGGGCTCCAAAAGAGCAGCTAACTCCAAAAGGGCACTGAAGAGTGCTAGCAGCCAGCAGGGCAGGGGACAGGAGTGCTCAGGCCACAGTGAGCTGCAGCAGCAGTGACCCCCTGTGTCGGGTAAGTGAAAAATAAGCTAAGTCATCTCTGGTGACCTGGGATGCAAAAGCAGGAGAAAAATAGGCTCTAGTTTCACTCTCAGAGACCCAGAAGCACCACTGATATACTTGCCAAGAGTTTCTCTCTCTGCTTCTTCACTCCAGACCCACGCAAAGTGTAATCGGTATTTGGAAAAAGTCAAGCTTAAACCAACACTGACATAAAATTGATATGGGCTCCTAATCACTGTGCTGCGCGGACATGCCGTGCTTTAAAAACAAGATGTATTTAATCATGATGTCCCACTGAAACTGGTTCAAAGGCTGCTTCAATTGCTCTTATCTTCAAGAGGGACCTTTCTTGCCTAGACTTCAATTAATCCCCAATACTGCCTAATTTTTCAGCCCTGTACAGATTCGTTGCACAAAATCCTGTCACTTGGTACTTTTGCTTTCTTCTCAGCTTGAATCTACTAGTCCCAAACCTCCCCCCACCCCCAAAAAAGTCTTTTATCTACTTTTCTGCTGCTCTGCAACAGTAAAAGGCTTATTTAGATTCAGTCACCAGTTGCCTTTTAAGCCATTTTATTAATAGTTAAAAACAAACAAAAAAATCCTTTAATACTCTGCTTCCCTAAATTTTTAAATCTTCTAAGATTTCTTCATTTTTTTTTCTATTTCTTCAAATTAAATCCCTTCCTATTTTCCCTAGATGATTTCAGGATTGTTCATAGACTTCTCTAATAATTAAACTTTTTGAAGCACAAGCTCCAGGTTTTCATGACATTTCTGACGTTATCCTCAAAAAAAGACTCATAACTTCGTATCTCCTAATATCCAACCTCATCCCTGTTGCTCGGGAAGGATGGCGGGGTGAATTCTTAACTGTTACCAAGGTGTATTAAGAATGCAAGTCCCATTGCTTTTTTACATCCATCTACTCTGCTTTTGCCTAAAATTCCCAGAATCATATTAATTTTTCACTTGTTCCTGATTAATTTTCAATGTGAAATTTTCTGACTTGTATTAAAAATAATTGTTTTTGAAGAAAAACAGCCTCGATATAGAGCTTTACTCAGAAGCACACCAAAGAGCAGCATCTTCTCATTCAGCAAATCTGTCCTCTGCGCAAGTCATCATTTCCTTCTCCTGACAAAAAAAGGTCCAACTCTCATTTATGCTGGCTTTTCATAGGGACTTTTCATAGCCTTATGGTGCATATAGCTTTAAAGTTTAAAAGGCCTCTTTAGCAGAGTTAGTTGAGACATTACAATTAGTTGAGAAATTACAATTACGTGATTTTTGGAAGGAGAAAGACAACTAGGGATTCAGAAATGTCATCACTGATATTCCTAGGTGCCTCTGTCCACATTATGATAGGTGTTGGCACTGGATTTATGACCCAGATACCATCCATGTGTAGATGTGCGCCTAAATCACCTTAAATGCTGCATGCACTGCTTCGGGTTTCCCTCCCCCACCCCCATTTTTTTTTTTTTTTCACTCCTGAATATCCCTGGATGTCCATGGAGCACTGAGACAAAGCCCTCCCTCCATTGTGTAGACAAAAACCCATGGTAAGGATGCCAAATAGTCTTTCAAGCAATGCTCTTTTTTTTTTTTTTTAATATATATTTTAAGACCACATTATAAATAGCTTAAGAAAGGGGATCATGCATAAGTGTTATCTTAAGAGACGGTCAATAATGGCACTATTGATACAAATTCCTTTATAGACTCATAATTCAAGCACATGTTCAAGCAAATAATTTATGTTTTAACAGAGTTACTACTAAATTCATCTATCGGCTTTCTACTACATTCTGAGTATATTTTAGTAGCTGTAAGCCTTGGGGGAAGAAAAAAAAAAGAAAAAAAAGAAAAAAAAAGAAAAAGCACTAAATGGCAGTGAGAACAGGCATGGTAGAAATGTTGCAACCACAAAGAACAGTTGTTGTACATGTTTGTTTTAGGACCTCAAATGAAGCAGACTCAAATAGCTACTTGGAATTTCTGAGGGAAATTCTCCCAAGTATGTTAAAACTTACCCTGGTGGCAGCACCTTTAAGCATATAGCACAGCTCCAGTCGAGCTGCATCCATGTGATATCATGGGCAGACAGTGCTGCTGAATAACAGGACCAAGCTAGTTCCTCTGAAACACTACACAGGTGTGCCTATAGTGCTTGTGGTTTGGGACGAACCCTACCTAGCCCAGCACAGCATGCTTTATAGCACTGCTACTGGACTAGATCTGGCCCGCCAGATCTGTTATTGTACCCAGCCCCTGGGGCCCCTAAAAAAATTAGAAAATTAATATTTATCTGCTCCTGGCTGCATGTCAAAGATGACAGGAGGCAGGGGCAGTAGGACCCAGGGAAAGTCAGCAGTATGACTCAGCAGTCCAGCAGCAAGCCCTGACCACCCAACCGGATGCCAGAGGCTTCTGGTCTGGGCCTTAGGGGGTTGTTCCTACCTCCGTCTGCCCGACAGGGAAATTCAAGTAAGAACGTGTGCGTGTGAAGGGGGAAGTGGGGGGGGGGGGGGAGAGGAGGGGGCGACCACAGGCAACTGTCCCAGTCCTCGGGGCTGGGTTGGCTCCTGTTGAAACCTGCAGTTATGGTGATGCAGCGGGGAACCGCATGGTGCTGCAGCGCTGCGGCAGTGGGCAGGGAAGTGGTGAAAGCGGCAGCAGGCAGGGGCAAGTGGGAGCGACTGGGCACGCGGGAGCCCAGTGATAACTGGGCAGGAGCGCGGGACCTATGCCAGTGTCCTGGGGCCAGTGCTGGCAGGGCTCCAAGTGGGGCAGCAGAAGTGCGGGTCTCAGCCAATAGGGGCTCTATGGAGCCAGGCTGGGCTGCACAAATGGTGAGAGGGGGGAGTTGGCTCAGCTCCATAGAGCCCCTGCTGGTCTGCGTCCCCCACTCCTGCTGCCCCAGTTTGGGCCCCACTGGGCCCAGCCTCAGGACACTTGCATGGGCTCTGTGCTCCCGCCCAGCTGTTGCTGCACTTCTGCGTACCCGCTCAATGGCACTGGCCCCCACCTACCACTGCTTCCCTGCTCGCCACCGGCCACTCCTGTACCACATAGTTCCCGGCTGCATTGCTGGACCATGGGAGCACAGAGTCCGTGGCGGTACCCCAGGGCCAGGAGTGGGTGGGGCTATGCATGTGCATGCGCGTGTGCAATGAGAGAGGGAGGGACAGTGTGTGTGTGCGCGTACAGTGAGGGCGGGACGGTGTGCGTGGGTTCACCGGGTGAGTCCCAAATGCACACCTCACCAACACATGCACCCACTGCCATATACACAGACTCCTACACCCACACCCCCATACACACCACAGCCACCCTCCCACCCACACACAGTCCTCCACAAACCTCTTACCCACCGACACTCCACATATCCACACATACCCACATGCTCTCCTACCCCATATCTATCCACCCCCACAGACACACACACACCCTCCCCCCACACACCCACAGCCCCTCACAAACTTATACCCACCACCACATGCCCCTCACGCCCCCCATAATATACAAGAGAGAATATACTAATTAAGACTTCATTTTAAGGTATTGTGCAATCACTTCTATGTACACTACACAAACACATGTAAATTGGAACAAAAAATTTGTTGCAATTAACGAATGTTGTAGATGTTCAATTTTTGGTATTTTTCTGGTTCCAAGATGGCAAAACCCCTCTCTGAAAGGAGTACTTCTGGGGGCAAGGGGAGGGATTTCTGGTCACAAGATGGTGACCAGGGGGTGGGGCTACCCATGAGGCCCTCGCCAGTGTGAAAAAAACCCAGTAAGTGGCCCTCCAGCCAAAACAATTGCCCGCCCCTGTATTATGCAGTCACCTCTATATGTACACTACACAAACACAAATCATGACAAAAATATTTTTTGTAATAAAACTAAAATACATTATAGTAGATGTTTGATTTTTAGTGTACATTTGTTTTTCTGGTTCAGATGGCAAAGAGTACTTCTGTGGGCAAGGAGAGGAACTTCCAGCTGCAAAGATAAGGGGTTCCGGTCCCAAGATGGTGACCAGGGGGCAGGGCACCTGTCAAAGGGCAGGGCTACCCTTGTGGCCCTCGACAGCTTACCAAAACTCATTAAGCAGCCCTCCAGCCAAAATAACTGCCCACCCCTGAGCTAGACTGTTCATAATGACTAATAAAAGGCAAATGAAGAACTCAAGCTCCTCCCCAATTCTCATTAGCTTTTCTTGACAGAATCAGCCCAGCAGTGTTTTTTGGAAGGAACAGGAGTTCCAATGAGTCTCACATTCATTAGGACCTTTCAAACCTAATCTCCTTGATGCATTTTTGCTTTTAAGGCAGAAATCACAAAAAAAGAAAAAGAAAGAAAACAACCCCCCTCCAAAAAAACCAAACCAAATCAAAACAAAACAAAATTAAAAAGGAACTAAGGAAGTATATTTCTGTGAATTACAACAGCACCAATAGGCTCCAGAAGATAGCAGGCACTCCAACCTGTGGGGACTACTGTACAAGACATGTGAAAAATAGTTATTGCTTCAACGTGGTTACAATCTAAATAGTCAAAACAAAAGACATAGGAGAAAACGGGGCATGAGATGGTGTAATGACTCATTCCAGGTCACATGGCAGATTTCTGGTAAAACGAGGAATAAACCAAGGTCCATTGACTAGTTAGCTAAGCCCAACTGTTTTAAATACTATTAAGTACAGCTAATTAAAACTAGATGCCTGAAATCAGTGCTTTGGATTTGCTTACCGCAGGACCTTTCCCCAGAACTGGTAGCAATAGGGGCTGAAATAAAAGCATTGGTGATTTCTGCACAGTATTATGTAAACTTGCATCTAGCTATCTAAATGCTTTCATTTAGGACCATAACGAGCGAGGCTCTTATGTTAGTGAGCACAAATAGCATTCTGAATGCTTCAGCTTGTTTTCCATTTGTTAGAGATAATACGCTTTTCTTACGGTCTTGTACTGTTGATGTACTCTCCTTAGGGGAAAAAGAAAAACTATTTGAATTAATTTCCAATGTAATGTTGCTTTGGCAGAATCTGGTCAGAGATCTCTGCTGAATCATTCCTTTAACGAAAAAATCTTTTCACCCATCCATGCCGGCTGCCTCACCTTAATGTTAGTGAATGAATCAGATAATCATTAGAGCATCAAGTGTGTTCCCTCCTCACCTGCGATGGGTCAGAAAGCTTAGCATGTACGTCGGTCAATGCATGGTCAGAAACTGAAGAGTCAGGGGTGCAGCAATTATTAATACAATGATGACACTCAATGGGGATAAGAAACAGTCTAAGCTAGAGTAAGACATGTGCCTACCTCCGAGAAACAAAAACTGCCTGTTCCTTTGTCAAAAATCAATAAGCTCAAATCTGTCAAATCATTTTGATTGACTTATGAGGGTCACATTGAAAGCATTTCATAGAGGAACAACCCCCTGAGGTTGAATAGCTTATGTAAGAGTTGCAAGAGGAAGCAAGATGTATAAAGAAAGGATGAAAGAACCAGGGTTATTTAGTCTGGAGAAGACCGAGGGCAGATTTGATAACAGTCTCCAACTACCTGAAAGGTGATTACAGAGACAGTGGAGATGGGCTTCTCCGTGGCTGTAGAGGACAGGACAGGACTGGAACCAAGGGCCCCAAGCTTCAGTCGGGGAAACTTAGGTGGTGGGTTAGGAGGAATTCTCCGACGATGAGGGCTGACAAGCATTGGAACTGGCGACCTAGGTAAATTGTGGACTCTTCATCCTTGGAAATTTTCAAGAACAGGTTGGGCAGACAATTGGCTGGAGTGGTTTAGTTCAGGATGATCCTGCCTTGACCTTGTGAGGTCCCTTCCAGCCCTACTTTCCCATGAAACCTTACACTGACCTGAACTAGAGCAGCTGGTATCACTAAAGAGGGAGACGTTAAAGTGTTTCATGACTTCTATACAACTTTATTTTGGACACAGAAACTGTGCTATCTTCTCTCATATAAAGGTGTCATAGGGCACCTTCACTCTTACTCTGTAAGACAAAAAGACCTCTTTGGGCAAGTGTCCGTAGGTAGGCAACATTCATTTCTATTCCACAGTTCAAAGTTAGTCTGTTAGAGTGACTACCTATACAAAAGGACTTTTTTTTTTCCAATCCAAGGCCATGAAGAGCTGAAAACTTACTTAATTACCATCCATTTTCCTGGCTAGAAAACTTCTTTTTTGTGAACATGATAGAGATGATATCAATTTTTTAAAAAGTCAGTTGCTGCCTCTTTAGTTGGTTGTCATTAAGTCTGCAATCAATGAGGGAGACTAAGTTAAGTGGAGACATGCTGGAGAAAAGCCTTTGGTTACAATTAGCTTCAAAATCATCCCACTCATGCACAGAGAAATGCTGAGGAAAGGAACAGGGCATAAGGAGTCCCGTCTCTCATCCTATAGATCAAAGGCAGTAACAGCAGTTAAATTAACATTATGTTATGCATATGTAGGCTACTAATCTGAACCCAATTACCATGGTACATGAACCGTAGTATCTTCACTGCATTTATCTTCACAGCACCCCTGCCAGGTAGGATAGCACTGTCATCCCCAAATCCCAGCTGGGGAAGTGAGACACAGAACTGACAGACTGCCCTAAGGTTCCAAAAAAAAATGACCCTCCACATCCCCCAAACCAACCAGCTAGGGGACAATCCTTCCCTGTCTTCCTTTTCCTTCCTTTATGCATAGGACCAGTGGTTCTGATCCTTTTTAGACTCAAGATGCCCTTTGGAAAATGCTAGCCCCTAGATTTTACTTGTTTTCTTACTACAGAAAAATAATGGAGCAATTCTTCTGCTGCAAAGAACTCTGAAAACGGCAACAGGGAAAAATGTTTGTGACACTATGGATTCTTAGTGTCTGTGGGTTTGTCTTGTGAATCATGTGCAAATGTTCGCACACCTAACAGTGCTAATACTGCATGAGACAGAGGCACCCAGAAAAGGATCTCAAGGCACCCCAGGGTGCTGCAGTACCATGGTTGAGCACATCCTCCCCTGAATCAGCCTTGAAGCCTCTTTCTACCCATTTTTCCTTCAAATCTCACCTATAGGCTTGCAAAGTAAAAACCAGGAATTCAAAGTGGATCAGTTAAACAGGACCTACCCAAAATGTGGATGCCCTCATTCAGAATGAAAAAGGCCTTCATTCAGTTTAGTTTAATTCTGTTTGGAATAAGAGTCCACTTTGGAGATAAGACAGATGGAACTTTTCTGAACGTTGCTATGTGAACAAGCTGCAAGTTCCACTTCAAGCCGTGTCATCATGGCTCTAGTGAGAGTTAACATCAGCATGTTGACCGGGCAGACTATTTCATAAAGTTCTCAAAGTGAATGGGGTTAAGCATTTTTCTTTTCAAAATGCACCTTTGTTTTCACTGGCTATAATTCCTTCTAAGTCAGGGATATCTGGAAGGACGGTAGGGGCCCAACGCTGCGATTAAGGCAGGTTCATTCCTACAAAGAATCAAGACGTCAACTGAATAGGATACAAAGATCTACTTTAGCACAGTCCCCCGCAATTGGTTTTCAACGAGTCCCTTAAGCCTCCTTAAGTGTACATGCTCTAGATACTTTGTAATAACCACTATATTTTACCATCCACTGATGGTAATGATGTGTCCTACGAGGAAAGTTTTGGTTCAGAACAAAAGGTAAGTCACTTAGTGAGACCAACTCCATTTGTAGGTGCAGGCTTCTGTAGCTCCTTTTTCTCATCACCCCCAAAAATTGTCACCAATGTGCTTCATCTTTAGACTATACAAAGGAAGAACCATGCTGGCTAACTGCCTATAGAGCATGCACATTTTTGCTAGAAGGCTTTGTTCCTTTATACACAAGCCCTTTGAATTTCACATTGGATTTTAACCTTGCCATTGGAAGAGAAACTTCTGCAATTACCACCACCTCCTCCTTCAAAGGGAAAAAAAAATGGGAGTGCTTGTGCTGCTTTGCACTTCTAAAACATGTGCAGCTGAAAATAAGCAATAACCTTAAATAGCCACTGGGAGAAAAAAAAACCAAACCCTTGCTGAATGCTTTCCTCTTTTTCTGTTCAAGTAGCACAGCAAATCAGAAAGGAGATCAAGGTGAAAGAGGAAGGCAGGGGAGACTACGCTAATCATACACATTTATTATATAAATTATTATATAAATGAACTGTTACATCATTAGCTGTAGACAAAGTCAGTGCTGGATAAACAGTCTAACAAAGCTGTTTTCTGCAAGACAGTTTTTTATAGCTATTTGATAATAAGGCAAAATATGGAAAGAATCCCATTAAAGCCTTGCTCAATACTTTAAATTATTGAAAAACAACACTTAATATTAAAAATATAGGTTACTTCACATGATTTATACTCTGGTTGTTTCTTGGCTCTCTTACAATTAAAATCAGATCAGACACCTGCAAGGCAATTTTACTTCCTGGCTCTGTTGTACACTAGCATCAGCTGTATCAGGGAACATCTATTTTTAATGGGAATAATTCTATTGATGTCCAGATTTGGAGGTGAGACTTTAAAAAACCTAAATTTTAAACCGAGTGTGACCCTTTGGCTACCACAGCCATGGAGACAAGAGTGCACCACGGAGGCCTCGATCCTAATGAATAACAGGTATGCAGGTTTTCAGCCTGCAATGCGGTTACAATGACTGGGTGGTAGCTGGGGCTTACCTGGGCAGATTCAGTGCAGGCCAGAGTTGTATTCAGAGCCATTTTTCCAAACTTGGTTGTATCTCTCTCTTATAGCAGTCCTAGCAAAATACACTGAAAATATAGATAAGGTATTTTAAAATTGTTTTAGTCTCACTTCTGTCTCTCGTCCGGCTACACAATCCTGAGATAATCATTTCACGTCTGTGACTCAGCTTCCCCATCTGTCAAACAGGGAGAATGGCAGCTGATGTCCTTTATAACATGTCTTGAGATCTACAGATGGAAGATGCTATCTGAAAACTAAATATTGTAATCACATTACTGCAGAGTTTACATGTTATAATTTATACGTTAATTGAGGTTATAGACTGTTACACGGTTCAGCCAGTAAACAGGTTGCTTACAACCGCGCTTCTGAACATGCTACAGACATTACTAGTAGCTACTTTTTAACGGATTTACGAACTGGAACCTTAATATGCAGTAAGATAGTTTAATTAGTATGATTTTTTTGGCAATTTTCTAACCTGACAAACTCAGCATGAATATGCAGTCTTTTTTTGATACCAGTATTTTAATAGCAACTTTTAAACTAAAGTGGTAGTGTATGGTTCTAGTTCTGTCATTTGAGTCTCACCAATGCTGTAGTGATTTAAAAAACAAACAAACCCATCATCTCAGGATGATGTGGTATAGCATTGCAGACCCACAGAGAAATTTAAATAGGGGTGAATAGGGGACAATACACACTGGGCCAGATTCATCTAAGCAGCCTCAGGGAAATATTAATTACTTCTGCCTCCAACAGTGTGACTCTCTGTCCCTGTGGGGGAACTGCTGCGATGAAATGAAGTATTACTCTTGCCTTCCTGGGGGAGTGAGCTTGTTAGCTGATGGTGGCTTTAACTTAAAGACCCGGACTGTATATGATCCCTGATAACAGACACTGTTAAGGAGTTAGGCTGAAGCAATGTTTCTTCTTAACCAGTGACTCCTGGCGTGTGTGTTGATTTAAACAATTCTCCGAGGGAGATAAGATTATAGGTGCATTGCACACCTAGCAAACTTTCTTCCATCTGTTTGCTAGCAGAAGTCAGCATAAAACCCGATTAAAATCTGATTGATCTTCATACAGCAGTTGCAAATCATTTGATTTTTTTTTCACCTTTGTAATTGGATGCCTAGCTGCCTTTCTGCCCTACTCCTATGGTTCTGGTTTAAAACATAATTATTAAAAAAAAAAACAAATCAACATAAAAATGACTGTTGAAAGGTTCACACACATAAAAAAAAATGACAGTCATTCAAAGAGATTCTTCATGAATTCTGACACCTGACATGTAACATAATGACTTCATTATTGTTTATTACAGCATTTTAGTGGAGTGGCATGAATGCTGGTATTAAGCTGGGAGCTACAAACATTGCCCTTGCAGTTTGCCTGGTCTGGGCAGGTAAGATTAAAAAACTTGAAAGAAACACGAGAAAACTGCATCCAGGAAGGATTTATTAGTCAGGGAATACATCGTTACTGTACAAAAAGCACTCATAATAAAAGTGTTTAAATACAGCATCTCTTACACCTGCTACCTGTCTATTCCATTAGGAATTTAACTGAGTGCCTACACGTGGCTTAACTTACCAGCACTTAAAAATATGTTTGTTAGCAAGGAAGAATCATCGTCCTTTCTGAAAGAGAACATTCCCCAAAGTGAGGATCAGGCAAATGCATTTAAGATGGATTTCAGACACAAACGGAAGGAGGAACTTTCATGAGAAATTGCAACCTATGCCTGTAGGCTATCCATTGTATGTATCCACAGCCAAGGTAAGTGCAGAAATGGACTTAGGTTTCTAGACAGCATCACGTAGTAAGTGACACACAAAAATACATTTACAGTTATCAACTGCCACCTCACTCTTCTGTAGCCTCTTCCAATCATCTTTGGCTTTGGTGCAAGTTATTTTACCTTTGTAGCTTAAGTATCTTACTAGAAAAAAGGTGCAATAACATTGAAACGCAAAGTAGGAAATAAATACATTTTTTTCTGTAAAAAATTCAATCTGCTAATTGGGACTTGGCACCCAGACACCTAGTCCATGCTGTTGGCACTCTGTACCATCCGATATAAAGTTCTTGCCTTCAGGGGCTGTCTTGCAACGTTCAGGGTATCTTGAGAAATATTCTTCTTGCTGGGTACTGTCCACACTCAAAGTTGATGGCAGCTCTATTTTCTCCAGTACTAGAAAAGGAGACAAAACAGAGTATGGTATTCGTTCGGTTTGGTTTATTCACAGTTAGGTGCAACTGCAGTATTTCTTAAGGGTGTAAAACGCTTGAGGTAGAGGTAGGCAAATTTCCATGATTTAAGACAAATATCTGGAAAAAAGAAACTTTTCATTAGTCTCCAAACAGTTTTTACCCGAAATGCGTATTCCTTCTGATTAATCTGGTTTGGTTGGGAAAGTTTGCTTCCAAATACAAGCAGCAAAACTAATTTTGGGGGGAACAGTTCCTCTTCTATATTAAACTTCACGTGCAACAGAAACAGCACTGGCAGTATACTGCCATACTGCTTACCAGAAGCAAAAAGTTATCCACATACTGCTTACGTTTAGCTTATTTCTAATAACCTGAATAAAATGAAAATGCTCAGGCAAAAGGCATTTGAATAGTCTTGTTACAATCCTAAATTGTAATGCTGGATTGGAAGAAACATTTTGAAATGTTCATTTTTACATTAAAGCTTGACTTAGTATTCCCAAGATTCAATTCCCCCAGGTCTTGTAATTTATAAGCGAAATAGAAGTAAAGTAACCTTAATCACTTCAACTGGAGATTGACTAATCCGATTTCTAGTATTTCCTTTCTCTATAGAAATGAGTTATGCTGTCAGAATGAAGATAATTCTTACCAGGGAGCTAGCTAGTAAGCATTTAAGTGCGGATGGAAATGAATGTACATTCTCTTGATCAGCGTTCTAGAAACACATTTTTCCAAAAAACACAGAAATATGTATGTTTTAAAGACAGACTAGGTTCTTCGGGTAAATTCACCCAAAGAACCTTGCCTGCCTGTTTCTTTAGACCAACACTGCTACAATCAGCACCCCTGAAATATGGTCTAAAGATGGTTCCCAGTGGAAGAAAACTGCCATATATGTGGAGACGCTTAAAGAATGACTTAAGATATTCCAGGCATTTGACTAGATACCAGATTGAAGACATGCATTAAAAAAGTCCTGCAAATTAAAATTTTCATGATGCAACTTTGAATTGTATCTGTTTAAAATATTCATTTAAAAACAGAAAACATTGCTGCTTCTCAGAAAAAAAAAAAAAAAAGATGATGGCAAAATAATAAGCTCTTTATGTAATGTGAGCTTTACTTGCCCATTATGACTGCCTGGTATTATAATACAATGGTTATTATAATAGCCAGACTTATTAAATGCTCTTATCTTAACTGGTGCAACAAACCACACAGATTGCATAGTACTATTTGCGAGCTCATTTTGGAAGCGATAAGAAAAATAAATATATATTGATGGATAACAAGGCACACATTGAAGGGCATTTCAAATGAAAAATGACGTGGCATTATGCCAAATCAACTGCTTAAACATGTCATATAATACATGTCTAGCAGCATTAGACAGTATTTTAATTGCTCTTTGCAGCTGTACTCTTTGCAATTCAAAGCAGCATAATACCTGCACAAATGGAACATTTCTATTCAGCTATTATGCAAGGGGATCACCCAGCTGGAAGTTCAATTAAATAATAATAATTTTTTTGTCCATTATTTTACAGACTCTTAGACTTTATGCAGCAACTTTTCCACAAGAAGATGATTCAAAAAGGACAGATATTAAGTGAACGGCATACTGATTAACTTGCAGAGGTTGCTAAGAAAGCTCTAACTCCAATCATAAATGCAGCTTTAAAAATGGAAGGGCAATTTGTACCCGAAAGCTTGTTAGAACTCTGCAGCTGGTCCAATAAAAGGTCTAAACACCACTACAATACTTGCTTCTTCTATTTTTTTTTTAAATATGCCTTGCACAACTCTTTTCAAAACTGCTCTTTCTAAACATTTCACTCCTGCCTTGATATCTTTTTTCTCTTCTCTGACCTCTCAAGATTTTGGACCTTCTTTTTTCACACTTCGCCTTGCAGTGAAAACTATTAAGTGAGTGACGACAATGTACCTGGGCCCGAAGTCTAAAAGATCAACTCAGTTCCCCTAATATAAACGTCCTCCCTTTCCCCAAAGGGTGCATCTGTTCCATGGATGAGCAGCTTCAAATAAATGGTCACATGCTCCCTTTATTTGTGAAAGACAAGCACCTTTGTGTTATTCACACTTACTCAGGTCTTCAGAATAAATGTGTCTTCTGAAAAGGCTGGAGCCTGGGCAGCTCCAATATCAATGGGAGTGCAGGTGCTCAGCACCTCGGGCTGGAAAAGCAACTGGCTCAGTGATTTTGTTCTTATGTATTACAAAACACTTATGCAACGGTATGAAAAATGCAATGTTCCAGTATCTATTTGGGACTAAATCTGATTACATGTACTGGTTAATGTTACTTCTTTTGCTTGTGGGGAGAGAAGAGGGTGCACAGAGGGAGGGAGAAAGAAAGGCAAAGAGATGAAAATTGGGCTAATTATGCTTATTATACTGGTTTCTGACGTAGTTTGGTTTAGGCTACTTTTTTCATTTGTTTACAAAACTTTGACAATTTTAAACATACAGGGTACAAATTTCAGCCCAAATGACTTTGTGTTTGAGGCGAGGGGAAATACATTTGTCCATGTTTAGAATTTCTGGTGACTTTGTACTAAACAGCTCAGACACATCGGCAGACTTGCTTTAACTTTAAACCTTGGCAGGCAGATGCCTTTACATCAGTGATGTGTTTTTTTTTGTTTTCCCTGTGCCAACTGGCTCCACAATGGCTGGTAAATAAGTCTGTCCATCTCTCCTTTTTTATATCTTAGGACCATGGAGAAATAGGGCTGGAAGGGACCTCCGCAGATCATTTAGTTCAGCACTCTTCTTAAGGCAGGATCATCTCTATCCAAACCATCCTATTCAGGTCCATAATCTCACCTCTTGGTAACACTGCAGCCAACCCTGACACAACACAAGACATAATGCCTTAACCAGACATGGGGAAAACAGGGGGACCCACAGCAGTCAACATGTAAAAGGTTAACATACGCTCATGAGATCCCAAGTTGACAGCCATACCCCCTGTTACAGAGGAAGGAAAAAACTTCCTTGTGGAAGTTTTGTCACGGTTTGTCATGATGGACGCATGCTTCCCAGAAAATGACAGTTTAGAGAGGTAAGCAGCCACCAAGATAACTATATTTTGGCAGATGCTCCCATGGTGGGCACCTGAAAAAAAAATACAAGGATTGTCTCAGAACCCAAAATCAATGCAGGGATGACAAAGCTGGGGACAAAAAGTCATGAATGCAAGACGTGGAGCAAAAGGTTCGACATCAGAGAAATTCATTTTGAGAATGAATCGTGCGTGCAGAGTACCAGTACCTACGACAAAAATGGTTTGGGAACCAGGATCAGCCCTCCCTGCCCACAACTCCCACCATCTGTCCAGTTTGTTGTCTTCCATTGCAGCCAAAACCAGGGTTTTTCAGACAGGGAACCTGTTGCCAAATACCCTCAGCCATGAGATGAAATGGCTTCTGTATTCAAAGATGAAAGCAACACTGATAAAGCCCCGGAAAGCCACGGGCGATGCTGGTATAGGCACCTGAACTAATAGCAGGAAGAGAGTCTCTTTTCCTGTGATCTCAGTGCCTTTTTTTTTTGTGCTAAACACAGGCAGTGGGGAGAAGGAAGCTGCAGAGAGGTAGGAGAGATGGGACTGGTATAGGGAGAAGGCACAAGGCACACCTGGAGATTATGGACAGAAAACTATGGTGCACAATAAAAATCAATTCCCTCTACAATCTGCAATGAGACACAGGATTCCTAAATCTCACCAGTCTCTGCTTTCAACAAATATCTATGAACTCCACTGTAATACTGTATCCACCCTCTCCTAAAGACAGTTCACAGAGGATAACTATGAGAAGTAGCAGATTGTTACTCAAACAGTAGAGAGGTGTGTGCAATGGTTTTAGTAATGTTGAGCTTCCTGAAGATCACCCCAAGGGTATGGCACAAGATAACATTCTCCTTTCTTTTTTTAAGTTCAATTTAAAAACAAGCGCTTTTTAATACACAACACGCCCAGTGAAGTTGTGAAGCCAAGCATTCAAGTCAGCAATGCAACAATGAAGATTGCCTGGGCAAGCTTAGTTCAGCCTCCACCCCATTAATCTGGATTATTATATAGCCTAATAACTTGATTTCCCCTCTCACTGACCCTCATCTCATTCAGTGCCCAGGATGGATACATTTAATGAGCAGCTATTCAATATTTTCTTATCTCCATGCTCAGTATGAGCTGCAGGCCTTTATTTTTGCAGACCGTAACAGTGATGTCTGAGGAGCAGAATTTGAAATTTCCTCATGGGCTTTTTGATTGTCTAGTATCACCGAGTGTCTGAGTGCATCACAAAAAACGATGAGTTATTTTCATAATGCCCCTTTGACAGGAGGGGGCATTATCCCAGCTTTAGAGATGGGCACCTGTGGTTCAGTGAGATTAAAATCAAAAGTACCCACTAATTTTGGGTGCTCAGGTTGAGATTCATACATTGTAAGGCTGGAAGGGACCTTGGAAGATCATCGGGGCCAGCCCCCTGCACCAAGTGGGAAAGACAGCTGGGGTCAGGTGACCCCAGTAAGGTGACTGTCTAGTCTCCCCTATACTCGATGCCTACACCTGGTTTTTTTTTTTTCAGAATACTTAGCATTGCATAGCACAGCTGCCATTAACTTTAATTGCAGCTCTGAGTACTCAGCCCTTCTACAAATTAAACCCGGGGGTCTCAGTTAACTCTCACAAATTAAGGAACATACAATTAGTGGCCACCTGTGAAAAATGTGGTTTCAGTGACTTGACTAGAATTAATAGTAACTTCATGGCCAATGATACTGTAATCTTGGGTACACATCTTCACTTACTTTAAGATGATGGAAATTGGGAATGTGCATCAGAAAACAAAACTTAACCATTAATGCTCAACTTCCTAAGCACTTTGGAGCAGTATTTCAGCAAACCTGTGAACCTCTGAAATGTAAGGCTTGGTCTTGTATTCATCACACCCACGGTACCAGGTCCACAATGTGCTGCGATACCTGGGCTCTGGCACATGGATTAGGAGAGAGGAGAAGCCCCATATTTTTCTTATGTTTGAAGGTACCATTCATTTCCATTAGGGTCATTTGCTGCTACAGCCTAATAGTTAATAAGAAAACGGGATGTGCTGCTAATACAATGTTAAAACCAGCATTAAGCTGGCTTTTAGATGCTTTATTTAACTCTCTTAAAAGCAGAGACAAGTCTGGGTGAGAAAGAAAGGTCACACATAAATACACCTGACTGAAAAAAAAAATCGAGTCTGAAAACAATGATTTATTGTTGCTCTTTAGCAAATGCATTATTAGATAGCCGGGAAGTTCTGGTAGCTACCTGAGAAGGAACTTCTTTCACAGAGATGTCTGGGAAAAGTGGGCTAGTGTCATCCTGTGATTAAAAAAGTCTACTTACACCTAATTGCATGCATTGAAAATCAAATTCAGTGTCATGTCAAGACAACCTGGCTCTCTGTTTATTATTAATTTAAGTTAAACATACAAGCATTAGAAACTATAACCCTGGGGTCCAGAAACTGGCTCTTCAAAATGAATTCACTGTCTGACATCAAGTAATCTCTATAAGTATGGAGACTAAAATTATGGAAAACTTCTCTTAAAAAGGCATTTTCAACTGTTTGCATTTCTTTGTGTTCACATATTAAATGAACAGGAATACTGAAAATATTGAGTTAAAAAAAAAAAAGGACATTTTTGCTCTGTTGGGTAACATCATTCTGGAAAGTAAGATTCAGGTTTGTTTCAATACACAGATTAAGAATATGGGCAAAGCCTGCAACAGCTGGTATATTTTAACTGCTCTGTCTGCATGAATCTATAACTACCAGTATAGCAAAAACACTACCAGTTTGAACTGGACTTCATCCAGGGTCAAAGTTCAGCTAATTCAGCTCACTTGTATAGCTATAGGATCCTGAAGATTCATAGCTTTCATAGACGTTAGGCTGGAAGGGACCTCGGAAGATCATCGAGTCCAGCCCCCTGCCTCAGGGGCAGGAAATCAGCTGGGGTCAAAGGACCCCAGCAAGATAAACGTCCAAATGTGTCTTAAAGGAGTCCAGAGTAGGTGCTTGCACCACCTCTGGCGGCAGTCTGTTCCAGGCCTTTGGGGCTCAGACGGTAAAGTTCTTCCTTCAGTCCAGCCTGAAACGGTCTTGGATGAGTTTTATGACCAAGTAACTAAATCTTTGGATGATGATGTCGCTGTGGACTTAGTCTTTCTAGACTTTAAGAAGGCCTTTGACACTGTCTCTCACCGCATCCTCATCAATAAATTAAGTGACTGTAGCACTGATGCCTGCACAGTTGGAGGGGTAAAAAAATTGGCTGATGGGGCGCCCCCAGAGAGTAGTGATGGACGGGTTGTACTCAACCTGGCGAGATGTGAGCAGTGGGGTACCCCAGGGCTCGGTCCTCGGGCCTGCACTGTTTAACATCTTCATCGGTGACTTGGACGAGGGGGTGGAAAGCACGCTGTCCAAGTTTGCTGATGACACTAAGATGTGGGGCAAAGTGGACACACTTGAAGGGAGAGGGAGGCTGCAAATAGATTTAGACAGACTACAAAAGTGGGCAGATGAGAATAGGATGGGGTTCAATGTAGACAAATGCAGGGTGCTGCATCTTGGGAGAAGGAATCCACAGCATACATACAGGCTGGGGAGTTCCCCTCTTGAAAGCACAGAGGCGGAAAGGAATCTTGGAGTCATTATTGACTCCAAGATGAACATGAGCCACCAATGCCAGACCGCAGCCAGCAAGGCCAGCCAGACCTTGTCATGCATCCAAAGGTGCATCTCAAGCCAGTCCAGAGAGGAGATCCTCCTCCTCTATGCGACTTTGGTCAGGGCACAGTTGGAGTATTGCATCCAGTACTGGGCGCCGCACTTCAAGAGGGATGTGGCCAGCGTGGAGAGGGTTCAGAGGAGGGCCACCCACTTGGTGAGAGGGCAGCAGGACAGGCCCTACGAGGAGAGACTGAGGGACCTGAACCTGCTCAGCCTCAGCCTGAACCTGGCTGCCTACAAACTCATCAGGGGAGATCAACAGCAAATAGGCAGAGCCCTTTTCTCCCCAGCACCACTGGGGGTGACAAGAAACAATGGTAATAAGCTGATGGAGAATAGGTTTAGGTTAGAGATCAGAAGGCAATATTTTAAGTTAGGGTGGCCAAAACCTGGAACCAACTTCCCAGGGAAGTGGCCCTCACCCCTACCTTGGGCATATAAAGAGGTTGGATGATCACCTGTCTGGGGTCTTGTGAACCCAGCGTTCAATCCTGCCTGTGGCAGGGGGTCAGGCTAGATGATCTGTTCAGGTCCCTCCTGACCATTAGCTACTATGAAACTATGAGTTCGTGACCATTTGACCTTGTCATACCTTGGGGCGCTCGGGTGAACAGATGTTCCCCCAGATCCTGATGCACACCCCTTATGTACTTGTAGGCAGCCACCAGGTCCCTCCTGAGCCTACGCTTTTCCAGGCTGAAGAATCCCACGACCCTCAGCCTCTCATCACACGGCCTGTTCTCCTGCCCTCTGATCATGCGCGTGGCTCTCCTCTGGAATCTCTCAAGCTTCTCCACATCCTTCTTGAATTGTGGAGCTCAGAATTGGATGCAGTACTCCAGCTGTGGCCTCACCAAGGCCAAGTACAGTGGGAGGATGACATCTTGGGATTTGCTTGAGTAGCATCTATGGATGCAAGCCAGTTTTGCGGGCTTTACCAGCTGCAACATCACATTGGTGGCTCATGTTCATCTTGTGGTTAGGTGTTAGAGTGTAACAGTTCCTGTGCCCTCCCAAGCAGCAGCTCCCCCTTTTTTTTGTCCTAAATTGGGGATGTCAAATTCACCTGGTCCTCGGCCATGCCAGATCCTGACTACAGGGCTCCTCACAGGCTGGTCTAGATTTGGGGTGGGGGGCGCAATTATTTTGGGTGGAGGGCCACTTAACCCCCCCCCCCCCCAAAAAAAAACAAACCAAACAAACAAACTCCAAATCTCACACACACAAAAATAAAAAATCTACTATAACTTATTTTAATTTTATTTAAAAATATTTTTGTACTAATTTATGTGTTTGTAAAGTGTACCTAGAGGTGATTGCATAATAGCTCCAAATACAGTCCTACTGTATATTGTATGTGGACAGTATGAGGGGTATGCGGGGGGGTGGTTATGGATGGGTGCGGGGTATGTGGTTGGAGTGGGGACTGTGGGAGGGTGTAGAGTTATTATGGATGGGGTGGGAGAGAGAAAGAAAGAGAGAGAAACAGGGCCAGGCTACCAGCTCCACTGCAGGCTGCTCTTGCGAACTGTGTGTGAGCCTCGCAGAATGCAGCCAGGCTGACCCCGCACCCAGGCTCCACGTTCCTGCCAACCCACCCTGGGTCCCTGCTGGGCCCAGGGCACCAGCACAGGCTCTGTGCTCCCACCCGCCGCTACCACTCCCCCATGGTTTCCCTGCTTTCCCTCCTGCATAGCTGCCCACCACTGCTGCCGCTGCTTCCCATCCAGGACCACCACTGCTCAACATGCTACCACCTCTTCCTGCGGCCTCCCTACTGCTCTCCATCACATTCTACGGCTCCTCCATTGCTCCCTGTGCCACCACCACTCCCCGCAGCCCCCCCGCCGCCAACACTTCCCGCCGCCACCACTTCCCTCTCCCTGGTCTGAGACTAATATTTAATGCAGAGACAACATATCTTAAATTCCTGATAAAAGCAAGCTAGAAATGTCAAAAGCCTTTAACAAAATACAGTGAAGATGAAATAAAATGCTTTTATAAATAGCATTTTATTACAATCAAAATATCTTATTGTCCCTTTTGATGGACTACATTAGTGAAGCACACACACTTCATGGCTAAAATGCCATCCTTCATCAAAGTAAGTATTTTAAAAAGGTGAACAGGGAATATTTCTCCCTGGGAATTGTAAACAGCTAATAAGTTGGAATATATTATTTAGAAGCCTGCATTTAACCCTTTCCCCCCGCAAAAAACAAAACCAAAAAACCTCTTACCAGTGATTAACAGTCATGTATGATATGAAGTAAAAGGGAAAAGAGGGTATTATTCATTATTAAAGTTCTTTTCCTTGAAGACAACATACTAGGAATGCTGGTACTTCCTCTCATAGTATTCAGACTGCAAAAAGATCTCTTTAACAAATAGCCCTTACTCTTAGAGAATGACACATCCAGACTCTGCCAAAACACAAACTGCACCACTGAATAACTCTCCAACTTAAGTTCAGATAAAACCAAAGTGGTATGAAATTCTTGATATGCTAAGATTGGAGCTCTGGCTCTTAAGGTTTCCCCTTCCTTGTTATAGTCATTGAGCAAACACCTACAGCACTGAAAAGAATGAAGCTACTCATGTTTCAGAGGCTTGCAAATGTCAATGACCACCCAAAACTTGTCACAAGAGTCATAGAAATCATAGATAATTAGGGTTGGAAGGGACCCCAGGAACTCTAGTCCAACCCCCTGCTCAAAGCAGGATATTCCCCAACTAGATCATTCCAGCCAGGGCTTTGTTGAGCCAGACCTTACAAACCTGCTAAGATGTCCTTTTCATTTTGACATATTTTATCACCTCCCTCCAATAAATTCAAGAGTCCATAAGAAATTGCAGGCAGGCAGAGCACTGACATCACTTTTCTGCAGTCATCCTTCAAGCCGTATTTTCGCAACTGGTCTAATAGGGAGGCATTAGTTTGTATATAACTTACCTGAGCAAACTTGTGTATCTGTTCCACCACTGCAGCAAACAGAGCATGGACACTTTCATCAATTAGACTCTGCATGTAATGTACAGCCTCTTCATCAGATAGGTCCAAACGGAATTTGTCCTGCACCTAGGAAGAAGAGATGAGAAAGATTATATACTCTTCCAAAGAAAGGTAACTCCAAATAATGAGCACGCTCTAACAGAAAGCAAATTATTTTCACTACTTTACCCCAAAATGCAGAAGACTGAAAGGGTCATGGAATTTACTGTGGACCAAATTATTAACTGAGAAAAAATGAACTCATGGGCATCATGCTGATTTACATCAGCTAGAAATACAGCTCTGTAACAATGACATTCAATTTCACTCAGTTTATTTATAAAGTAGGAAAATCCATACCCCGATAAGTAGAAAACTCTCGCTGGAGAGAACAACACTGAACTGCATAAATACAACTGAACTGTGCACAGGAATCTGTGTAAAGAAGTCAAGTCTCTCCTGTGTTCCTTAAACATTTCCTTAGGAAGGCATTTGATTGGCTATTACTCATTACTGATATTCTTTCTCCATTTTAAATGTCTGAGCTGTAATATCAAAAGAAAATCAATTTCTCCCAACAGGTGAAATCAAACAAAAATTATCCTTGAAAATCTGATTTCAGTTAAGTGATCAGAGTAAACAGATTTAAATTAGAGTGTATTAACATTCGTTTTGCATTTCCATTTTTTTGGTGTTTTTCTTTAAAAAGGTCAATATTAAAACACTGACATTAAACCATGCTGATTTTCAATTACAAAAAAAGACTTTACACCAAATTTGGCACTTTTTGCTAAGATACAGCAGGAAGGAATTTGTTTAAATCAAAGAGGTGTAGGAATACCCAATTACCTGTGGGGACACATTTCTCACAAGAAAACCACTCTCCCTCCAATCTCTCAGTTCTAATCCTCAAAGGAAACTCACAAAAACACTTCCCAGAGACAAGCCTATGAACTTCACTTCATCAACCTCCTGGATACTAAAAATCATGGACTAAATATAGACATTGGATTTATGATACATTATAACCTGCCTGACATATTATAACTTGCCTGCCATCTGACTCCCCAGGTACCTCTCCACTATTCAACCCCCTTCTCTCTCCGCCCACACCCAGCCTGTCTCTCACCCATTGCTGCTGTGGCTGCTGGGTCCTGCTGCCAGCTCCCCTTGGGTCCTACTGGGTCTTTGACAGGCAGCCAGAGGCAGATAAATATTAATTTTCTAAATATATTTAGGGGCCCTGAGGACTAGCTAGAATGGCCTGGCAGGCCAGATCTGGCCCGTGGGCCATATTTTGCCCGCCCCTTCTATATATACACACAAACAAACAAACAAACACAATATTATATACACATGCACAAATAGAATATGTTTTCATAGTATTCTGGAGGATCATAATAACTGCTGAAAGTCTGTAAGGTTCCCTTCACCTAAAATTAAATTAAGAATAAACTGGGTTTTTGAAATTGTAAAGAAATTAAGGATGAGTATAAGTGCGATCCCACCAGGCCTGTCAAAATTGGTCTCTGTGCAGTAGACAAGAATTTGATTAACTCTGACTGCATCCGTCATCTGCGAACAGTTGGTGGGAGACACTTCTACCCTCACATCGTTTGTTCTTCCGACAGCAGCACGTTTTAAAATGCTGTATCCAAATTGTTTGTATGGTACTTACAAATTACACACAAACTACTTGCAGAAATCACTATAATTAAGGACAAAGAAACAATGAGCCGAGCTTGCTTTGTTCTAGCCACAGGCAAAGGCTTGGCCCATGCACATTGCATAAAGGTGAAATCAATAGCTCCTCATGAATTCTGAGTAACTCCACAGGAACTGTTCAGCACTTGGCCAGATGGCAATTTCTCACTTGCACTTTTGCTGCACAGATAGGTCTCTTCTATAATCAAGCCTCTGTTTAATTGAACTGGCAGCAACTCAGCTACACCAAACTGGATCTTCCCTTTCAATGACAGTTTTGGATGAGGAACCTGAAGAACTTTACAGGTAAATGGTCAGGGAAAGCAGATTATTAAAGGAACAATGTTACAACTGGGTAAAGTAAGCTCCAGAAAATATTAAGACCAAGGTACTGAAAGGGGGTGTCCAATATTGGGCATCTACAAAAATGGTCCTGTTTTCTAAAGTGCTACCCATCCAGTAGCTCTCTTTAATTTCAATGTGGACTTTGTTGTCCAATACCTTAGGAAAATGAGGCAACTTGTATATAGCACCTAACTGTGGACACTGAGGTTTGCAAATACTGGGTCAAGTTAGTTATCTCATACTACAAAAGGAGTCAGGGTGACCTGAATAGACCAAAGTTTAATTACCCTAATTTTTTTTCTAACCGCAACCAACTGTTTAAATATTAGTTGATATTTTCTTGACTTCACGTTTTGAACATGTCTACATTCAAAACACTGGCATAAGAATCTGACACTGTATTTCAATATTGGCCACTAATTAATGCATTATAACTAATAGTACCTACTATTTCCACTATGCATTATGGCATCATGTCCTCATTCATCTTTATAGGGACAACAACCTGTTAGGACTTGTTCAGTTATCCACTACTGCTCCCATGACTGTCTCAGTCACTGCATTCAAGGATATTGTCTCCCAATGTTTAAGTGTGATGTGAGTTTTACTCTTGCATTATATCATTCTACCTCTTTCCAAATACATAATAATTGAAGTGCACCAGTAACTGAGTTGTAGGCATAAGATGAGGCTTGACTGGAAAGAAAGAAGATGCCTCAGAAATATGAAAGATAAGTCAAAAGGTAAAACTAAAGGGGAGGTGGGGAAAGGGAAGAAGTGTTTAATTTCCTCAAAAAAGGAAAGTAGCAAACAGACGAGCAAAAAAACCCCCCAAGCTCCCCCCCCCCAAATGTTTTCAGCCAAATGCTGTAGATCTTTCACTGAGCATCTTATTATTTATGAAAGCAGAATGAGACCAAGATTACCCCCAGGCACATATATGTTCTTGACAAACCATCAGGAGCAAAATGACCACAATAACAAATGGTAAAAGATGACCAAATAGCCACTGGTCTGTAATATAGCAGCAGCTTTAGGATTGGTCACTTACTCGTTCTTTACTTGCCTAATTCTTTTCTTAATTATAATCCAATTGGATTTGTTATATGAAATAGCTTCAACGTTCACTAAATATTAGGCAGGCACTTTAAACTTGAGTGAAAACCCAATGACTTCAGATGGGATCACTCGCATGTTTAAAACTGAACATATGTGCTTAAGTACCTTTCTGAATCAGGGCACAGATTTTCATAGTGATTTTCCTATTCATATTAAAAGGAGGGTGTTACAGTGACACTTCAGTAAAAATGTTTAACTGCCGTTAGGGGGAGGGAGTGTTGGACTCTCTAGAACACTAAACCTTGCATGCCATTTTTGCCATTAAGCACTTACTTTACCCATATTTTAATCTGTTCATGGCATAATGTCCTCTTTGAGTTCTAATGGTACTGATCTTAATACGCTGTATCAGCCAAATGCTAGTAATGACTATTAAAATATTTACTGCCTACCTAGAGAACAGACTGGCACATCTTTTTTTTCCAAATACATCAATTCTGCTGCAGTTGGAGATTAAAAATTAGACTGCCATTAACAGTGGGATCAAATGCTGCTGAGCATTGGATCCTTGCAAGAAAGGTTTTCAGCACTGGTATTAAAAATGACTGCTGCAACGCAGCTGAGAAGGGACATGGCAAGATGACAAATTATTTCTTGAGTTGCAGCAGTAGCAGCAAGATTAATGAACATTGACTTATGGCTCTTCTAACAAAACCAATAGTAATGTGTTACTGCAAATCTCTCTGTTGCAAAGTAATGCATATTTCTTGAAAATCCATGGTTCTTCAAAAGACAGGTGTTACTAGGAGAAGATTTGCACTACGTAAAAAATAAAGTTAATTTTAGGTCGAGTTTCTATGATTTATAAAATCCTGTCCAAGATGCATCTAAAGTTATCTTCTGAACAAAATATCAACAAGTTAACCTCGGACAATTTTCATACAGACTGTGTTTTGGCAATTCAATTAAACAAGATTGTGTTGACTGGCTGGCACTCACCAACAGAAAAACACACACACACACATACACACACACGCGCATATATGCACACGTGTGTGTGTGGGGGGGGAGGGGATGTGGGGAGAGCATGGTTGAATTTTTCCTTATTTTCTGCAGAGGAGAGTTTTAAAATTAATTTATTCTACTTAATTATATTAAATATACATCCTATTAAAATCTTGACTATTGCAGCTTTTATGTTTTAAAATGAGATGCTTGGATAAAGATAAAAAGGATTAATTAAAAAAAATGATGAGATTCCCTCTTAAGTCTTCAAGTTAGCAGCTTCCGACTATTCAATTATATTGTGCCTTCAGTAATCTACTGTATTTACTTGCATATCACACACCTCTCCCTCCCTCCCCCCCACCCCACCCCACTTCAAGCTGTGTCTTGAAGACAGAGGGCAAGTGGGAAAAAAAAACAAAACAGGAATTGACAGAACTCAGAAAAGAAAGTTATACTTCAGTTGCTCTCAAATATGATAATATCTTCTATCCATCCAGCCATGCATCCAGTCTTCACAACAGAAATATGTCTTCCAGACTGGGAAAGATACCTCGTGAAGGTCCTTGGATGAGCCTCTGACAGATCTGCAGAAAGTTCTAAACAGCCAATCACTGTTTGAGATTAAATGCATGAAGGGAACAAAGGGAAGGACAACTCCCCCCTCTCTACCCGCCCCCAGATTTGTTTTGTCATTTGCATATAAAATGTGAGCTCACCTGGATAATGAACAGAAAAAAAGGGGAAACTGCAATATAATGATGAAGCAATATCACTTTATATTGTAATCTCATTAAAACTCCAAACTAAACTGGATTTGGCCAGATTAGTACTTGGCTGAGAAACATCAAGTGAAAAAAAAAAGATTCATAGATTCATAAATTGTAAGGCTGGAAGGGACTTTGAAAGATCAACGAATCCAGCCCCCTGCACCAAGCAGGAAAGATAACTGGGGGTCAGGTGACCCCAGCAAGACCATCCAGTCTCCTCTTGAAGATCTCCAGGGTAGGTGATTGCACCACCTCTGGAGGGAGCTTATTCCATAGCCTGGCTGTGAAGCAGTTTTTCCTAATGTTGAGCCTGAATCGGTCTTCCAGGAGTTTGTGGCCATTACTCCTGGTTTTCCCCTCGGGTATCCTAATGAACAGTTGCTCACTGAGCCCTTGATGTACTCCCCTAGTGTAGCGGTAAGCTGCTACCAGGTCACCTCTCAGCCGCCTTTTCCTCAGGCTGAAGAGTCCCAGGTCCCTCAGGCTTTCCTTTGTCATGCAAGTCTCTGATCATACAGGTGGCTCTTCTCTGGACTTTCTCAAGCTTGTCCACGTCCTTGTCAAAGTGCGGTGATCAGAACTGGATGCTGTACTCCAGCTGCGGTCTCACCAAAGTCCGCAGAAGAATCACCTCCTGAGATTTGCTGGAGATGCATCGATTGATGCATGCCAGAGTACTATTTGCCCTATTGGCTACGGCATTGCACTGCCGGCTCATCTTTATGCTGTGGTCTATTATTACCCCCAGGTCCCTTTCATCAGTGGTGCTGGTCAGTTTGGTGCCGCCAAGCCTGTAGGTGTGTTGGGGGTTGCTCATCCCGAGGTGGAGCACTTTACATTTCTCAACGTTGAACTTCATCAGATTCCAAACTGCACAACTTGGTAGCCTGTCTAGGTCCCCCTGTATCTATAGCCTATCTTCAAGCATGACCACGCCTCTCCATAACTTGATGTCATCTGCAAACTTGGCCAGGGAGCTCTTCACCCCCACATCCAAATCGTTAATAAAGATGTTGAAAAATACTGGACTGAACACCGACCCCTGTGGGACACTGATGCCCACTTCTTGCCAGGATAACATAGATCTGTTCACTATGACTCTGAGTCATATCCTGCAGCTAGTTTCTCACCCACCTGACTGTCTTGGAGTTAAGTCCAAAATCTACCAAGATGCTATAAGAGGTAGAACTGGTAATTTAAATAGCTGGCAATTCATTCTCTTCGCCAAGCTAGAGGGCAAGTATTAGGTTTGGAAGCCTGGCAAAAATGGGTAACCATATTTATTTTGATAGCTATACCAAATATGTTCAGATATTATATTGCTGCAACATCCAGCAGTGCTGACATAAGACAGTGTTGAAATGTAAAAAAATACTGAAATAAAGGTGAAACAGAAAGCTACCTGGAACTAGAAATATATAGAAATTAAGTTTGGTAGTAATATCAGGCTCAAGGCAGGATAGAGATGCATCACAGGCTCACTAAATCAAAGAAGCATAAGCATTTGTGTGCCTGAGCTCACTTCCTCAGATGCTTCATACCACTTCAGAGTGGTAACATCAACATTTTCCCATAAAATAAATTCCGATTTTTGACCAGACTGAATGCTTGGATGGGGTAGCTCTTTCTCAGTTTTGCCTGGTTCAGCTGTTCTACCTTGTATGATTAATTTAATATTTAGTGAACCAAAAACTGACTATATAGCTCAATGATTAAAACATTCATATGGGATGTAAGAGATCAAGGGCCATGTCCTTATTCCGATGAACATTAAACAACAGAACACAAAAAAACCCAACAAACCCAAACAGCAACAACAAAAAAACTAGACTAATGCCAACAGGAGGTCTAAGCCACAGTAATACAGAGCCAGGTCAGTCACCTGCAATATAGAAGAACGGCAAGATAAAGACCTGATATGGAGTCTCTCCTAATGATTGCTTTAACTTGTGCTATAGGTTATTTTGGCAGTGGTCAGGCAAGCTTTTTTCATCATTTTCATGCAAAAACTTTGAAAGATCTTGGGTCTTTTATCCTGATTTACAATGTTGTGAAGTTAATAAAAAAAAGTTAGCTGGATGATTTCCCTATCCACCTCTACTCAGAGTCTTTTAGCTGTAGTTCTAATGCTGTGATTATAGAGAGAAGAAAGCCAAGGCTTTCACTTAACCTTGTTTTAAGTGTGCTCTATAGAAGACTAGCATATTTGAACCTCTGGGACTATACTACTTTCTTTGCTCACCAAAACCGCTTGTTGGGTATAGCTGGTACACCTTGTTATCAGTAATGTGGTGCGGGCATCAGGGGACTTCCAGATTCATAGAATGTAGACCAGAAGGGACCTCAGAAGATCATCGGGTCCAGCCCCCTTGCACCAAGCAGGAAAGACAACTGGGGTCGTGTGACCCCAGCAAGGTGACCGTCTAGTCTCCTCTTGAAGATCTCCAGGGTAGGCGATTACACCACCTCTGGAGGGAGCTTATTCCACACTCTGGACACCCTGGCTATAAAGAAGTTTTTCCTAATGTTGAGCCTGAAATGGTCTTAAAGGAGTTTGTGACCATTGCTTCTGGTTTTCCCCAAGGGTGCCCTGGTGAACAGTTGTTTACCAAGTTGAAAATCTGCACACAATCTTAATTGTAGTAGCTGCTGCACAGGAGTAGAAATGCCCTCTTACCAGATTTCAAACAATTCAGTTAAAGTTCAAGCTAACATTTTAAATGCCATACAAAGACTAATGAAAGCTACAACCAAATCTCGAATACTGGTGTGACAGCATGCTGCTGCCTACATGGCATTGCAGATCACTACTGCTGTGTTGCTAGGCTACCCCCAGAATACATACAAACCCCAAAAGTTTAACACCACTTTAATAATCTGAAGTCTGAATACTACCCTACAAAGCCCAGTTATGAAGTAACTATGACGTACTGTTTTCTTTACATTTGAAGAAAGCTTCATTTGCTGGAAACTAATGCAAAATAGCTTTAATTTTTCACTTGTAATCAGCTTTGCGCTCTCAGAAAAAAGGGAAGATCTAGAGTATCCAGAGACGATATGTAAATCCAATCAATTTACACGTTATTTCATGTTGAATCAAAGTGTGTGCATCTCTGACCTGGCTACAGACTGTCCAGTCCTCCAACTTGGCTACAACAAACCCTGCCTGCACCTGAGATGTGATCTAGTCAACAGGTGACCAAGATACAGCTCATGGAGTCATGTCATTCAACCTCTGGGACTTCCCACAGGTCCAGAAATTTGGTGGTAGGATGGCAGTGTTAATTGATGCAGATTCTGGAGCTGCGGCAATTACTGTTGCTGATGTTCATCCTACCAACACATTTCTGGACCCATGGGGTATCATGCAGGTCAGATGATGTGGCCCCATGTGCTGCAGCCAACCCACAGACCAATCCTGCACCACTCATCCATCTTGCAGAGCCAGATAAGTTGGGTTCCACCAATGTAGTTTGATGTTTGGTTACTAGAAGTCATTAGTTTCATCAGTCATTCCTACCCTGAGCTCACTAACGTGTACCTGTATTGCATAAGGCAATGGAAAGTCCACCACTTCCTTTACAAGTTCGTGCTAATGGTTAATTGCTCACACTTCAGAAATCTGTGTGTTTAAAATGAATTAATCAGTTTAGGTTCAAAATTCAAGCCAAAACTTTTCAAGAAGTCTTGCAAAATTCAGTCAACTCCTTTGAGCAACATATAATAAATGCTTAATGAGTATTCAGAGATGCTCGAATGCCTTATAGAGTTAAATAAGAAAAAGGTGTCAGCATTCACATTGAGTGAGCAAGTATGCATGGCAACCTTTTTTTCCCCACTTAAATACTCTTTATTGATATTTATTTCACAGGTTACCTACAAGTCAATCATTCTGAAAACTGCTTGATACTACACTTCTTATGCCTCCAGCAAGGTTAAGTAGCACTGCTGGTGTTTATTATGATTAGCTACTTAATAATTTGATCACTGGAATAAAGAATTGTTCATTGCAAAGTCAGCTATTCAAATGTAAAAGAAATGCCAATGTCCCTTTTGATTGAATCCTATAAAAGCACACATGCATGCTGGTACCAGAGCCACTGCTAGACTCCTTAAGAAGACAAATCATTTGATGTAAGAGTTGACAGAAGGCTTAGTGCAGAATGTTTCCCCCATCTTACACTGAAGTCCTTATGGACAGTCAGCACCGTGGTGGAAAAACTAGGCTTAAGCTTCTGGCTTGACTTTTATCACACTTCCCTCTGATAAAAAGTGCACTGCTTGCTTATCTCTGCTCGGCTGTAACAGTTAAGTTCTCTCAACTATTCCTCTGTTTCTTCAAATCACATGGATTAATTTACTCAGCAGGTTTTCCGGAGAAGATCACAGCTTTTGTCTTAAGCCAAAAAGCTGTCATCTTGAAGAGACTACACGTTCTAAGCAAGCATTTACAGATTTCTGCAGAAGTTTCTACAGATCAAAACTTTTACTGATCTTCTCATCTTCTAAGTTGGCTCTTTCTCCAAGCCCCCAAAATAAGAACTTCAATAACAGTAACATGCAAGCAGAAAGGCTTGTGCTGATCTGCATCACATTCATGTTTGTCAGGACTAATAATTAAGAGGTGGTGCTGACTGGAGGAACAAGAGAGGGCTTTTATACCAAACTTTCCACTTCAAGATTTTTTTCCCCATTCTGATGGGATATAAATTGAAAAATAGTACCTAACTATAATGAAATGTGCATGCTCAAATTAGAAAAAAAATGGTTTGGCACCTGCAGCTATTCTAGAAATGGGTGGACAGATGTGCATCTGCCTAATCAAAGTAAAGATCACAAGGCATAAACAAATCATGGCAATACTGCACTCTCCCAGAAGACTGGGCATTCCTAGGCAGGTCTGCTGCTGAATCAAACCAAAGCAGCTGCTTTCTGTCAGTGCCTTTCTCCCATACAATGAGTAAAATGACTCCTCTCCACAAGAATAAACCCAAGAGCAGAGCCGGAGACTAGTGACAGGGCTCAGTCTCATGCAAATGCTGATATTTTTCAAGCAGACAAGAAGCAAAAGAGCTTGGGCAATGTATAAGCAAAAATTATTTCTGGGCTCTTGACTTGTAGTACTGATACAGGTATGAGACATATGATGCAGCAAAGCAAGAAGGCAAAACAGTGTTAATTTGGAAGCACACTTGCCAACCACAACAGGTCATCCAGATGTTAGGTTATAACACAAATAATTTGTGGCAGGACAACACTGACTAAATCCCAAATGGAAACCAGATCACTTCACTTATATGGAATACCATTTAGTAGTTGAAGCAGGGTTTGTAGGTATAACAACTACTCAGACAGGTCTGATAAGATAATTACTTATTGCAAAAATACTTTGTACTGACTTAAACAAGGAACTCAAAATAACACCAAAAGGAAGTTTTATTAAGAAATCTATTCTTGTTTTTCTGACCCAGCCTTGAATATATCGGACTATTGATTCCCTGAATTCTAATCCACCAAAGCTGGTCCAGCTCCTGCTGAAATAAATGGAGTGGCTTAAACAGGCATTGGAAATGGCCCTGATGCAGCCACGGACTCTCTCTGTGACCCGAAGTGACTTCACCTCCCTGTCTACCTGCAGCATGGGGATAGATCAGAGATGCAGAGAACATTTTTACAAGTGTGAGATGTCAAAGAACAAAATGAAGTCCCCGCTCTCCATTTTTTAAATTAACTTTCCTCAAAGAAGTGCTGGGGAGAATAACTAATGTTCACCTAGAGCACTGTTCTCAATCAGGGTGTCACAGCATGGTGCCTTGGATGTGGCTGGTGGGGTGCCACACAATGTTAGCACTGTTAGGTTTACAAACATGACTCCTAAGATAAACCCCGATATTTCAAATAGAAATCCATAGTTGTGGTGTCTGTTGTTTGAAACAACCTCCCCCTCCCCCAACAAAACAAACAAAAAAATCCACCCCCCCCAAAAAAACCCAAACAAACAACACAAATCTTTCTATTATTTTTTTTTGTAGCCAAAAAAAAAAGAGTGAAAAATCAAGAGCTTTTTTGAGAGGTGCCTTGAGTCTAAATAGGTTGAAAACCTATTTAAATTTGCAGATGACACTAAGATGTGGGGGGAAGTGGACACGCTAGAGGGGAGGGACAAGTTGCAATCAGATCTGGACAGGTTACAGAGGTGGGGGGATGAGAATAGGATGGGTTTCAACACTGACAAGTGTAAGGTACTGCACCTGGGGAGGAATAACCAGCAGCACACCTACAGGCTGGGGAACTCCCCTCTCGCCAGCAGAGGCAGAAAAGGATCTTGGAGTTTTTGCTGACTCAAAGATGAACATGGGCCGCCAACGTGGGGATGCAGTCAGAAAGGCTAACCGCACCTTGTCGTGCATCCACAGATGCATCATGAGCAGGGCCAAGGAGGTGATCCTCCCCCTCTGTGCAACACTGGTCAGGCCGCAGTTGGAGTACTGCGTCCAGTTCTGGGAACCGCACTTCAGAAGAGATGTGGATAACATGGAGAGGGTCCAGAGGAGGCCACCCTCATGATCCGGGGGGCAGTAGGGCAGGCCCTATGAGGATAGGCTATGGGACATGAACCTGTTCAGCCTCCACAAGAGGAGGCTGAGAGGGGATCTGGTGGCCATCTATAAACTGGCCAAGGGAGACCAGCAGGAAATGGGAGAGTCCCTGTTCCCCCAAGCACTACTGAGAGTAACAAGGAACAATGGCCATAAGCAGACAGAGAGCAGATTCAGGCTAGACATCAGGAGGTGCTACTTCAAAGTCAGGGCGGCTAAGACCTGGAACCAACTTCCAAGGGAAGCGGTCCTCGCTTCTACCCTGGGGGTCTTCAAGAGGCTAGATAGACACCTTGCCGGGGTCGGGTCGTCTGACCCCAGCACTCTTTCTTGCCCAGGGCAGGGGGTTGGACTTGATGATCTGCTCAGGTCCCTTCCGACCCTACCAACTATGCAACTATGAAAACCACTGGTTTAGAGATCTTCCCATGCAGAGGTCTGTAACTATTATGAGTTATATTGCATTGGAAGAAAATTACCATTGAAGCATGCATGCGTGTGCATGTGTGTGCGTGTGTGAGAACACAAATCTAAAGGAACTATTTTCAACATATGCTAGTTCTCAACGGCTTGTCTGGAGAGGTGATGGGGAAAACAAAAACTTTTCCGCCATGCCTGTCTTCAATATCCTTGCCTGTAAATGAAACAGTAGCGGCATCTACTGTAATCAATGGACACTGGAAGCAGAGCGCAGTCAATTAGAGCACTGTTCTTTAAAGCCTGCTGAGTTCTTTGTGTGTCGATGAATCACTGGTCCCTGATGTTTTCTAATTTAAAGGTCAGATTTGCCAGAAAGGACACACACAAACCATCTGGCTGCTCTGTTTAAAAAAGACAAAACAAGACAAATAACAAAACCCCAACACACACACTTAAGATTTTGAATTGTGACAATGTTGCAAACAATTCTGTTATATCTGGGAAGCTGTGGTTTACAACCTCCTCCTTATGAATTAATTGCGTATGTAATTGCTGATTTTAGTTATTTAAAATTACAGAATGATTTTGGGAGAAAAGCAGCAGTCACAATTACTTATTAGTGCAGCATCTGCACAGAAAATAAGAAAGTAAACAGTGTTGCTTGGGGAAAAAATGGGCATTTAGATTGTCATCAGTTATGCGCTGGCAGTTTAACACAGGCATTTTTTAAGCCAATCCCTGCCCTAGAAAGCTTATGAATTATCTGAGAGACTGTGAAAGATAAAAACTGGTGAATGCAAAGAAAGGAATAGCTTTGTATAGGAAGGAAGTAGGGAGGAGGGGGGTGGGAAGCAAAAAAACCCAAAAACCCTTCACCTTTGCTTCTCGGTCTGCTTTTCATTTTGGGGCACTGCCAGGCTAAACGGAGGCTGTAGAAGGGACTAGGACCAGCAGTTGCAGCTGGAACGCATACTATGTAGAAGTGGGGAACCAATGAGCCAGGTGCCACTCGCTGTGACTGCTTCCTTCATAAATAGTAATGCAGAAAGATACGGAGACCAGAGGCAAGGAAGATGGATTAAGACAAGTAGTCTCAAACTATGGTCTTCAGAGCCATTTCTGTCAGATGGTAAAACATCTGCCAATATTAAATATGACACTTCTGGCTAGCTGCAGTCAAGATTAGGAATCTTAGAAAGATTCCCACAACCTTTTTAGTTTTAAACTACTGTATTGTGGCTTGTTCATTTCTGTTTGCTAGGTGCTTTTATTCAGCTAAGGTAAATTTATACACATCTAAATTTAATAGCCATCAAAAAGAAAAGACAAAAGAGAAGAGAGAGTTTCTCTGTACTTGAAAAGCACTGGAAAGTAGCAGAACTTGTATGGAAAGAAAATCTGTGAAGCTGGAAAACTGGGGGCATTTTGATTTGAAGTCAAAATTCATGTTTGCTTTTTTTTAAATGTTACAATAAATTGCCAGATTGAAAAAAGAAAAAAAAAAGTACAAGATTACATCACTAGAGTTCACGTGAATTGGCTTCCAATAATTTACACCTGAAGGTGACTAATATACAAAAATAAGTAACCCTCCCACCCCCAAAACCAAAACCATAGCCTTGTTTTTCAATGTGTTGCATACTGAACATCCAGACTAGCTGAAGTCACCTGGGGCGGGTGGGGGGAGGATGAACCAAACAATAAATCCCTTGTACATGGTTCTGCAGTGTCATCCTTCCCCGGAAAGAAGTGAAGCCACAGTTTGTCTATGGCTTTCTCCCTGAATACAGAGGAGTGTGAAAGCATCTTCATAGATGACAAGCACAGAAAACTCAGCTCTGCTTGCTCCACTCTGTGCCGTAAACCATGTCAAACAGGTGTAATCTATACTTATTTTAGAGAAAGCTGTACATGACACAAGCTGCTATTTCAGTTTTTTCTTCCCTATTCACATATTTCACCCAACACATTTCCCAGCTATCGGACAGAAGCGATATCTGGGCAATTTGCTTTCCGTTAGATATGAAGGTTGATTATAAAATTACATTCTGCCAGCCAGTCCCTTGAGCTTTAACACATGTTACTAGAAGGAAGATGATTCTTTGGAGAAAACAGTTTCGATTTATAAGGAGCCTGCCTTCCCATTCAAACCTCAGCTTGTTGCTATTTACCTCTTAGTGTTTTATGCTACTGCCAATAAGGGCAGGTCTACGTTTAAGGTGCTAAAGTTGCTTTGGAAGCTCATACTTCTGCATCGTGATATTTTTTCTATTAATGGGCAGATAATCAAATAGCTTCCTAAAATTTTCTGAAAAAAACCCAAATGTTTGTGGATTTTTTTCAGAAATATTCTAGCTGAGGTTTCACTATAATATAGTTAACACATGGACTCTTTTTTTATTCCATGAAATCTGCTCTGGTGCAGTTCCTTTTTACCGGTTTTTATTTCACTTCTGCATTTGCTTGAATGGGGAAGAGTCGGGAGGAGGGAGAACTACCAGAGAGACTGCACTTCCAATTTAACCATCTGAACTAATTTATTAGCATCTTGTTTTACCACACCCACAAATGGTATTTGGCAAATGCATCTTCAGAGTGCCTGCTCTGCTTGGCCAGGGAGGCAGGAAATGAAACGGAGTGAAAGGAAATAATAATTTAATAAAATGACAGCCTCAGTCCTTTAACCTCCTATTCAACCCCATTATTACGACATTGTATGGATAGATGATGTTAGTGCTCTTTATTTCGCAAATTAAAACAAGACTTTCTTTAAATCTCAATTCAGATTTAATATGTAGAACTAGTACTGCACAACTTTTTCTGGTCCTCACCTGTCTTGTAGTCAGATAATTGTGTGCGACTCCATACAGATAGTTACTGCTGTTTGTGTGCATACAGTTAGCAGTGAAGGGAGATCAACTATGCCTTCTCTGCTCCACAGTAATTGTCTGTCAATGAGAGTGCTAAACTGGGGCAGCTTCCCCCTGAGTGAAATAAGACAAATTACCCAGGCTTAGCTTTCACCTACCCGAGGGGGAAGATGGGGCAAGAGCACTGTTACTACTGAGTGGTGCAGGCAAAGTAAAGCCCCATTAATTAAAGGCATGCTAGGAAATGGCAGGCTCAAAGGAATCTGGAGATACAAAGGGCTCATGACCTGATTCATAGCTGGTGCAGAGAATGAGCTTGAGAATTGCTAAAGTAAAATGTTCTAAAAATCTGCACAAGGTAGGGGCCAGGGTGAGAAAGCTAAGTCTAAAATATACTTCTCCCTTGCAAGTCTTACTCCAAACTACTAATACATTATCATGTCAGATGAATCTCTCACCACACTTGAGAATGAGATGCCAAGCAAACTCCCCATGGCACATAAGATCCCACTGGCTCCTGCATGCACTGGAAATGTGCATTATCCTTCAGCTTCATTTGCAGAGGTTGATGGTTAGATTCGAACTCACGGCTGTCAGCTGATAAAATAAGGCCTTAGTGTTGAGATATGGTCACACAAGTATCTTTCCTTCTGTACCCTAGTTTCCTGGTTCTTGCAGCCTCAACTTGTATCGTTCACTGGAAACAAAGAGCTGGTAATGTATTCATAGGTTTAACTCCATTAGCTTTAGCCTACAGTATAGTAAGTTCAAATACGTAACAATAAAACACCCCTTTGTCTTCATATAAACTATATAAACAGAGTTGAGTAATTTATACCTTCCGACAGCAACCAGAGTTGTGTCTACTGAAATATTTCAATATGCAGGATCACTATAGCAACTGAATTCTTCATTAAAATAATTAAGAATAATATCCTCTGGTAAATCCTCACTGAAAAGATTACAACCTTTTTTAAAGCTCTGGCATTATACTTCCCTTCACCTATGTACATGTCTATGCAGTTTAATCAAAACAGTAATGCAAATTATTCTGAATCGAATTGAAAAAGAGGCTAACCTAAGCACTGTTTCCTCCCTGAGTTACTTCAGTCATCTACTTCACCCCAGCCCACAATTAAAAATATGTAGTCTTTGCAAAAGAAAAAAAAAAGAGAACAACATGTTAGTATTATTACAGTATTAAAAGAAAATGCTGGATTGGAACGTGCTTCTGCATTACTGAGTAAGGTCCTTTTTGTTTCATAAACAAAAGGTTTCTTAAATCTTCACCTTAGTCTTCCATGAAAGTGATATTATAGTTGAAATGGCTATTGACTTGACTCAGACACCAAAGGTAATTTAATTTTACAGGTCAGTCCAAAATGGATCTTTAGCTAATTTGAGTTTCTCAAAATATATATGGATTTTTTGTTTAAAGCTTAAAAAAAAAAATCAATTGAGACGCAGAAAACATCTATTTAATTCTCCTACAACAAGATACAGTATTATCTTGTTAGATGACTGAACAAACTTGTCACTCAACTTACAAGAGGTAAAACAGCTAGTTCCTTTTTTATTAGTATTAAAAAAAAAAACCTAACAGATTTCTGAGAGAGGCTGTTAGAAGTTTAATAATTGAAACATAGTTATTTCAATAAAAATGTTGTCTTAAACTTAGCAGTGGCCTACATTTCTGCAGGGTATCAAGGTGACATTTCTAATGGTGGATGACTATAAATGACACAGCAACAATGTGCAACTCAGTTTCTTTAAAGCAAAAATGGAAGCCACAAACCAAGTGTACAGAACAGCGGTGGGCAAAACCTGGCCCACGGGGTGGATCAGGCCCAAAGTAGACTCCATTTCCCAACAGCCCCTGTGGCACCCACACCTACTGCCAGGGGTGGGACCTAAACAAGAAGGGTGTGTGGTCAGGCAGCTGGGATGGCACTGTGACTGGGAGTGAGATGGGTGGGCGGGGGTGGGGAGACCCTGGGATCCTGGGGCAGTGACAACGTGGTGTAAGGGCAGAGCCATAATCTGCTGCCCACACACCCCTCTGAGACAAGCATGGGTTCCATGGGCAGGGGCATGCAGAAAGTGGTTCACAGTAGAATATATTAAACATTATACTTTGATATATAAATACATTCAATACATAAAATACAATCTAGAAACGTGCTATATATAAAGATTTGAGATAATTCATATATCTCTCAAATCTTTATATATTGCACGCTTCTATATTGTATTTTATGTATAATATATATACATACATACATACATACACGTGAATTATCACATTAAGAAAAATGTGATTATTAAATCTAACTTGCTTATTCTCTTATTAAACAAACATATCTGTATTACAGGGGCATTAGCTGTCCTTCTGGAAATAGTCCACTCCTCTTTTGAGGAATATCCAAATGAATTCAGATCAACCTATAGATTTGTTGCTAATCTTGCTATGTTGAAAAAGCAAAGACTTCATTAATTTTACAAAAATTATGAAGACTTGTTTTGCTTCCCCCACCTCCCTCCCCAGTGCTATTCTTTCCAAAGCGGCATTTCAGATCGGAGCATTTCAGTCATAGGGTTCTGAATCTCAATCAGCTATCATCTAGTTCAACCCACTGCACAGGTGAGGATTTGCTCTTCCTAAACCATCCCTGAAAGATACCTACCCAGCTGCTTTTGGAAAATCTCCAAGTAAGGAGATTTTGCAACTTCTCTAGAAAACCTTTATTGTCCTACTACTCTTCAGCAGTTGCATTTCCTCTAAGACTAAGTGCATTTTACATTGGTTGGTCACACTGTTTAAAGTTTGAAATTTAACTGTGTAAGGACCCATGACATAGTGAATCTTAATCAGTTTAAAGGCTAAAATGTATGTGGCCAAGTCCAAAATCTATTCAGGGTTGTTGTTATAGCAACATGTGTTGTATCTAATTCATTAAGGGTGCAAGCAGTCGTTTGCCTCGCAAATCTACATTCACATGGCTTACTTTAAGCTGTGTGAACACAGACCAGGAGTGACATGTACAACCATTTATTGCAATTGCCCATGTACATGCCATTTATTGGGCGATTTAAGCCCTCCGCACACCTATGCAACTGGGCATTTAGATCAGCCTAACTCCAGTTAGGTCAATCTAAATGTAATTTTATTCAAACCCTGAGAAACTACTATATGGAACTAGCTTACTTCACATTCAGAGGATGACTCTTTGTACCTTGTTGGGTCCTGGAAGAACCCCAACTGGTCTCTTCCAACCTTCCCAGTTCCCATTCAGAAGTTTTGAGGAACTCATTTTGAGGATCTTGCATTAGTTCCACTATGATTTAGCATAACAAATACATGTTTGATTTCAACTGCTGAAATTTAGTTAAACATATCTACACGGGCATCCTTGTTATAACTACTTCACTAACTTTATTTCACTATTTTAACTGGGGGAAAAAAACAAACTTATAAGCAATATATCTATAAACCAGGCAGTTTTATAAGAAGATAGGTATTTATAAGAGCTGTTAAAACTGAAGTGCTTACATTTTAAAAGCCTCCAGAAATACGTTTTGCAGCAGTTGAATAATTACCAGTGTTGATTACAAGAAAAGGCAGGGAAAGGTAAATCCTTGGGCAATGTATTCTGAAATGTCACCAACATGTAGACGATGCCAAATATTATTCAGGAACAACAATGCTGTATCTTAATTGACAGTGATCAATGGGAGACTTAGTTTGATAAAAAAAATTACATCAGACAGCTTTCAAGAAAGCATTTGAAGCAAGAATGGGTGCTATGAAGTCAAGCAATGGTGAACTCCCAACAGAGATGAATGAAATTAAAGTAAGTAGTAAGCCAGAACCTGAAGGCTAAAAATCAGAAAGGACCAAAACTGACAGCATCTGGTATAGTTGCTAATTATATTTCCTGATGATTGCGTTTCAGTCAGTGGCATACAAAATAACTGCCACAGGGTCTTAGAAATAGCAGTTTTTATCCAAAAAGGAAAAATCTTTACTAAAATAATCTGTCTTCTGATAAAATCCAAATTCTTGCTCAGGATATTTTGTGCGTCTTTGTACTTGTGTGGCACACAGCTATTTGAAGGCCTCCAACATATTAAATTTCTCCTCAACCACCCTGAAAGATAGACAAGTACTGCATCTTCACTTCTACCCCCCACCCAACCCCTTCATAGATGAGGAACTGGAAATAAGAACCAACTTGAAATGTTTGAGAGGCACTTTTTACATAAAAAAAAAAAAATCATCTAATCGATGGGGGGTGGATCAGGGTGGAGGGGAAAGCAGAAGCTTATCTGTTTCAACATTTTCACTGACAAACTCTCTCAGACTTTGGGTAAAAACAGATATTACACTTGAGCTGACGCAAATGGAGTTGGGGCAAAACCTGGGACAAAAGGAGAACCCTTCACACGAAGCTTGTCCCTGGAAGAATGGCAATTAACTCGAATAAGCTATCATTGTCTCAGGAAAAAGTGTTAACATACAGCATCTAGCATACTTACGTGGGACAAGAGGCCTGTAGGATTCCAAAACAAAAGGCTTTCTTTCACAAGAAAACCGGTCTGTTCTTAGCCATAGTGGAACCCTAGTTAGGACCTTGTCACACATTACACTTAGCACATGTTAACTACACTTAAAACTAACCTGGCGAGATGTGAGCAGTGCGGTACCCCAGGGCTCGGTCCTCGGGCCTGCACTGTTTAACATCTTCATCAGCGACTTGGACGAGGGGGTGGAAGGCATGCTGTCCAAGTTTGCTGATGACACTAAGATGTGGGGCGAGGTGGACACACTTGAAGGGAAAGAGAGGCTGCAAATAGATTTAGACAGACTACGAAAGTGGGCAGACAAGAATAGGATGGGGTTCAACGTAGATAAATGCAGGGTGCTGCACCTTGGGAGAAGGAATCCACAGAATACATACAGGCTGGGGAGTTCCCTTCTTGAAAGCACGGAGGCAGAACAGGATCTTGGAGTCATTACTGACTCCAAGATGAACATGAGCCGCCAAGGCCAGACCACAGCCAGCAAAGCCAACCACACCTTGTCGTGCATCCAAAGGTGCATCTCAAGCCGGTCTAGAGAGGTGATACTCCCCCTCTATGCGACTTTGGTCAGGCCGCAGTTGGAGTACTGTGTCCGGTACTGGGCGCCGCACTTCAAGAAGGATGTAGCCAGCCTGGAGAGGGTTCAGAGGAGGGCCACCCGCCTGGTGAGAGGGCAGCAGGACAGGCCCTACGAGGAGAGACTGAGGGACCTGAACCTGTTCAGTCTCAGCAAAAGGAGGCTGAGAGGAGACCTAGTGGCTGCCTACAAGCTCATCAGGGGAGATCAACAGCAAATAGGCAGAACCCTTTTCTCCCCAACACCACCTGGGGTGACAAGGAACAATGGTCATAAGCTGATGGAGAATAGGTTTAGGTTAGAGATCAGGAAGCAATATTTTACAGTTAGGGTGGCCAAAATCTGGAATCAACTTCCCAGGGAAGTGGTCCTTGCCCCTACCTTGGGCAAATTCAAGAGGAGGTTGGACGATCACCTCTCTGGGGTCTTGTGAACTCAGCATTCACTCCTGCCTGTGGCAGGGGGTCAGGCTAGATGACCTGTTCAGGTCCCTCCTGACCCTAGCTACTATGAAATTAACCTCCCACCCTTGTGGTGGGTGGCTGGGACCAAAGAGCTGATTTTCAGTCTCACACTCTGACACACTCAAGCAAGATTAAGACTCCAGTGTGATGGTGCAGCTAGGACCAACCCCACATTAAAGCATACCAGAGTCTTCAATGGCTTAAATGCTTAGGACGTTTCATTTAGACTGTAGTAAGCATTACCGTACGACTGCTCAGAAAATGTTCTAACTTGTAGTACATGTCCTGAGTGTAATGTGTAATGCAGTCCTTATTTGGTGGGAAGTTCGGAGGAAGACCTCTCCTTACCCATTCCAACATTACTAATAGCCCGGCACACTTACCATGTGGGGACGTAGAACCGTTTGCTGACCAGACCTACCAAAAACAAGGCAAAGCAACTTCCTTGAGGTTTTGGAAGAAGCCTGGGGCAGATCAAAGGCAAGCTGTCTGGTCTGAACTATTTAAGAACCTTAGAAGGTGCAGAATTCGTTAAAACAATGTTGTCCAAAACTAGACAGAAATATATACTAAACTGTCGTAGAGCATACGTGCTATTTGCAGATGGACATAGTGAGCAACCTAATATATATTTTCCATCTCTAGCTTCAGGTATTCTGTGAAATGCCCGGACTCCATCACCTTAAGGAATGAAGAGTTAGTTGCTCCATCTGAACTACTAAAGAACTTTAGGAGGGTCAGAATTTGTTCTGCCAATAAATGAAGTTTCCCAATTACCTTTTTCACAGTCTTGTCAGGTTCAAGAGCGATATCTGGAATGTTGGCATCCACCATGAGGGAGAATAAGTTCAAGATCAGGTTGGAATACCTAAGGAAAAGAACAGAGTAAGTCAGAAACACATTGTAGAAAATGGCTTCCTATATTAGTGTTTCCCTTACCTACGTAATTCCCTTCGTAACATCAGCTTAAGTTGGTAACATTCAAGAGACTTAATTTGTACATTAACACGTTCATTGGGAATGTGTTTGTGTTGCGAGTTCAAAAGCCCTCGAATTTGTACTGAAATGTGCACTTTGCTTTAAATGCTGATGTACCGAATGAGGTCTGAACAATTTTATTTTCTAACCTCCTACAAACATCTAGAAAAATATACCTGGATACCTACGTAACAGAGTTTATTGCCAAATATTCCAGAATTTAAGGGGTTTTTGTTTGTTGTTGTTCTTATTCAGGAACAGGAAGGTGTAGATTAAATGGCTTTTGAAAGCAATTCTTAAAAATACTCTTTAAAAAAATGGGATATAGTGCAACAGCTGTACATTAGTAATCAGTGTTTAAATTAATATTCATAAGAACAACTGAAATCTTGACAATCAAAACATTTTCTAAACAGACTCAATAGGTTTCTTTACCACTTGGTTTATCCAGACTTAAAACTCCAATTTCTCAGTGATACTGAAGTATCTTACTGAAGTATCTTATATAAGTATGCTGCACATTTGAAGCACATAGGTCATTTATAACTATTAAAAAGAAGAGACGCTGCAGTTGTTAGAGTTTTTTTCCAATTTAAAATGCTGGTGTTGGAAGTAGTTGTGAATCTTTTAAGACTATCATTTTGCCCTTGCAGGAAATAAACTGCAAGCCAGTTCTTCAGAAGATAATTCCAAACTGTTCAACATAAACTGCAACTTTCCTTACCCTACAGACATCTGAGGAAGGGAGGAGAAGAGTTAGGTCATCGTTACAATTTGTAGAACTGCCTTTATATGAGCATTTTACGTGTTTAATAGGGCTGCGCGAAGCTTTGGTCCCTGATTTGATTCAGTGGAGGTTCGGCCTGATTCGGTGGCCAAATCTCCAAATCCAAATCAGGAGACCCTTTAATCTTTCCAAATCAAATTGGAACTCTCCAAATTGATTCAGAGAGATTATGAAAGATTTGACGATTCAGATATAGACCCAGCTTTAAATATATTTTTCTACATACCTCTAGGTGGCAGGAGGTTTGTGAACGCTGCGATGCTGGGACAGATGAAGCATCCCACAGGAGTGCAGGGGACTCCCCAGCACGCTCAGCAGATCTGGAAGTGGACCAGAAGCACTTCTGCTCCATTTCTGGGTCCGCTAGGTAGCATGCTGGAGGGCCCTCCTGCACACCCTCCCCTGGCCCAGCAACTGGTGCCTCCTGGGTCCAGGGGAGCACCCAGGGTCCCCCCACGGCTGATCGCTAAGTCGGGGAGGCACAGCCCTCTTCTCCCCGCCCCTCCATGTGCTTAGCTGTGAACCCAGAAGTGAGCCAGAAGTACTTCTGGTCCACTTCTGGATTCACCGCTGAGCACATGAGGGGCACCCCCACGCTCCTGTGGGACGCTCCATATGCCCCAGCATCGCAGAGTTCACGAGCCATGCCTGGTACCTTGGAGTATGTAGAAAAAAAAAACCATTTAAAGCTGTGTCTATGACTAAATCACTGATTCTCCGAATCAGCATCGAATCTTCAGATTTGGATTTGGCCAAAATGAATTGAGGACAGTGATCCAGATCAACAAATCGAATCACTGTCCCCGATTCAGGGCAAATCTGAATCGAATACGGCCCGTTTCACACACCCCTAGTTTTCAATAGGTAATGAAAAAGGAATTTGTCACAGAAAAGTTAGTTTTTACTAGTTCTGAATACAAACATGTTGATAATCCTACGCAAAAAAACCAGGGTATAAAATGGCTCTGGATTGCCAAAAAAAATAGAACCATGAAGTCATTTATTTCTAGAATATAATCCATACCTAGAATATGTAAAAAAACTAAAGAAAACAAAAAACCCCATCAATATTCTTTTTAAAGCCCCCATTTCATGCCAATCTCTTAAAGTTTCATTACAGAAGGAGATGTTACTACTTGCTATAGACACTTTCCATTAGAAAATACTCTGTTTTAAAATGCAAATGAACTTTAATTGTTAGAGGATAAGTTTTCCCCGTCCAACATCTGTCATGGGCATTATTTTTTCAATGGTGAATTTTCAGTTAAATTCGTTCAACAGTTTCCAAAATGTTTGGTGAAAAATAGGTCTGGCGTTATTACAAAAGCATTCTTATAACACATTTTGATGAGATGCTCCAGTGCCTCCATACTTTAAAGCATGACTATGATACATAGAGCAGATGAGTTGTCTAGTACGGGGGGAATAAGCCTCCTGCAATCCCCCTGAACATTTTGATTCTACTAAACAAAAATTCTAGCTGTACATGCTCAACAGAGACATTTAAGACTAGGGCAATTCAAGTTTCTCAAGATTTTTACTGAACACAAGCACGTTCCACCTAAAGCGGCAGGATTGAGAAAGATTTCTTCTGCAACTGCTCTTCCCAACAGTCAGGGAAAGGGAAAGGGTTTTTCTCATGCTTTCACTGCTCTGTTTTGTGCTTTTCATGATGAAGTCACCTGCCAGACATGGTGAGAAATGGGAGTAGGGAGGGCACAAACTGTGGTGTGAGCCAGATGGTGAAAAAGAGGCTAAAAAGGAATGTACAGGGAGGAGGCTTAGAAGAAGGGGGATGGTGGAGGGGTTGATCTGTTTTGAAGAACAGAGTGAGTGGAGTAGCAGCAAACAAATAGATGTGTATGGGAGCATAGAAGTACAGGATTTAGGAGAAGGAAGCAGGAACAGAGGAATGGGGCAGGGGGAAAGGAGAGACAGGAGCAAATATAGATAAAGGGGGAAAGGAAGTGAAGGGTGGAACAGGCAAGATAGACAGAAACAGCCTAGAGGAGTGATGCCAACCCACCTGGCCGCACAGGCTGGATGAATGCTGCAGAGCTGGTCCAAAGGTGGGTGGACCAACCCTGGACAATTAAACACAATGCTTCTACAAAACCAGGAATTGAATCCGGAAGCCCTGATTCTCTACAGTCCTCTACTGTTAGAAACAGCTGTGAAAAAATATTGGCCAGACTGTCTCATTTCCCTACAGGTCTGTCATACAGAAGATCAGTACTAGGGGCAGGTCCTTGTTATTCGAGCAGCTCAAGTGGCAGAGGTCTCTCAAGTTCTGTATCCTACTGATGACCCAAGTTGTGGGGGAAAGAGAAGGGAAGACATGAAGAATGGATGCTCAATGGATTGGGATGAGTTTTTATATTTGGGTGTTAAGACACGCACCTTAGGAATTTACACGAAAAAACCTACAAATGTCCCATTTTAGGTATATAATACATTGGCCTTTAATTATCTGATCACGTGTTATTCTTCTTACAGGATTCTGCCTTTTCTAAAACAAAGGGTGGAGAGTGCTCTAGGATGAATCAGAGTGGAGTGGTAAATTAAGCTAGTGTCTTCATTTAATGTAGAATTTGGGAGGCAGGGAAAAAGAGTGAAACAAGGGATAACAGGAAGAGAAAAAGTCTCCTAGACTGAGTATAGACAGTGAAAAAGCCTGAGGCTGAATCAATTTGGTTTTCTTAGGTTAGTCTGACCTGTGCAGATTGAACCGATAAGCAAGGGACAAACATTCACTTCTGATTCCAGAAACGCAGTCACATGCCTGCAGTGGGTCAGGCCAGAAGCCAGGGGGGAGGGGCTAGAAAATGCCTCCCTGCTCGGCTGCAGCAGACAGCTTGGGCCAAGGCTAGCCCACCCACCCAGTGGGGGAGGGGAGTTTGCAGGGGAGGTGCAAAGCATCCTGGGATGCTGGGGGACTGTGAGTTACCCTGAATCTGGAGGGGAGCTGGGACAGAAGTTCAATAAACCAATTTAAGCTAAATCAGTTAAGTCTGATATGACATCCATCCAGGTTTATCTTAAACAGGTTTTGGTCATTTTGAAAGTGGTTTACGTGCACTGAACTTCTGTTGTGTTATGGATTTGAACCGGCTTCCCATAACTTATACTGGGTTATGTATAATTTCCGTCCCCAGCCCGAGTTAAGGCAACTGAATGGCACTCTGGGGGCTCTGCCTGAATGTCTACCTCTGCCACAGAGTTCTTATGTGCTGCTGGGCAAGTCACTGAAATAACAATGCTCCCAGTTGGCCACTTTCACGGCGTGTGAAGCAAGACACCCGATTCAGAAAAGCAAGGAGCACGCACAGCTGCAAGTCTATTGGATCATAACGTGCACTTCGAATGTTAAGTGCTATGAAATTGGCCATTGCTCTGCAAAATCAGGATCTGGATATCTCAAGCCAGACAGCCCAAGTTAATTTTGGCCTTAATTACTCCGTGCCGTGGTTCCCCAGCTGTAAAATGGAGATAACGCAACACCCCTTTTCAGATTAGGTGATGGTAAGGAGAGATGCATTAGTGTTACACAGTCAGAAACTCTGACTATGACAGGATTACCACAGAAGATACTAGAAGGAAATCAATTTTAAACTCAGTGAGGGGTTTGGATGCTGTATGGTAAATAAGGCCTAGGATTTTTCACTTAATGAGAAAAGAAAGGAGTCCTGAGAGAGACAGGGGTCTGTGCTAAACGTATAGCCTGCCTCTCTCCAGTGATGGAGCCCCTTCTAGTAGTATTCTATTGATAGGGAAGTCTTCTCAATTCCAGGGTGTTACTTTTAGTTTAAGAGAAAAAAATATGGCCTAATAATGGTAGCACAGTTGAGAACTACTGCTTTGTAAAATCTCTGTTCTTATAAGGCTGCCTTCCTATTGCTCTGGGCAAGACATCTACTTCCGCCTCAGTTTTCCCATCTGTAAAGAGGCTAAAATAATTACATTGTTAAAGTAGACTTTCTATTACAAAGCTGATCTTCAGAACACTTTAAAAGACAAGATCTTTAATAGTGTCAAAAGATCATCGTTCCTTCCTCAAGATTAATCTGGCATAACTCTGGTTTGGTTACTATCCTCACATGTTTTTCCCTCTAAGAGTACGCCTACAGAAAAGCTGATCAAAAGCAAGCAGAACATTCTACATACAGTGAGAGCAGCTCTTTTTCACTGCCCTTTTTCTACAGATTTCCTTTTTCCTTTCTGCACATCATCATCTCAAATGATCGCTTCAAACCAGCCCAAAATTCTGATTACTTCAACAATTTTTAAACAATCTGCATTTCTGGTTAGTATGCTGAGTTCTCAATTCACTGTAGTTTTACTTTTACTTGCAATTTATTTTGTATTAATATGCATTTCCTGATTTTCCTGGCTTTATCATATATAAAAATCCTACCATTTTAGCAACCTTGTTCTCCTGTTTTACACAGTATCCTCAGTTTCAGTGTTGTTACATGAATGACCATCAACACTAGAGAGTGGGGTCAAGAACTCACTGTAGCAAAAATGAACCATAGGTACAGCAGTGATTTCAAACTTTAACACCTGCTCTCTCTCATCAAAAAATTTATCTTCGGTATAAAATGTTTGCTAGCACCAAACTGAAATGCAAGTTTAATAAAGCCTCAAGAAGAAAGGGCATTACCAAATTACTAGCAGTGCATAGTGATTTTCCTTGAGTGTCTTCCATCTATGTAATCATTCATTTGTCTGAATTCAAGCTGTAAGTCTGTATAATTGATATTCAAAATGTCAGCGCTAAAATGGTAAGATCGGGGCATAATTTTCCGATTCTAAAGAAATGATGTTCAACCAGGGGGTTGCTGGGATGTTTTAAGATTCATTTAAGCATGCTGTGCAATATTAGGCCATTAGGTATGTGAACACCTAGGTGCTCACTACATGTTACTTCTATTGCAGAATGATTGTGTTAATTGGGCAATAAATTTAGATTGGCTACATGTGCAAATGAACTACTGCACCTCAAAAAGGTTTAACCTGCTATAAAGTTATTGCTCAAAAATGTGTAATAACTTCAGAGCTGGTTTCCATCCATCTTTAATTTGTACGTGTAGGTAGTGCTGTAGCTGGGAGACTGCAGTTGCTGTGATCTCCCAGCTGCTGGGGAGCACAACACCCCCCACGCTGGGAAACTGCAGTCAATGTGGTCTCCCACCCACAGTGGTGTGGGGACAATCACAACAGTAACTGGGAGACTGCAGCTGCTGCAATCTCCCAGCTATTCTGATCTCCCAGCCACAGGTAATTCCACGCATCCCCATGGCTGGAAAACCACAACAGCACCCCATGGTTTTAGGGGCTAAGAGTCCCCACAACTGACACAGCTCTCAGCCCTGGTCCCAGCTGCGTGTGGTCCCCCCACCTGGGAGCCCTATCAGCAAAGGGGGCTCCCAGCCGTGGGAGTCTGCTTCTCATCAACATAGGGGGAGCCCAAGATTGGGCTCCCTCTACACTGACAGTAAGATGTAATTGGCTCTAATATGCAATCCCACAGTCACCCCGGCCTTCCTCTGCTGACTGTGTAGATCATGCATTAGATCTAATTGTGCCTTTACCTGAACATGCAGAAGGGGCCCTACAAATGAGTCACAATATAAACCCCGAGATTTCAAAGAGGAATCCATAGTGTCAAAAACATCCTGACCTTCTGTGGTCTGAGTTCTTTGTAACAGAAGAATTGCTCTATTATTTTTCTGCAGTCAAAAAATGAGCGAAAGCCAAGAACTGGCATTTTCCAAGGGGTGCCTTGAGTCTGAAAAGGTTGAGAACCACTGTGCTAAAGCACAATGAAAACACTACAATGGGAATATAAATTAAACAAATAACCAAGCAGCTGCAGTGTAGGCAGGTTTACTGCTATCACAAGTTTCCAAAATAAGACATTTCTGACTGATTATATATCAAGACGCTTTTCTCTAGAAGACTCTTGTTTTTGTTATTTCTGTTCTCAGGAATCTGTCTGATCACTGGAAGCCAGCTAAAAATACATTTTGAACACCTGCTTTTAAAACTTTTGTAAAGTATATTAGCTGAACGGGGTACTTTTTAATTTAGGAATGCCCAGTGCTTTAAAGGGCCCCAAGACCATTGTTATCTGCATGCTAACACTTCTACCATCTATTGTACAAACAGCCTCCTTTTGTATAGGCAGGCACACGATTCTTAAATACATCTTATATTTCATGCTTGTTTTACAGCAAGAATGCTCATGCTTTCTCTTTACTGTAAAACTATTAAAAAACTTCAGCTAGCTGAAATGCAATTTGACACTCTTTGTTTCTCTTTCTTGACCAGGCTGATACTATTTCAGAAGGTAAGCGCTTCCTGCTTAATGTTCCTGCTGCAGCATCACTGTTCAGCACAAGTGACCTCCTTATCCTTTCCCATTTAAACTTAACTAGCATGAATTTGCGTTGCAGCCCCTCCAACTGTTTCCTTTACTATTACCTTTTCTGGGGCACTTGTTTCACATTAAACAAAAAAAACACCACATACCTATGAGAACTCCTTAGACAAATTCACATTTTTAGGCTAGGGACAGAAATTACACACAAACCAGTACACGTGATCAAAAACTGGTTCAAATCTGTAACGTAACAGAAGTTCAGTGCACATAAGCCACTTTCAAAATGGCCGAAACTGATTTAAGATAAACCTGGATGGATGCAATATCAGACTTTAACTTGAATCTGGAGGAGATCTGGGACAGAAGTTAACTTACAGTCCCCCAACATCCCAGGATGCTTTGCACCTCCCCTGTAAACCCTCTCTCCTCCCTTCGCAGGGTGGGTGGCTGGACTAGCCTTGGCCCAAGCTGTCTGCTCCAGCTGAGCAGGGAGGCATGCTCTAGCACTCCGGCCTGGGTCGCTGCAGGCTTGTGGCTGCATTTCCAGAATCAAAAGCGAATGTCTGTTCACTTACTTATCGGTTCAATCTATGCAGTTTATCCTAACCTACAAAGATTGAATTGATTCAGCCTCAGGATTTTTTACTGTCTGTAGTTAGCTTTAATGTCAGCTTTCTTTAAAACAAAAGCTGTTGTACTCCTTATGCTTATGGAGTATTTCAAATACTCCGAGCCCCCCAAGGTTTGGAATAGACTGGCACTGGAGGTGGTTTATGCACCCACTCTGGACGCCTTCAATAGACATTTGGATGTTTCTCTTGCTGGGAACCTGTGACTCCTGCTGACTTCCTGCCCCTGGGGCAGGGGGCTGGACTTGATGATCTTCCGAGGTCCCTTCCAGCCCTAATGTCTATGAAATCTAAGAAAATCTATGAAATTTAAATCACACATGCATTAGGTCCTAAATGTCCCTGAACTTTAATCTTATTTTGCTATTATTGGCACCTTCCCAGATTGGGATCCTAAACCAGGTGAGCCTTTAAGCTCTTCAGTAAACCATGCAAGCTGTCTTCTATTTCCTAATTTCAAGTCATACATTCTTCCTTCAAAATAGAAAGATAAGGATTCGTATATTCTTCAACTCTCCAAAAACTGTTTTAAAGCCCTTGTCATACTGGCGCTTCAATTCCTCAATACAAGGGTGAGCTCACATGAGGAACAAATATTACACTGATCCTATGTAGAGGCCTGCACCACACCAAGGGACCAGTAAGAGTTTAGAAATCCAGCACACTGCAAAGCGCATATAAAGGTTTTTCATTTGTGTATCCTATTCATTTCCAGTTCTGGCAAGTACAATCACATTGGACTTTAATAATGCCATCATTCCTTTTATCATTTTGCAATTTTTCTCCCCTCTTCTGCCTACCTTGTCGTGGCGTTCATGATTAGTGTCCCTCTAGTAATGCTACAGTGCCAAAAGAAAATATCTGTATACAATTTGAAATCTTAGAAATAGTTTGTAAATGTTATCAAGCACAAATCACTGGCTTGGAGTAGAAGACTTACTCGGTTGCTAAAAATCACATTAGATTTGAAGCAGGAAAATGAAGTAGGCAAAACTAATTTTAAGTTTTGATATTTCAACTTCCAGGACTAACAACATAGTAAGAGTTCAGATTCTTCTCATGCTGAGGTCCCTCTCAGCCCTCTGCAAAAATGAGAGGGGGATACGCATCTACAATAAACACCGATAAAGGGCCAATGAGGTGTTCCAGCTCTTTGCTGTGGTTTTTATTTCAAATGGCCAACTGCACAGGACTGCTGATGAACTAGAAAGTAGAGAAATGGAACCTTTTGAACTAGTTTTCAGCAAACAGCTGAGCAGTTCAAGACTCTAAATTCATGCTGCATCTTATTCAGAATATCCAAACTGAATAAAGAACAAAACAAGACAACACCAATGTTTTTGAAAGGCATCTGGCTTTTCTTCTAGATTCCCTTTGCTTTTCTTTCTTACATACTCTTGTGTGCATGCTGGAAAGCTGGACAACCTCTCTGTTTAAATTATGCCTTTCCTTATCATTGCCAGCAAACACAACCCTGATATTTATTTCCATATTAGAAGAAAAGCTGATTCTTGCATTTGTCTTTCTTGGCATGATGGAGATGGAGGTTATAGACACACATTTATTTGTAACACTATAAAAACAAAGCGCTACGGGGACATACACATGTTAATGCTGCCTCGGAGATTGTGCTCTCCAGCCGGGCGATGTCAGGGGGTACTTTGTTGCTCCACCTTGACCCCAAGAGACCCTGGCAGTCAGCGCAATGACTGCCTGGGAAACCAGCTGGCTGCCACTGCTCAGCTGCTGGAAAGCAACAGCTGTCAAAGACAGCTTGAAAAGCTTCCAATGACACCCAAGGGCAGAGGCTGCTTCAGGTGGAAGAAAAGGGTAGACGGTCTTTGAGAGCTGCTGTTCCACCATGGAGTCCCAGTCCTGGTACACTGGCATCTGTAGTGCTACAAATGTAACGTGTGCCCACACCTAGAGTTTACCGTGCTTGCTCAGTGCAGGTGTGATTCAGCAAGGTGTTTGACTGTGGGCTGAAGTACATTATTAAATGAAGGCCTACAGCCTACTCTGCTGATCCCCTGGTTTCCCAGACCTCGTTCATCATAAGATAATACTGCATAATGCAATAAGTCTCTGAACCAGTGAACAAACATAGCTGTTCAGCAAAAGATCAGAAAAACAAACCATCTCTCCTTAGCAAAAATCAAGGTGACAATTATGAGCCAACACTTGTTGGAGAAGAAATATGAGCCAAAGGAGTTGGGAAATGTTGCAGTGTTTCAGAAGGGGGGTGGAAGTAGGCAAGGTTGTCTTACTTTTCTTGTTGTTTGTTTTCTAAATATAAAAAATCATCCTTACTTCAAAACTTATCTAATTTTGTTCTTCCCCCAGAATTCCTTAAAAAGTTTTACTTTACTATGATATAGTATGAGATAGGGATTTTTTCATTCTGAGAAGCATTAAACAGAGGATGAAAATGAGATTTCTACTGGACTACTCACACAAATCATAACTTTACTCTTTTCCCAGTAAAGAACCTGATTTTTTTAAAAATGTTCTGCGTACAGCTAATTCCACCATGCTCAAGTACAGCTCAATCATCCAATCTCTAATTGTTTTTCATTAGGTGGCTAGATTCATATGCTTCAGATTACTTTTGAACCAAAGATTTTAAAAATGTGTTTTAAGATCTATATTGTCCTTATGCCTTTCAATCTTGAAACCCTAAGAAGATAGATTTCTTGGGAGTAGTGTGTTGTATCTGCATAACACAAATCTGTTCATATTAAACTGAGCATGCCCTGGACAGAAGTCCATTATCTTCAAAAGCCACAGCCCTTGTGGTTTCAACTGAAGCCATCTTGTTTTGGAAATTAGTTTTGTACAAAAATTACTGTATCATTATTCGCGAACAACACCCTGGGATCAGTCATTACATATAGTCTTGCTACAGATATCTTACAGATATAACTTACAAATATATCTTAGTTCTTTTATTTTACAGTTCTTTCCATTCAAATAGTTGACATATTTTGCAGGTATTTCCATTCAAATAGTTAAGTTTATCATAACAAGAAAAAAAGCAAGACTTCTCCATACGAGCATATACGGAAATGTGCTAGGGAGTAACATGGAATAATGTTATATAATATAGTTCTATTAACTAATTTTGACCAATACTTATGTATTGAGTATACAGGTCAATGCCTTCATGATCACTCCCTGGAGGAAAAGAAGTTACTGTGGCCTGCTGATTAATAACTTGCCTTTGTTTTCTCATTCGGCTGAATTGCTACTAATCCATTATCAATGACAGTTTATAAGACAGCTCCCTTCTTTCCTCCCTTCAGTAAGACAGAGCACCTTTTACATTTCTTCAGCTATCATTTCACATTATCCTGTCTGCCTCCCCTCCTAAGATCACCACTGTTAGATATATTTCTCTCCAGGCTTTGGAGTTTTATATTAGACAATCCAGATATTAAAGCGGAATTCTTCTGTTTCCACGAAAGCCCTCCTGAATCACTTGGCAAATCAAGAGCTTGCTTGTCTGCTTACTGCTCAGCCAGAATAGGAGAGCAAAGCTGAGTCATTCTGCCACCCAGAGGACAAATAACGCAACAGCCCAGATGCTGTTTTCCTGATAAAATGACTTAAGTCTTTGCTTCTGGTAGCCCCAAAACTACACACCTTCCATCACGATGGCAAGCTGTTCTTCCCATTGAGATATATAACTCTTCCATTTTCTCAGTGTGCACCCATAAAGCTAATGAGCTAATCCTCTTCTACCCTACAGGGACACACTGATCTCCTGCTCTGGCACCGGGCTACATTTGTGACTCCAGAGAGCATTGCTATTCAGTCCAGGGAGGCACACAGCTCTCCCACTGGTTTAATGGGGTAACTTTATATGTTTCTACCAAGCTGGAATCCAGTGTGATCCAACCCTCTCAGGCAAGAGACTGCACTAGATGAGCTCTAGAGGTCCCTTCCAGCCATATTTTTCTATGATTCTGAGAGGGGCATCCTGATGGGATCTGGCTCACTAAAAGTGGGGTCTACCTAAGCAGTGCATTTACCTGGCAGCACTGACTTCAGTGTAAAAAAAATAAAAAAGAGTGGGGAAAAGGAAGAGGAGCCCTTCTCTTTGCCCAAATCCCAACTTGTTAGGCCACCTGCCTAGAAAGCAGGTGATCGAGGGGTGTTGAACCCACGCTTCCCACAGACCAAAAGTGCCCTAAACACCAGACTATGGGCTAGGCAGTGCCAAAGGCACCCTTCACACCATTGACTGAAGCAGGGTTACTGGGCAGAAAGTAATGCAAGCGTCACAGAATCTGAAAGACAGCATGGGAGTGGTGGACAGTGGCTCCTCTGGGAAGGGAAGAGTCTTGGGTTTTGACTCTTGCTTCCAATGCTATTAATGCATTTTGTACAAAGGCTATTTAATCCAAGATAGAGACTCAGGTCTCCCACTTGATGGACAGGCACACTATCCATTAAGGTGTTCGGCAAAAAAGATATAAATGGCTTCTGCTCCTCCTCCTCTTCACTTTTACATGCATGATCTTAGCATCAATCACTCTGCATGGGGTGGGTTTTTTTTCAGTCTAAATATTTCAGGGTTGACCCAGAATTTATGTTCTCCCAGGCAGAAATACATTGCAACTGAGCTTAGGTGGAGGCAGATGTCTACACGGATGTTTTGGGCAGCTTAAGCATGCATACATGGTCCAAATTTAATTTCTTAGAGATCTTTTCAGGCCAAAATGGAGATGCATAAATAATGCGTGTCTTAGTTTTGTGCCTGCTGCACAAGATGGTTTTAAGACTACATTTAATGACTCGGACAGCTAAAAGCTGTGTAGGTACCATTTAGACATCTTAACAGCAGAACAGATTATGGGCTAATATATTTAACTGTGAAGTACGCTGGGCCATAGAAATAGTGGTGTTTAACAGTGCAAGTTAGTCCCATCTGCCCACAAGTTAGCCTTACTGCAAGCTTCTTCTAGGCTGCATTTCAACTTGGACTAATAAGGTTCTAGAGATGAATGAAAGTTTGATCTCCATGCTTTATATAATCCTTTGTACATACTGCCAGACGAACATCACTACTGCCATAATTAGAAGACGGATTTGGAGGTGAATATTTATCCTGTAGAAACCAGACTGAAATTATCCAACTCAGCTGAAATAAGATGTAGACAACACCAACAAAAAAAAAAAAAAAAAACAGACGTTGGATGTTGTTATTCTAAATTCAGACACAAGAATCAAGAAATGAAAGTTTATGTATTTTATCACGAATCACCAGATATATATCTAGCTACCAACAGGAACTCTCCAAGATTTTGCTAGACAATGTAAGAGCATATCACTTAATTTCCTGAAGGGTTGCTGAAAAACTAATTTAGGAATTGTGAAACATTTGAGATCCTATAATAGAAGTGTAGAATTCTACTTCTGCCCAATGCCACAAGAGCATAATCCATGTCAAAAGTGGAATTAACTCTTGTACACAAACTCTTTTTAAGGCGCTCAAGCACTGACATAAATGTGTACATTTTTCCTGTTAGGGAGGAAAGTCCACACTGCTGATTAAATTACTGTAACAAAGAAGTCTCACTGCTACCTTCGAAGATGCAGGAAAGCTGTGTAACACTGCTTCCGGAACTCTTGGTACTGCTCACTCTGCGTGCCTCCCATACCTTCAACCATTTCCTTATTTAGCTTCATTGGCGGAGGCAGAGGCTTAGGGTCACGGCCCAAAATGTAACCAAAGTCTATGTGAAATAGTTTACCTGCATAAGGGAGAAAGGCAAAATATGTTATTACTTATTCCATACACTTTAAAAAACTTGCTCCTAGGCTTTGGAAGTCAACAGTTTATTCACCAGTAGGCAGTTAATAGCTTTCACTTAAAGGTTTTACTTGGTGTTTTCTATAGGGCCTATTCATTACAGAGCCTAGGCATTCAGAATTCAGACTGCTTAATTCCAAATGATGCGTCTATGAAACAAGTTTGCCAGGTTCCGTATAGTTACTAGAAACTCAGTTGAGATTGCTGATATATGTGCTGCTTAGATTTGCCAAACAGGCATCTGTCTAAAGGAAAATGCATTGAGATGCAAGTCATTTCACACAGATCATTAAACAGATAGATATAAATCTATAATAGCGTAAGAGAGAACTAGTCTCCAGAGTTTTCTTTAAAATGATTACTAAATTAAAATGCTTCCAATGCAGATACCATACGTTTTTTAGTACTACCTTTCAGTTGCTGTCTCAAAGAAGGTGCTACTTTAACAATGAGGCATTGTGTTTTCCAGAAGGAAGATATGTCTCATTATTCCCCAGCATGAAACACAAAGCTCATAACCCATTTGAAATTATGGGACCATTTTGAGCTTTTTGTAAAATAAGTTCTTAGAACTGGACTGTCATTAAATTTAACCAATGCATCATTAACACTCTTTAGTTAGGGGAAAAAATATCTGAATTTAAATCCTGTGATACTTTTAGAATGGGGTGGGCAAAATACGGCCCGCGGCCAAGATCTGGACCACCAGGCGATTCTATCCGGCCTGCGGAGCCCCTAAAAAATTTAGTAAATTAATATTTATTTGCCCCAGCTCCCTGTCAAAGCTGGCTGGAGCCAGGGTCAGTAGGACCCAGCGGGAGCCCTCAACAGGCTTGAGCAGCCCAGCCCCGCCCACCCCCAGCCTGTTCCCTGCTTTCCTGCCCCCACCCTGCTCCAGCACCACTCCCGGCTGCATCCCCGGACCACAGAGCACAGGACTGTGCTGGTAGGGGTGTGTATGTGTGTACACATGTATTGGCAGGCATGGGGCAGAGTATGTATGTCTGTGGGCACAGGGGCTGTGTGTGTGTGTGTGTGTGTGTGTGTGTGTGTGTGTGTGTTCAAAGGGTGAGTCCCACACGCACACCCCTCCATGCACATGCACCTACACCTCCCCTTGCACTGCCATACACAAATCCCACCCACCCTCCCCCCATACCCACCCATAACCCACATACCCACACACCCACAAACCTATACCCACCCCCCACAATATACAAGAATAAGATTAATTTTAAGTTGTTGTGAAGTCACCTCTGCATATACTAAACAAACACATGTAAATCAGGACATTTTTTTTTTTTTAAATCAAATTAATGAATGTTGTAGATGATCACTTTTTAGAATATAATTTGGTATTTTTCTGGTTCTGAGATGGCAAAACCCCTTGCTGAAAGGAGTACTGCCGGGGGCAAGGAGAGGCACTGCTGGTGGCAAAAGTCAGGGGTTAGGGGGTGGGAATTCTGGTCACAAGATGGCAACCAGGAAGCAGGGCACCTGTCAAGGGGTGAGGCTACCCATGCAGCCCTTGACAGCTTGCCAAAACTCAATAAGCGGCCCTCTGCCCAAAATAATTGCCTGCCCCTGTTTTAGAATATTAGGTTGCAGATACACGTACTAAGTTGACTTAAAATAAGGTGACTTAACTAAGTTGACTTAAGTTAAGCCATGTCAGAGTGTACACATGTACAGCTCCTTGACATGGTGGCATCCATCTTGCAAGTTAAGTCAAATTAATTAATGCAACTCATGATTATACACCTCGGAAGTGTATTATCTTGTGCCACACTTAAGTCAACTCTGCTCCACATACATGTGTACCCTTTGATAGTTAAGCTGACTTTAAAAAGTTAAGTTGACTCAACTGTCACAAAGTTAGTACGTGTGTACACACCCTTAGCGTCTACTTCAGATATTAAAAGTACATTTAATGTTTCATTTTTTCTGCACACTAAAATATATAGATTACATCATCTCAGATATTATTATTGCCCTTTTCCCCTCTAAAATCAGACTTGAACCAAACTATTCCAAGTCTTTTATAGGGCCTTGTTACATATTACACTGTGAGCTGCAGAAGTGTTGATAAGCTTACTGCTAGCTTGCAATCATACCTTCATTTTGAATGGTACATCTGTGTGGAGTGGCCACACCTTACTGGAACAGGAACTGGGTTATGCAGATCAATAGATAATCTTGCCCTGGAGTGGCATAACTTTGAGCTGCATAACAAATGCTTAAAGCCACTTAAAGGTGTTAATGTGTGGACAATCCAGGGGTTAAGAGCTCCAGGAGCCACCCAAAAGTAATGCATAACAATGTCCACAGTCTCAACATGCAGACTGAACTACTTACTTAAACACATAGAACATTTTTGCAAGATCAGAGTTGCTAACTACGCACATTTTGTTGGCAAACTTGTTAAACTTTTATTGTGAAATAAGCACTGTGTGTCCTTTTTCCATAATTCTGAAATATATACAAACCATTTCAACTAATAAAAATCAAGTAATTTACAAATTTCACCAAGATCTCAGAATATGTTTCTAATGATTCAAAAGTCTGAAGATAGTAAGAACATTATAAAACTTGCAAACAGCTAAGAATGCCATGGATTAATTCAATAAACTCTCTTCTATAATGACATTTTAATTCACACTCATTTTGGGAGGCCCATTGCTCATTACTGTCTAACTTAAATGACTAGGACGCATAAATTGATTGTGCAACAAAAACATATTCTTGCAACATGCTTTGAAAACATTTTTTTTTTTTTATTTCTGTACTAGCTAACCAACATTTCAATGAAAAGTAGGTAAATATTTCATGATGGCACCCTACTCCCCAAATCAGCTTTGATGTGCATTGCCAGAAGCACATGAAGTTCAGAAGAGCAGACATGAGTTACAGAGTTGAAAAACTAATTCACAAGGGAAAAAGAAAAAGAAGAACAATATATACATACTTGTGTTTTGCTATGTAATGACTAAAATCAAAGAAACATAGAAAATCAGGGTTGGAAGTTCAGGAGGTCCACTAGTTCAACTCCCTGCTAAAAGCAGGACCATCCCCAACTATATCATGCCAGCAAAGGCTTTGTCTAGGTGGGTCTTAAACACTTCCAGAAATGGATATTCCACAAAATGGTATGGAAGGGGAAAATATAATCATCTGAACACATGGGTAAAGAGACGTAATTTATATTCAGATTCTAAAAAGGACTTGGGTCCCCAAAACAGAACTAAAGGTAGACTCTGAATGCGTCAGTGTAAATCTGGAACAGTATCTCCCCTCTGCTCCCCTTCCTCCCCTCCCCTACAAATAAAAAGTAGTGGGTGCCTGCATATTAGGCCCAGAAATGCCATCCTCCAGGTGTCCCGTAGTAGACTTCAAAACCCAGAATGAAGCATCTCGGTGTTTTTCTAGCACCTCAAATGGCAGATGCCAGAATTCTGTCATAGCTGCTGCTGGTTTTTCTTTTTTTTTCTTTAAACACAGCTGCCAGAAGAAGTGGAAAAGGTGTCCACAATTTAAAATGCTACTAAGAGGAGCTCTGCTCAAGGAGACCAAAGTTCAATTATTTCTTCAACAGCAGCAATGGCATAGCTACTCAGGCAGCTGAGGGAATGAACTGACTTAATGGATCACTGTTCTTCATTCCACAGGTGTTATTGATAGTCTCTCCTTTCTAATAGTCTTGATGTTCCACTAATCAAGCTAACCCTTTCCTGGCAATTTTCCTGTCTTTTAGTTACTCCTGGTCTCTCACAGAATATTCTTAGTTCTTTTCAAAATTGGAGACTATGGAGACCAGTTTGGTTAAGTAGGTAGCTGAGATGAAGACTAGGTTCTGCTCCTGCTCTATACAGCCACAATATTGGGACAATCCTTTTTTCTTCATTCTGGATTTCCAAAAATAAGGTGCACGTCTTATTTGGGGGCATCTGATATGTGGCAAAATACAGTAATTTATTATGAGATAAAAACTAACTGTGCCACAAATGCTTTTTTTCCCCCAATACAAGACACAGAATTTCTACTGAGGTCAACTTTCAGAGATCAAAAGAATAATTAACACACAAACCAATCAATAGTCAATACATTCCACACGACATTCTTCATAGTAAGAGGTAATGAAGTGAATATTTTTTTAATTTTATATATATATATATATATACACACACACACACACACACACACACACTTACACACACATATATATACACACACACATTACACTTACACGCACACATACACACACACACACACACACACACACACACACATATACTTCTGAAATAGCAGCTTTTGAAATACATCTTTGAGCTGCATAACAAATGTTTAATTAAAAGGGTTGGGGACTTCTGCTTCCTGTTCACTTATTCAAGCCTGTCACCTTGAAGAATCAAGAGAGAATGTTTGGATAAAACAGAGCAACTATTGCGTCTGTAATTAAATCTTTCTGAAGTTAGTTCTGTATACAGGGAATAAGAGTAAAAAATTAATATTATTTAAGTTGGCAAGACAGGAACTTCTAAAACTCATGTGCATAAAATAACTTTTTAATAACCAAATCTGATATGGGATTAAATAAATTAATGATCAATAATTTACTTTTAATAAGCAGCTTGTTTTCAGAACAGAACAATAAGAGATAATTAAGTCAAGTAAGCTCCAGCTCATCCCTGGTGTTTTAATTCCTCATGTTGCATTTCATAATGTACAAGCAAGTCAAGCAACACCACTGAACACATTTTGAAGTGTCAAAGACCATCTCCTGAAGGAAGTCATTCTCAGGCTTAAACTTGACTTCAACTGGTATAATCTCGTGGAGAACCATTGAATTCAACAAAGGCAGTGACAGCAAAATCAGGCTGAGACACTCCTGAAATATTTGACTCAAGTTGCTATTAAAGATAGGATATTAGTAGATGGACAATTGTTGTGATGCACTGTGGCCATTTCAGAGTTACATATGTTTTGTTTTCTAAACTTCCATCTACAGATAGAGAGAGGCACATTCAGTGGAAATACTCAATGGAAATAATTGCATATTACTTTACTGTGGATTCTGTAGTCCCTAAACCCCTTCTTTTTAACATTAAAATATCTCAAGGGGTCCAAAATCTTGAGTCACTAACGAAGGGCCAAATATGATAACTTCCCCAATGATATTGTCTATGTTCAAAAAGTAGCAATAAAGTTCCAAATGAAGAGTGAGGGGCACAGGTAGACTGGAGGGTTGGCCTCCACTGCCCATGGGACCATGTTACCACTTACTTTATGACTTTGAAGAAGGCCTCACAGCTTAAGCCATCTTACTGGAACTATTCACGCAATTTGAGGAATTAACTTTAGATCAATGGATAAAAGTTATGAAAATGCAGAATGTAATATTGAAAAAAAATCACACTCTGAAAGCTTAGGAGGTATGAGACCCCAAGTCAGCTAAAGCCATGAAGTTGCAAACAACCCTTGATGTGAAACTGCAATTAAAAATGACAGCCCAATTTTAGGAATAAAAGAAACCAACTTTAATAAATTATCGAACAAACCTCTATAACAGAACTGGGGAAGACAGAACAAAGGTTTAAAACACACTGGGTGCATCTACACAAGATGCTACAGTGCAGTTGCAAAGAGATAAGGTGCTAGGGCTGTGCAAAATGTTGACGAGTGTTTTGTTTTGAACGTGTTTTGATGCATTTTGACCTCGAAACAGCAAAATCGAAATGAAACAACAGCCTTTGAAACAGCTTTGAAACAAAATTAGGGCATTCAAAATGTTTCGAAAGTTTCAAAACATTTCGAGTTTTGAAGCAGCCCGGTAGCGGGAGGCAGGAGACAACCAGGGTTGCTCCGTGCCTCCTGCCACTGGACTGAGCTCCGTGGGGCTGGTGGAGCCACTCAGAATGCAGTCCAGGCTCTCCCCTGCCTCCTGCCACTGGGCTGCACTCTGAGTGGCTCTGCCAGCCCCCTGGAGCTGAGCCTGGCGGCAGGAAGTGGAGGAGAACCACTGCCCAGGGCTGCGTTCCAAGTGGCTCTGCCACTGGTTCTCTTGCCACATCCTGCCACCAGACTGAGCTCTGTGGGACAGGCAAAGCCACTTGGAGCTCAGCCTGACAGTGGGAGGCAGGGGAGAGCCAGGGCTGCATTGAGCGGCTCCACCACAGGATCTCCCGCCACCTCCCACTGCTGGGCTGAGCTCTATGAGGATGGCGGAGCACCTCGGAGTGGAGCCCAGTGGTTGGAGGCAGGGAGAACCAGGGCTGCGCTCCGAGCGGCTCCACCAGCCCCACGAAGCTCAAACTGCCCTCCCAGAGCGGTTGGACTCCTCCCAGTGGCATGGGCCCTCAGATCTGCATGCAGAATGACAGGAGGCTGCCGCTGCTGCCTGGTGCCAGCAGCAGCACCAGTCTTCTCAGCAGTGGTGCAGGCTGCGTCCCTCGCCAGTCCCAGGTGGACACAGAAGTAGCAAGGGAGCAGCAGCCTCCTGTCATCCTGAGCAGATCCAGGGGCTTACACCCTGGGAAGAGTCCAGCACAGCCCCACAGCTCTCCCGGGGGTACAGGCCCCCAGATCTGTATGCGGGATGACAGGAGGCGGCTGCTGCTGCCGGCAAGTCACACGAGTTTTGCTTGTCAGCACCTTGAGGTACAGTTTCCCAAAAGCCCCTGCATCTATCTCCTTGAAACTTGGTAGGCTTCATGCCCTCAGAAGGGGCTGCAATTTTCATCTGAATCAGGCTAGAAATGACAAAGTTATAGGCATTTTCATGATTCCCCATTATAGTCTATGGGCGAAACAGCAAAACAGCAAAACAGTTTCGACTAAACAGAACGGAACAGTGCTTCGAAACGAAACGAAACACTGTCCCTTTGAAACAGAAGTCAAAACGAAACAGTGCTGTTTTGCATAGCTCTATAAGGCACCATAGCTTGTTGCTAAGGTGCTGTAGTGTCTCTAGGCATGAACCGTGACAGTGACGCTAATGCACAATACTAACGAGCTACTGTGCAGTAGCATTTAAACAGAGAAACAGTTTTGATGTACCAGCACAGTAATGCTGGTTACTGAGCAGTCGTTTAGTACTTGATTAAGCAAGTACTAAATGACTGCGCAGTAACAACATTTCATTTTGAATAAAGCAAATTTTAGATTTTTGCAAATTTCTCAGTTTATTTTACCTGTATATGCTTATCAAGCAAAGTATTATGGTATCAATTGATGAACTAAACATTTAGAACATCTAGCCATTTATATTTGGTGAAAAAAATGACTGTCAAAGAGTACTACTGCACCATTTAACATTAGTTAACTGTTTGGAAAGCCAACTCCTCTCCCTTTCCTCCAGCCAGTATTTCTATAGATGATCAATACCCACCACATCTGGCACTTAGTCCTCTTGCTGTTACTTCTTACTTCACTTCAAAAATGTGTTATTTTGATTCCCTTCAGTTTGGTTTCTTTCCAACCCTTGGGCTACATGCCTCCCTCCTCATAAATGCTGTACGTCCAATTTACAGCCTTTGCTAAATAATAGCTACAGTATCACTGTAAAGTTGAACAGTTATAAGCTACTGCAAGACCGTTTCAGGCTGGACATAAGGAAGCATTCCTTTACTGTCCGAGCCCCCAAGGTTTGGAATAGCCTGCCATCGGAGGTGGTTCAAGTACCTACATTGAACGCCTTCAAGAGAAATTTGGATGCTTATCTTGCTGGGATCCTATGACCCCAGCTAACTTCCTGTCCCTCAGGCAGGGGGCTGGACTTGATGATCTTCCAAGGTCCCTTCCAGCCCTAATGTCTATGAAATCTGTGAAATCACAGTATAGCAAAACAAAATTAACTGATACACTAGACTATTGATGCTACGCACAAAACAACCCTGCTCTAGTTAATGTCTCCCTTGTTCCATGGGGCATTTTTGCAACAATCCCCTAAACAAAACCTGCGTGGTTAAATGTACCTGTCTTTCAGAGTTTCCCTTGCTCAAAATCTGACCTTCTGCTGCAAACTTTTTGCAGATTCTTGGTTTTTTATTGTCTTCCGACATATTTCTAGAGAAGGGACGAAACAAAAAAGCCACCCAGAACAGCTGTTATTTGTTTTTGTCAATTTAGTCAACTACTTCTCCACCAAGACTGCTGCTCCTGAATATACTACTTCTTTGAAATGTCTCAGACTTAGACATGACAATGCCTGAAAAATAGCCTCGACTAAAAATCAGAGCTGAAAAACACGCTAAGTCTGCTGGGGATCGGCATCCCACTTTAGCAGCTGTCAAGGTTTTTATGCAACGTGACATCATTTGTAAAATCTTTATTTGAAAAGTTCTTGGAAGTTAGGTAATTTAGTTGGAAAGAAAACCTCTTTCAATGTCAGCACTTTCCTGAGCAATCTGTGTAAAGTTAAGGCCGCCAACATTTTTGGACCCCTGGCAGAAATCATTCTCGCTCACCCCCTCGGTTAGCAGGAAGTACCGTCTGTAAACACTGCATTAAATATCTGTTGTAAAGGTGACTGAAAAACCCTGCGTTCTACAAAATTCAATTTTCCTCCTTCGTAATACAGTGTTGCAGTCATATGATAAATGGTATTTATCTCTTATCTCTGACCATCACACTTGTGCTTTACCTTCTAATCCATCTTTTTGAGGCTTGTGATAGCACCTCAAACAGGAGACTAGCTCTGAATCAGAAGTGTGCTTCGATTATAATAAAGACACTCAACTGAGGCTCCAGAAATCATAGTTTTATTTCTGTTCCTGCTACACTCTTTCTGTGTGACCCTGGGCTAGTAAATATGAACACCAGTTCTCCATCTTCAGAATGAAGCTTTTTATGTCAAGAAGAGTTGCTTTAGATTATTGCTTGAGGTATTAGAGGCATGTTTCTGTTCCTTTGAATCACCTACAGAGTCTGGGGCCTGGAGCCCATAAATGACCTGGACATCTATGAGTTTGATGCTGTGACATCTAACTTCTAGGTAGTCAGTCCCCACAGTTCAGTATTTATATAATACATGCTGGATGTCAGATGCCTCTGAAAAACCTGCCCGATGAGCAGACTAGCAATGGAACAGCCTCTGTCCCCTTGGGACCAGAACCCAAACCCATTCCTGAGTCTAGGCACCTACTAGCAGGTCCACAAAAGGATGTCCTCCATTTAGTTCCTGGATGCCAGGGGAGCTTCACGGGGAAGAGATTCTGCGCCGCTACAGCCTGGGAAGTTCTGGGCACACACAGAAGCAGATTTTCTGGGACTGTTTAGGTCAAACAGGTAAACACCAACTAAGGACAGGCAGCTGCTGATTGGAATATATATTATGATATACATATATAATTCTGCTCACACTTTTGAACCTCCACCTTTGTCCCATTTACACACTTGCATCTTGTTTTGAATTTGGCCCATGGTAGCTAAAGCCTTTATCCTTCAATCTATAATACATCTATGCACACCAAGGACTAAGCAAGATAAAGACACTGTGTGAGCAAAGGAACTTGCCCATGAAGGCCAGCTTAGAGGACTATGGTTGAGGAAATGAGGGGGGAAATATGGGAATATTTTCTTTACATATCTAAAACATTCATAGAATAATGGAAAAATAGGCCTGGAAGGAACCTCAGGAGGTCATCTAGTTTAAGCCCAAAGATTGTATGCATTAATGCCCAAAGATTAATTAGGTAGGAATGATCCAAAGAAGGATCATCCCTAACTAAGCCATCCGAAAGAGGCATCTGTCTAATCTATTCTTAAAATTGCACAAGAAACCCTCATTCACAACTGCCAAGCACAATACCCCAAAACATCAAGAACATCCCAACTTGCCATGGGTAAAGCAGAGGGTTGAGGGCACTGTCAATGTCCTGACCTGCAAGGACAGAAGTATTTTATTTAATATACTCAAGGAAGCAGAGCATGCCCATCACTACAAGAGGAAGGCAAAAACCCGCACTGTCCATGCCAGTGCTACAACAGGGTAAAATGTCTTCCTGATACCAAATTCTGATCCCAAGAATAATCTTTATAAAATACAAGGCAATGGCAGAATATATGATTATATGGCATGTCTAACCATGAAGGAAGTGTGTATTTATATGTGTATATGGCTCCATTACTCTACTACATAAGCATTAGCTACAACACAGAAATACCCTATAATTTGGATTATTATAGAGTATTTGATACCCTATAATACAGAAGTAGCTAAGAAGGTGGTTACATTTGTGACTGATTACCTACACTAAGGTGGGAATTGTTTTTATTATGAAATATATCATGAAATTTTAGCTTTAGGGAATACATACAATCTCTAAATCAAGGGGAAATTTGAATTCTCGAATAAATGAAATTCAAGGAGTCTTTAAGGCTGCTTGTTTCCCTATCTAACAATAAGTAATTTAATAGGCCTGATCCCCGCACGACCACAACCAGGACCTAATTGTTGTGCATGGATCTACTGTGGATGTAACCAATAAAAGTGTCTCAATAAGTGGAGATGTTCCAATAAACCTGCCAAGTGCAAGCAAGATATAAGAGCTGCATCTTAAGTTTTGATGCCTACAGTTTTGTAACAGCGATGTGACCTAGTTCAAATTTTGCAAGAGGACTAGGGTTATACCAGGGCAGTACTTGAATTAGGAACCCACACAGGAAAATTCAGTCAACAGGTTCCCCCCTCCAACCCTTTGAACTCACTTTTTAATAAGTGCTACAAGCAACAGAAGCTGGATGAGCTGGCTAACGTCATGCAATAGAAGAGGTCCTGGTCATTTATGGTGCAGTTGGTTATTTAAGGATGATTATGTATTGGCCAAATACTTAATCAGCTACTCTGCATACCCAGGTTTCTCTGCCAGGATAAGCTGAATTTGCAGATGGCAAGATTTTTGCCTTTTTTTTTTTTTTTGGTAGGCTACCACTGCTGTGATGATTTTGACAATTTACTACCTCATATAAATATTAACTAATATCTATAATACATTGCTGAATTTATCCCCTGAAAGTTAAGCCATGGTTAAAGGAAGCACACGTTCTATGACAAAAACAGGATAATCGAAATCCCATTTCCCCTAAAGTTTTCAAAATCACCATTGAAAGAAAGTGCTAATCTGATAACAAAATACGAACGCGTGCGTGGTATCTACATATCCATCGGAAAATCAAAAGTCGCATTTCAGTGTTGCCATTCGTGGTGAACTATAAATCCCAACATGTCTAAAACAGACAGGACAAATACGTGTCTGAGCAGGAAAAAAAAAAAAAAGAGCCTGTAAAACCTGAGAGAAGGAATGCTTCTTGTTACCATTCACATGACAGATGCAGATGTTAAGAACCAGTACAGCAGCAAAAGCTCAAATGTGATACAGAAACATGGAATAAATCAGTGCCCATTTGTAGTCCTTGGATACTGAGGCACGGCCTAGGGAGCAGCTGGGCCAGGCACTGTATCACTAGAGAGCAATTTCAAGGATAGCTTACAGATGTTTGGGGTGGTCTTTCCAAATAAGCCTAGCATTGAGAGTATTACAAGATAATGAATGGGTAAGATTAGTTTTTAAAAGGCTGCTCTTTTATGTTGTGTAGCGTTTACTAATTTAGCAAATCAACTTAAACTGTGTGCACTATTTTGAGAACAAATACAGTCCTAACAGCTTTCCCTCCATCTCATTCTCAAATCACCTGCATCAGGCTGCTCAATTCTAAGACAGCAGCATAGCCACACTTGTATCTGACATAATACATTTTTTAACAGCCTAGTTGCTTGGAGGCCTGAAACCCCGATACTGATATGGGATTTCAACAGGTTCAAAGAGAAAAAAACCTGCATCCATTCCCAAACATCATGCTCGGGTCTCCACTCCTGATAAGACACCACAGGTCTCTAAGTTAGTATAACACTTAATGAATGCAAGTTCTTCAACTGATTATCAAGAGACATTTAGAGCAGGGTTTTAGCAACCTATGGCTTCTGAGCCAAATCTGGCCTGCAGAGCCATTGGATCCAGCCTGCAGATGTGGGACTTCAGTGGCATTTGGCAGCTGGCTTTGGGAGCTCTACCAGGGCCACTGGGAGGCCCAAGCACTGGCAGCAATCAGATCCTAATACCCACCCATCCACCTCTGACCTGGGGTGGGTCACTATGGCCCACAACGGGGAAAAGGTTGCCTACCACTGAGTTACAGCAACACCAAGGTCTGAGCATTTCACCTTTGCCATAGTCAGGGCTCTGCTAGCCTGATAAGCTCCCTTTTTGTATAGCTGCAGCAACTCATGTCAGGGCTACAATCAGATTGTCTCAATACTTAAAGGGGGGAAAGAAAGGAAAACAAATAAATAAATAAAGATATCCTCAAATGCCTTCATAAAAGGGAACAGACGATGTTTCAACATTAGTTGTTTCACAAAAGTCACTTCACAACTTGTGATGTTCGCTCCTTTTAAAATGTGTTCCACTGAACACATTATAATTCATATTCACAACCAGTAGCTCTTTCCGAGGCAGCAAAGGGCATATTGACTGATGGCATTCAAGCGTCTGCATTAATAAAGGCATCACTTTGTGATCCAACAATGATGGGCTGGTGCTGTTTAAAACTGCATATATTTTGCTGGAAGACAAAGTGTCCCATTACACGATTGCTGCCACAATGCCTGATCTGAGCTTTGGAAGCAAGAAATTACAACGTGTAGAAACTGATGACAGTTTATAATGCATCTCATTTCGAGAAGCAGCAAAAAAAGTTACCTGCTCTTAAACAAAATGACTGTTCTTGCATGCTGTCATTTTAAAATACCTAAATATAATATTAAATCCTCCAACATTCTTTAAGTTACAAGTGTTTTTGTGCATTTTATACCATAAAATATGTTTAATTCATTATTCCAAGGGGATTGGTAATGATGGCTAATTGTCCAGGACTGACTAATTAGCACTAGTTAGCCATTTTGCAACCATTCAATGCCATGTATTTTACATGCCATCTCTAAAGACAGTAAGAGATGATTTTTTACATTTAAAATGAAGAAAAAGGATTACAAAAATTCCAAATGCAAACTGTACACACTCTGGCTCACTGAAAATTGTATGATTATGCAGATAAATGCTTAATGTGCAATCTTTTACTACAAAAATTCAGAGTGCTCACTACATAAAATGACATGATTATGATGGAGGAAAATAAATCACAGAGTTTTGCTTTGCACTCTTACATGCATTCATTGCCTAAATAAAAGATAATTCTGCAAAAAAAAGAATGGTTGATCTTCTATGTCTTGTTGAGCCATGAAAAGCTGAAGAATATGCAATGCTTTGAGAGAATCAGCAGGCTTGACAGGTGCTGTGGAGGGCACAGATCAGCATCTTTTAAGCCGACTAGTTATCAGAAGCAAATTCCTTTGCAATTTAATAGAAGTGTAGATTTGGAAAGTGCTTGGTGTACAAATCAATAGGACTTTGGCATGAATTCACTGCTCACACCACAGCGATGAGTTATCCCAGTGACTAATTAATCACTGTTCTGCAGATGTTAAAATAACTACTCACCTAACTTTTTATATTCTTGATGTTGCAGAAAGATTTTAGAGACTGAAAAAGGGAGAAAGTCTGAGTTGCTTAATTTAAAGAGTCTGAGCTTTTAAATGCGATTAGGTTTCCCATCACAGTATCACTGAGTTTCTTTAAAATACGTGTCACAGTAGCAACCCTTCAGCTTACTAAATTGAATTAACAAAGTACCAGTAACAGCACTAACTAAAATCAGTCACTGGTAAAACTGTGGAAGACTATAATGAGAAGCCAGACAGTATTTTCATTTTGCTTACTTCATGTCACGTATGCCATAATACGTTGTTGTATTGTCAATTTTATGTCTTCACCGTATGTTTCTTTTTCAGCGAAGACCTAAAAACCTGTCATTTATAGGAAAAAAAAAACAAAAAGCACACAAAAAAGTAAAACAGAACAAAACAACCCTCCCCCCCACCAAGAATGCACTTAAAACAATCTGAAAAAACTGTCTTTTATTTATGTATTTATATGGCTTATTATAAATAACTAAAGATGGCAGTATATCTTTTAAACTCTGGGGAAAATTTTCAAAAAGTTAAGACAGTTACAGCAGACAGTTACAGCAGGCAAGAGCTATCTAAGAGCTGTAGCCTATAAAAAGAAAGCCAAAATGGTTCCTGGGAAGGAGATAAGCAATGGAAGTCAGCTAAATCAAGTACGTACTGCCTTATTTTTGGCACTTATTGCCAAGGAGCATTTGAACTGTTTTAAGTGAATCTTAGGGGACATTTATGGCTACACACTTTATGCTGCTAGGCAAAGTATGTGCTAAGTTTCCCATCTGGAGAGAAAAGGCAAACTCTAGTCTTTAAACACTTAACTCAATGGGACTCCTACACTGGTAGAAAGCGTAGCTCCTCCTAGCAAGTCTGTAGGATTTGGGATTTGAGAGGTTCTCTCACTGGTCAAGAAACTGTTAAGGAAAAGGTACACTTAAAACCACACTGCTACTACTTGATGAGATACAGACAAAGGTGAGAAGAATATAAGACAAAGATGTAACATGGATATGCACTGCCCTCTGCTGCACATCTTATGAAAAACGCTCGACAAAGCATAAGTAAAATTTAGTATTACCTACCAACCTAGTTAGATCTCTCTTTCCTGTGACTGAGTGTACAAAAACTAATAGACAGTAGACATCTTACAACCATAAAACCCTACTTACAGTTGTCATCCTATGCAAGAGGAAGCGATCCACTTTAAGACAGTGGCTTTTTTGAAAGCAACCTTTCATACAAAGCTTACAGTGGGAATAAACATTACATCCAAAAGCAGTCCTGTCCACTTACCCTCCCAATTTCAGCGTTAGCACCTTCACTTCCTTTATTTTCTACAGAATTTTTCATACACTATTTCCCTGCACTGTTTGTGTTACGAAAGTCTAAAGCAAACGGAGATGTGAAAAAAGTCTAAACACAAGAAAGAATTAAATGTTGCAATAAGCACATAAAGCCTTATGCTCTCTTTCAAATACTCGTTTTGTTTTCAAATGTATACAGTTTGAACTGAATATAAAAGCTCTGGGATCCAAACAGCTATAGATAAAACTAGCTCAAATTCTTAGGTAAAAGACAAACCTGCAAATAAGAAGATCTCTCAAGCTCGGCTGCAAAACAGCCCCGCTAACAGAGCTTCCACTGCATCCAAGCTAAGCAAGCTTTGAGCCAGGGACCCAGTCCAGATGCCAGTCATAGCCTGCATTATGCTTAAGTGCACCACTGGCCAGAAAAGGAGTTTACACATTCTTTTAGGCATCTCTTCAGACATTTTAAGTTTGTGGAGGGGTTTCAGTTAAAAGTCTTATTTAAAGACAAAACTAGAAGTATCACATTAACCTTACCAGCATTAATAGACTTCTTGTCTCCATTACGTGTCAAAATTGAGGCAGAAAAAAAAAGTTTACTGCAACAGGATTTACCTATTTCAAATCGTATATGTTTGAAAGTAAATTGTGATCTGGCATCTGCATTAATTGTACTTAATTAGCTTAGGTTAACTGTAATTTCAAAAATCATCAGCCCCGATCCAAACGTTAACTCTCATGAGTTGGAATGAGTGTAGTAGTAAAACTAGTTTACTACAGAAATCCTTCTACTCCAATGGGAAGCAACCTGTTTGAGGGCCTACAAACCAGCTGACACATGTGCTTGTGATGGTCACATTCATTCTTCACATTCCTAATAAATTCTATTAGATGGATTTAAGCAGATAACTGGACTGAAAAATATATCATTAGAAAACAAAAAAGTTTAAATGTTGGGTTGGGGGTTTTTTTGCACACAAATGAGGCATAGAAAGATTCTAGCTAATCTCTGCAATTCAAAGTTTTTACTCAATTTACAAAGACAACGTACAGCACTTTCAAAATTCAGAACGTTGATGGATGTGTCAGAATGATGCACTATCACCAGTCACTACCAGTTAAGGTTGCACAACCCTATATTCGCATAATTTTTTACTCTTCTCAGTTTAGAAAGCTGCTGCCTTTCATGTTCAAATAACATTTGTTTTTAGATTCAAGCTAGTTTATTTATAGCTTAAACAAGAAAAAATTGCCATTGTTTGAATATAAGGAAAACACATTCCCTCGCAATAGTCATCTTTGCAGGAGTTAAAGGAATGAAATGTAATGGTTTTTTTTTCCCATGTTCTAGAGAAATAATTTTGATTCCTCACTTTTTTTGTTATGAATCCTTGAGCAATTATTCTGCAGATATGTAGACAAGCTGGCTCAGATACCTGCCAAGTTTATAAAATCAGTAGCTAAGGAAGGCTAGTGTGCAGAGGCAAGTTACAACTGCAGGCAGGCTTCACTTCTCAGGATGGTGTGTATAAGGTTGGGAGACAAATGGTCCAAAGCTCTGTTTCTATCTCACTGAATGATTGTCTTTAATTCTCTTCACTTCATTTCCTATATTTATTAGAACTCCTTATGCGTTAGGAAGTCAGCATATGTGCTCCCTGTAAAATATGGACAGCAACAGAGAAGCAAACGAGAGGCAGCTAGCCGTGTTAGCCTGAGAAGTCAGGGCAGGGGGCACCTTACAGACTAAGCTAATAGTTTCAGAAGTGACTAAAAGCAGTTAGGTCCCTAAAATACATACCTTAGGGCAAGATCCAAAAAAGGATGTAAACTTCTGACCTGGAACTTTAGCAGAAATCCTCAAGACAACTGGACAGCTGCAATTTACCTTTGTCAAGATGTGCCACAGATTTTACCCCTGAGATGCCTAGGTTCCTGAAAGTATTTTTTTATCTGTGCATAGACAGAGGTATTTGAGTTCTGACAGGATGGAGCAAATCAGGCTGCATTTCATATGTAAGCCCAATCAAAATGCAAAAATGCAATGTTCCTCCACCCGAGACCCCTCAGGAGGTTAAATCTGGTAGGTGTGCTCCAAGAATGCTTAAAGCAAGCTGAGAAGATTTGGGCTCCCTACAAAAATGCAGCAGTGACTACTACTTGGCTGGGGAGGAGATCGTGTTTTTTCTCAGGTAATAAATTAGTGGCTAGAGGACTCCTCTAGGATGTGGAAGACCCAGGATCAATTCTGCCCAAGACAGAGGGTGGGCAATCTTTCCCAGCTGCAAGCCAGGATGATCCACCTGGGGTCAGAGGCAGATAGGCACTAGGGTTGCTGGCAGCAGTGCTTCTTTCTGCAGGGACACAGAAAGAGTGCCTGTAGCCAAAGCTCCCCCCACCTCTGCAAACACTGGTGATGCCACAAGACTATGAAATGGATCCAATGGCTCTGTGAGCTAGATCCAGCCCATGCACTGTTCACTGCCAAGCCCTGGCCTAAGGGGATTGAAATCCACACCTCTCACCACTCACAGGAATGCCCTAGTTAGCAGGCTAAAACCTAATCAAGGTTCAAGACAACTTCTACCCATACAGCCTAACCTGTGCCACGATACAGAAAATGTAATGCTCACTGGAACAAAGAGTGCTAGAAGAAACCTGACTGTACCTTGGTGGTTAATGTCCATCCAGGAAGACAGAGACCTGGCTTCCCATTTATTTTTCATTTCTGGAATTAGTGTCCAACATAAAAAGGGTTTTTAACACAACAGAATGAAAGTGAGACTGTGCCTATACCTGACCCAGGAAATCAAGACAAAATGCAGCAAGTTAATTTTAAACTAGGATGAAGCAAGAAAGCAAGAAGAGTAGGGATGAACATGATAGCCCTAATGTTAAATGATACACTAGCCTGTACTATAACTCAAATACAAGTTTGAGTTAACTTTAAATATTGTTTTCAAATACTGGTTGCTGATGCTTTCAACCTTTGCCCATCTCAAATCAACTTATCTGGATGTTATGATATCTGATCCCCTGGTTTCGGGATGCTTAACCCTGTGATTTGCCATTAATTTAACACGCTGTGATGCACTACACTACTCCACTCCTGCAAGATCTATAATTATGGAAAGACACACGAGTGCTTCTGGTCAAAGAGTAAGCATTAGAGCTGCAAGGACTAACCAGAATAATTTTGATTATTGTACCAAGATGCATCTACTATCAATATAACTAGTGCTAATAAGTGTTTAAACTTCTACTGTATTTGGAATGCAGTCGAGCATGTAATAGATGCCAAATCTGTCTGCATAAAGTCTTTTTACAACAGACACATGCAATTAATCGATCTTGAAATTGCTTTGAGATTGGGTGTTAAAGAAGCCTATGAAGTACCAATAACAATCTAATGAAAAATTAAATTGTTTTATAAAACCGATTAGGATTTTTTTGAACTGGCATTACTTTCTAATTACCCAATTAATTGTACCATTGTTTTTCGGCTTCCTCAGAAAACAGAATGTGTGCTTACTGACACCGTTTTAAGTTATGTGCGCCATATTTCCTGACTTTAGGACAAAAAAAACAATTAGAAAAGTGGTTAGAAAAAAGCAGTTCAATTTCATTTTAATCTATTAATGTGATGTTTCCCGAACAAGGCGCTTTTCAGTCAACACGCAAGATTTTGTAATGAACTAAAACGTAGTCCACTATTTTCAGAGAACAAGCATTTTATTATTGTTCCCATTATTTATACATATGTCTACCGAGGGGAAAAAAAAATCAATTGTGCAGCCTGTTTTTAAAACTGCAATTTTTCCCCCCCTCAGTATTCAGAAAAAAAGGCATGATACAAGGAAATAAAACAGGGAGAGAGTACAGAAATAAGCATGCTGCCATCTGCACTTGTATACCAGCTCTAACACACTCCATTATGTATGTACTTTCAAACTAAAGCTTACCTTGCTAAATCAAGTATGACCTTAGATGTTATGATGTCTCCATAAACAGGAATGTGATTTAATATAGAACAGGTTTATCAAACGTTATGGCTGTAAGGTAAAATGCAGTAAAATGTTGCCAAGATGTATTTGCAAACAGCACTGAAGTAGTTGATTTAAAATAAATTACCTGTTTTTGTTAGCAAAAGATTATCCAGATGTCTGTCTCCAACTCCAAGGATATAGGTAATCACACAGTAACCAGCTGCAACAACAAGTAAATTATAAAACTGAAATATTTCAACTTCTAGAAGTCGTGTTTCATACCACTGGTACTCATATGCATGTTGATACGTTATCACTGAGATCACAAGAAGGAATGTGGTAGAGAAGATAAAGATCATGTTGGGATTTAAGGAAATGTTTTTGGAATAAAATTAGAGTGACATTAACAGAAAATGAAATACAAAAATATGCCATTAATAAATATTTCTTAGTATTTCACTTGTATATCATTACTGTAGGTTATGCGTATACATACACCATACCCATCTATATAATACTGGATAGATACAGGACTATAATTTAAGTTATGAGACACTCCATTTTTCCAGCATTCAATCAGTATAGTATTACTTTAACTTACATAGGACTAAGAAAGGTACAAATAAAAAATTCAAAGACATTCAGAAAATGCTTGCTTGCTTACAAAGCATGTTTCAAGTACCGTATATAGGACTTTTGTGCCAGAAATATGTGGGAATTAAGAATCGATTTTAGTGGTGACAATTACATTGCAACTATGGCTATAGAGAGGCATTCATTTCTACGGCTACAAATTAAAAAAAAAATAGAAATCTTCCCACTCCATCCTGAAAACACACCCTTTCCCCCCAATCAGGGTCCCCCTCATCAGGGAAGGGTGCGGGGGAAGCTGGAGAGGAGTCTATTTGCCACTGCTCTCTGAGCCTTCCCTAGACTGGGGTCCCTCCAGTCTTGGAAAGGCCTGGAGGGGGCAAGGGGGAAGCAGCGGCAGAATCCCATCTCTGATTGGGAGAAGCCAGCAGTGGGGAAATGCACAAGGGAAGCTATAGCTTAACTCCTCCCAATCAGAGCATTCGAGCATACTGCATTCATTGTAGTAAGAGAATATTTCTTGCAAGGGAGATCTTCCATGTGTCAACCTGGAAGATTGCTCTTATGGATGGGGCATACTTCTTCCACAAGGAAATCAATAAATGCCTATGGAATAGCAATTACTACTGGGAGAGCAGTGATTCTCCTGGTACAAACTAACACCTGTGCATGGCCCGTGTCCTCAGAGATCACTAACAATGTGCACAGTAATGGCATTACCATAGCTAGTAGGGTCCAACTCAGCCTTCCAAAGGGTGAGCCACTAACATTTGTGGAGAAAGCACTGGAGTCATGCTGCCAGGTTAATTTTGAACCAAAATATACATTTTGTCTAAGCAGATTCATGCATGATTTTTTTTTTCAATTGAATACCACAGGAAACTTTGCAAGCTATACCTGTTATTTATATGAATGCTTTAACACTGTGCTAGAAATAAACAGAAATCAAATTAGTCTATTCCCATTAATGTCAGACAGGAAAGTAGAAAAAAAAAAGAACAAATCGCAAAAGATTTTAAAATCAGCTTTAATAATTTAACCTTCTACCTAACACCGATAAGGGATGTAATTTATCTCTCCCTGCATTATTATGGCCCCTAGAGGAAAGGAGAGACAGGAGAAACTGTCTTTCAAGATGGTTTCTAGGGAGAAGAGGGCACTTAATTTCCACCAATCGCTTGCAGGAAAGACAGAAAGATATTACAATACTCTCATCAGAAAGTGTTGATCACTTCTGGGGCTGCACGAACCTCTCTAATACAGGTGGCTGCAATCTCATTTATGCCATATGCTCTTTCCCAGAAGGATTTTTCCATTGCCAGGGTCTGCACCAACAGAAATAGGAGCTCCTTGTACACATTTATGTATTTTCAGTTTTCTTCCACTAAGAAGCCACATTTTGATTTTGTAATTAAGAGACATCACCTTGGAGTAACTAGGTTTATATTCAGTGGAGCTGAAGACAAGGAAAAGGATCTATTTTTAATTCTGGCCCAAGTTAGTTCAACATGGGATACAGGCAAGGATATTTATGTTCCAGCCTCGTGTTCAGAGGTAGGAAAACAAGTGATGCAATGGTATGGTTGGAAAAGCAAGGTGCTCATTAGTTATCCGCTGTTTATCTGTGTCATCATAATGCCACATAATGGGTACATTTCCCTTATTTCTCATAGTCAATGTTCCTTCTTGTTGTCAGTTTAATGATTCCTACAAAATGCTCAGCTGAATGCTACTCAAACTCCACCGATCTAACAATCACACTCTGTCCTTTGTACATGCAGCAAACTATTAAGAAAATGTCCATAACTTACCACAGCTCTTCACATAAGTATCCATCACCTCTGCACTTATTCCATGAGGCCCAGTATCACTTGGTGCATGCTTTCTGAAGAAGTTCTGAGAATACATCAAAAACACTTGCTTACTCGACATAGCTGGCAACTATCTTCGGGGCTGATCGAAGAGTTAGCAGTTTATAGCGTGGGCTAAACTTATTACCATAGTCTATTTGTAAAAATCCTGCTCAGTTATTAATCTTACTACTTAGAGACTGTCAACGCTGCATGCTAAAAGTGTTATTCTCAGAACTGTCAGATAACATTAAACAAAGGAAAATCAAACAAATTCCACTTTGGTGCTATGGCGTTGTTTAGTTTATGTTTATTAGCCTTTTCTTATTTTCTTCAGAAGACATGGATTTAGAGTCACTTTGTCACAAACTGAAGGGCTCTTCTTTCTTTAAGATAATCCCATAAAGTTAAATTTGCATTGCAGGCTTCTGGCCTAATTACCATGACTGTGAAATGCTTCTGCTGTAAATATAGTTTGTGCTAGGCCAGCAAAAATTAAAACAACAATAGCAGTTCAAATTAATCAAGACACTGGGAAACACATCTGAGAACATGCACTTAACATTACATCTCTCCCTACAACATTGCTTCAAAAACAAACAAATCAAGGGTATGTCCATACAGCGCAAGGCAGCTTTATGCATAGATACTCCATCCAGCTCAAGTACTAGAAAGCAGCATAGTCATATTAATTAACCTAGCACTTTAGTTTGGTTAATTAGCCTAGGTAAGCAGCACAACAGTTTAATGTGTTGCTTTACCAGGGCTATGACAGCTACATTGTTCCCAATAAGCAAGTTCATCTGCAAGTAGCTCAGTGCTCTATGTGTAGCAATGCACTGTGCTATATGAACACAGCCTCAGTGATACTAAAAAGGAAATTAATAAGGTTTCCTATTGAAAACTGGCATTGAACTCGACTCTTACCCTCATTCCAAAAGAAACCAATTTTGGTCTGACCAAGTTAGTACTGTTCAACCCACAAACTGAAGGTAAATTAGCAGTTTATCAATAAATGGCCACATAAAGAGAAGCTGTACAAGTATGCATCACAAAGTTTCCAGTCAGCTGGATAGCTGTCTGAATTGCCCTAAACATAAGGGAGATCTGAGTGTAAGAGGAGAGGCTCTGTGAATAGTGAAAGGCCTAAAGGACATTTCTACACGTACTTTTTTGTCCCGCGATGCACCGGAGATCTGCTGATTAGTCGAGTCTAATCCAAGGTGCTACTGAAAGATTCCAGGCAGGATTTTTAAATGCTATGTGGAAGAAAAGAGTCCTGCTCTCATATGCTGGAGGATTTGACGAGGAAGCTTTCTGTTGCCCCTATCTCTTGGCTGTGCTGAAGCAAACCCTACCTACTAAGACACAATTTAAAAGCTTGGCAACTGCATCCAAGCCCAGGGCAGAAAAGCTCTGTGTTTGTCGTATAAGAAAACAAACCCAGGAAATTTTACACTAAAAACCCGCTGAAAACTTCAAAGCTGTATAATTAGGCCACAGAAAACTGCTGACAAAGTTTGCACATAGAAGCTTAATTCTTCCTGCTGGCATGCATCTATTACAACCCAGGGCTGAATTCTTTCATCCAATATTGCTCAAATACAACCTGCATATTACTTTCTCTGCAACTTCCAATCGAAATTATAGTGCACAATGCTAGGAACTGATAAGAATGAATGCACACACACTGAACAGGCACCGTGAGTAAAACCTAAGCAGATAAAAATAGAAGTTCATTTGTCTATACCAGTGGTCCTCAACCTTCACAGCACTCTGCATTAGACTCAAAGCACCTCTCAGAAAATGCCAGCTTTTAGTTTTTTCTCAGTTTTTGAATATGGAAGCATAATAGAATTTTTTTTTCCTGTTGCAAAGAACTCAGAAATATCATAATGGGTCAGACTGTTTTTAATACTATCGGTTCCTACATTAAATTTCTGGGTTTATCTAGTGAATCATCCTTGCACACCTACCAGTACTAATGTTGCATGGTAGCCCGTGACACTCTTGAAAGGATCTGAAGGCACCCGAGGATGCTGCAGCACTCTGGTTGAGAACCACTGGTCAATACAGACTGTTTAGTTGTGCAGCTCAGTTAGTTTTCCAGTAGCTGCATCTGAAGTAGCAAAGGTTCAATACTAAAATACTTCTACACTGTCCTGTCCTATCCTATACCATCTGTGCTACTGGCTACTAGGAGAAAATGTTTATCTAGTGGATCACACACTGGACTAAGGCCCAGGAGACCTAAGGGGTTTTTGATTGTGTGTCAACCTGTTATGTGATCTCAGGAGAGATGCTATTTTGCCTCCTACCCTTTCATCTGTCTTTTCTATTTAGATTGCAGGATCTTCAAAGCAAACTATTATTCCAGTTTCAGTGCAAACGCAATGTGGCTACCACCTCATTTGGGGACTCTACAGCATTTAAAAAAAAAATGCCTTCATACAATTTATACCACGGTTGCAGAGACGGATGGATTCAAGGTATGTTAGAACAAAAGAATAAAAATAGAAGAAAGTTTGCCAGATAAGAATACAGGTCAGAAGTTTTAGAAAGGGCATGATATTTGAAACTTAGGGTTGTTGTACAATATAATACATAAGTAGCAAGAAAAAGCTGGAGATGCATACTCAGCTTTCTCTGTGTCATTTCCTAACCTGAGTGATCAAAGAATAATATTGTCTGTATTTTTATATGCATACTTGATGTTCATCCTAGCATTTTTAGGTAGTGTATGATCAGATGGAAACTTCAGTATCATATAAACACAGAAATTACTGTGCAAAACCGCAGACTCCAAGTATGACAGAAGGCACTACATGTGGCACAGAACTGCTGATGGAATTTTCTTCCCCCAAGGACTTTTAACTTGTGCTATAATGGAAGATGCCTGGTGAAGTAGCATTTTAGCTGCAACTTCCATGTAAGCTTTGCTACACAGCACTTACATTATGTCTATCACTACCAACCATTTTAACAATGACATAGGACTGTCCAGGTGGCCCCCAAAGGGTTAGCATGTAGCCCACAGGCTCCCATTATGGCTCCCCAGCACTCCTCCAGCTTCTACGTCCTACTCCCACTCCTGAGGACAGGGTGGCACAGCAGGAGAGAGCTGGCATGACTGAATTGCACACATGGCAGGGGAGGGACCACACTGCTTTCAGTGTACATGAGAAAGGAGCTGGGCTACCTATACTGCAGGCGGGCAAACGGCCAGGAGCGGGGTGGGCTGTGCACGCAGCTTGGAGAGGAGACGGCAAACTGCCTGTGTCGCAGGGGTGCTAGGGGGTGGGCTGCCTGCACAGCACAAATGGCCAGGAGGCGAGGGGGACCTGGGCTGCCTGTACTGTGCGCGTGGTGGGGGATTCAGGGGAGGAGGCTGCCCATGTGATGAGAGGCCCTTGGTCTGCAGACCACAACTCATGCAGGCCCCAGGACTGCGGCCTGCAAGGCTGGTTGACTGCCTGGAAATTGGACAGTCCTGCTATAACAGATGCAAAGAAGGTTACAGAAATTTTGCACTAACTAGTATCACAGCCCTGTATTGGCATCCTTGTAAAGCTATAATCCACTTTTAGTGGAAGAAGAGTTCTATAATACTATGAGTGAAAAGATGCTCCCAAAAACCTAGTTTATACAGCAAAAAGCTTTGGTATTTATTCAAAATTGATTTTCAGGACTCTGAATGGCAGCAGATCTAAAATGTAATTAAAATTATTTTAAATGGAACATGAGGCATTTAAAACTACTCATTCATCAACAAAGCGATGTCAGAACACCGGTGTCAAAACAACCTGACCTTTGTTCCAAGTCCTTAAAACTAACATGGCCAATTAAAAGTATAATGTACTTATACAAAAGATCTTCAGTATAGAGCTTTATTTTCAAAAATAAAGAACTCGTGGCTTAAAAAACAGAATATAAGAATGTTTTTCAAAGAAAAAAGGATTCTGGAAAAAACCCAGCTTTTGGTTATGTCATCTGGGCAATTAAAGAATGAATAAGATCCACGCCATATCACTCACCTGTATACTCTCTTCAGTTGCAAGAACTTCTGCCACAGGGACTGACTGAATAAACTGCATGAAACCTGTAACACAAAAGCAGAATCCTCAGTGCCGAATGTACGAAGTGAAAAATAGCATGCTGCAGACAAACCACCACTGCTCTTGTCTTCCAGCCTGCTTCACTTGACTGGTAAAACTGTGCTTCTACATCTAACCTGGCGCAAATTTTTAACACGCTTATGACAACTGCAAGGATGCTTTTGAAAAGCAAACTCCTGTGCAACGTTTTGAATACATAAAGATTTAATCAACTGCTTTTTTAACATTATCCATTTAGCAGCAATGTTGGAGGTAAACCTCATTTTCTTACTTTGTCTTGCAGTCCAAATTCCAGACCCCACAGCTGCTTATAAATGGGACCTGAGCTTCCTATAGACAACTACATAGATAAGCTGACATTTATTTTATTGTTTCAGAATCATGACAAGAATAATGGTATGAAAAAAATTCCACCAGGCCTCCATATAACGGTATGAAACAACAGCTTTCTGGTTTTTATTCTAAAATGCAAATATCAAGATCTCCTTTTCATGAAAATTTAACTCGTTTTCACAATCCAAAATTCATTTCTTCTTACCCTTCAAGACCTATATTACACTACACTTTTCAAATATATGGGTAGCATGCTTATATAATAGTATCCCTTATGTTTTGTCCTGAATTGTAAGCTACTAATTCTTAAATTTCAATAATTCACAATTGCTCTCCAAAGCAGTGTTAGCCAATTACAGCTTACTGTAATACAGGACTGTACTTTAATGCTTTCTTTAAAGAAAGCTATTACCATGTATTAGGAAACCTAAAATATTTTTTAAAGGAATAAAGAATTTTCAAGATTTTACATTAGTGTGAAACAAGAGAAAGTTTTATGTAAAAGGTTGTTACTAAGATCAGTACATTTCGAGTACTGATCTTAGTACCTGTCAAGCCTAACAAAATGGAGACTAAAATATCTTACATGATAACTGCCTACAAAAAATTGGAAGTTGGGGGATAAACATTAGCAAGGAAAAAGAGATATTCTAAATTCTTTTGGAATTTAGAAGAATGTTTTAACCATCAAAGAAGTACAAATTTGGAACTATATAAGACGTGGTGGTCCATTTATTGATATACCTACTGTGTGACTATTTTAACGAATATTCAGTTTGCTGCAGGGAAGGTAGCAAACACAATTGGACCTCCTGGATAAATAAATTTGAACTGCAGGATGCTGTATGCCCAGAAGCCAGTCTGAGGGTGGAAGAATTATGATTCCACCCCAGGAGGTAATACCAAAAAAAAAAAAGCAGAAGGTTCAACATGCTAAATACCATAATCAAAAATGAGAGAAGAAGAGAAGTAAATCTAGCTCATTAGCGACAATAACTTGGCAATCTGTACCAAGCTTTTGTTAACTAAGAGATGCATAAGAACTTAATGAAGCTGGGGCAAAGTGATGGAAAATGAGCAACAACAACACAATATTTATGAACTAGTTTCAGGATTACTGCAAAGCCAAAAGGGAATCATCACCACTTTACCGTCTAAAGTCTACTGTACCTTCCACCTACATCAAACCAAGACACTTGCTGTGGACAGTAACTGAATGAAGGTAGATGCAAAAAATGCCTGGCTATTGTCTATTATTTAGGAAAAAAAAAAAAAACAAAACCTTACCATGTTTTGTGCTAGTAGCCAGTACTTTGTACGGGGTCAGTTTCAAATCCAGATTCTCCTTACGCAAAAGCTATGAGAAAAATATAAAAGACAAGCGGAATAAACTGGTTTTCATAACAGAGTTAAGTTATACAGCAGCTTGTCCTCTACTCAGGGAACTCTGTTCCAAGCCAAGTCATATTTATGTCTGTCTGCTCGAACCCTTCCTAGGCCAGTCAAGACATTTGCTTACATAAAAAAAAAAAAGCTTGGAAAAACTAAGACTTCTTGGAATGCAATAGCTATAAAAAAAAAGGAAAAAAAAAAAGAAAAAGAAAAGATAAGAAGAAAAAAGAAAAAAAAGAACCGAGTTAAGCATGCTCAGATGCTTTTCCTACCCTTGCCTTTACTCAAAGATGTCAGTTCCCCCAGCTTGCATAAGCAAAAGTAGGCAGTGAAAGAGATTGGATAAAGTGGAGCTTTTAAATGACTTCTTTGCATCTGCATTCTTGGACACAGATACAAACACTCTTCCCCATGAGACTTTACAGTCTGGCATGAGAGAAATACCAATCCACCTACGGTTAGCGCTGACTTAGAGAGGGGGCACTTGGACAGGTTGGACATATTTAAGTCAGTGGGCCCCAATGATCTTCATCCCAGGGTACTAAAGGAATTGGCCGGTGTCATAGCAATACCACTGGTGCAACTGTTTGAGCACCTGTGGCACTCAAGACAAGTCCCAGAAGACTGGAAAAGGGTCAATGTGGTCCCTATTTTCAAGAAGGGGAGGAAGGAAGACCTGGGTAGTTATAGGCCGGTTAGCTTCACCTCTATTCTTGGCAAGATCTTAGAAAAAATCATAAAGGATCACATTTGTGGGGGGCCAGCAGGTAACACAATGTTAAGGGGCACCCAGTATGGGTTTATAGCAGGCAGATCCTGCCTGACTAACCTGGTCTCTTTTTATGACCAGGTCACGAAGTACTTAGATGCAGAGGTGGAGACAGATGTTATCTACTTATACTTTAAAAAGGCTTTTGACATAGTGTTGCACCCAATTCTTACAAGCAAACTGAGTAGCTGTGATGTGGATTTTTTCACAGTAAGGTGGGTGGCTTATGGGATGCACCCAGAGAGTGGTGGTGGATGGGGTGGTTTCTCCCTGGAGAGATGTGGGAAGTAGTGTTCCCCAGGGCTTTGTCCTTGGACCAGTGCTGTTCAGTATCTTCATCAGTGATTTGGACGAGGGGGTTGAAAGCACTCTGTCCAAATTTGCAGACGACACCAAACTATGGGCTACAGTAAACACACTGGAGGGCAGGGAGTGAATCCAGGCAGATTTGGATAAACTGGGGAAGTGGGCAGATCAGAATAGGAATCAATTCAACAAGGATAAGTGCAAGGTGCTGCACCTGGGGAGAAAGAATCTCCAATACACCTACAGACTGGGAAGTACCATTCTGAGTACCATAACAGTGGAAAGGGATCTTGGAGTCTTGGTCGACGCAAAAATGAACATGAGTCACCCGCGTGACCAGGTAATAAGTAAGGCTAACTGCACTCTGTTTTGCATCAGTAGGTGTATCACGAGCAGGTCTAGGGAGGTGATACTTCCCCTCTATGCAGCACTGGTCAGACCACAGTTGGAGTACTGTGTCCAGTTTTGGGCACCGCACTTCAAGGGATGTGGACAACCTTGAAAGGGTTCAGAGAAGGGCTACTCATATGTTTGAGGGCCTGTGGATAAAAGCCTGTTAAGACAGACTGAGGGACCTGAATCTTTTCAGCTTCCACAAGAGAAGGCTGAGAGGTGATCTTGTGGCTGTCTACAAACTCGTCATGGGGAGTCAGCAGGGAATAGGGGATACTCTGTTCACTAGGGTGCCCCTTGGGGTTACTAGAAATAACAGCTGCAAACTAAAGAAAAGTAGATTTAGATTGGATATCAGGAAGAAATTTTTATGGTGAGGGTTGCCAAAATATGGAATGGGCTTCCAAGGGAGGTGGTGCTTTCCCCTACCTTGGAGATGTTCAAGAAATACTTAGACAGGAACCAGCTGGGGTTATTTAACCCCAGCACTCTTTCCTGCGTAGAGCGGGGGGTCAGACTCAATGATCTACAAGGTCGCTTCTGACCCTAGAAATCTATAAAAAACAGACCTTTGGTTAGTGCTTCTTACCTTGTCCATGAGCGAAATAATTTGAAGAATAAGTTGATCCTGACGTAAATCGTCACCATGTTTAAATATTACAGGGTATTTGCCTCCATCTTCTGTTTTGAAGAATAACTGGGCAGGCATTAGGGCACTCTGGAAAGGAAAGTATGCCACATCCATGTACAGCAGAACAAATCCAATTCTCACACCTTCAAATGTGTCACAAGTTTAGGCTACAAATAGCTTCCTCTACATTCTAGTACACATAAAATGTTTCTCTTTCTTTCTGGGCTTCTTGCATGATCCATCCCAAGTGATAAGGCTGCTAATCAAGGTGCCAAATTCAGTTACAAAAATGTATTTGTGGAAGTTAGCAAAGATAATCAAAAGGTCCCTCTATGGTTTAGCATCTCAAAGCAATTCCCACTCCCCCATCTCTCTCTACATCCCCTTGGTTATGCCAGGGGAAGTACAGGAAGCACTGGTTGTGCACTAAGCTCTAAACGTTGGTAGAACTGTGTTCATAGCATTGCTGCCCTGGGCTTCAACCAAGGAGCACTAAGTGCCACAGGCATCCTCTGTGTGTATTCTGTGCCATACTGGGAGGGGGCAGGCAGCACAGTGGCCGATCAAGAAGGAAGCAAAAATCAGAGCAGCAGGTCAGGCAGAAAAAGGGGACCAGTAGGAAGTGGTACAAGAATTTTTGCTGCCCTAGGCAACCAATATTTGCCACCCTCTCTTGTAATGAACCTAGAACCTGATGGGAGCTGGCGTTAGACGGAGCCCTGGAGCACTGGCCCCTGAGGAATCCCGCAGTGAGGTATGTGCACACTGATTTTGCTGCCCCCTTCAATTTGCCCCCACCCTAAGGTGCCACCTGTTATGCTGGCCATGACCAGTGGCACTCAGGGAAGGCACAAGGCTCGTTTGTGGCACACCTGTCGAAAAGGCTGGCTCTCACCAGTCCAAAACTCAGCATCAAGAAAGTACTATTGCCAGTTATCAAAAGTTTGCCCCCAGAAACTTTTAGGCTGTGAAATTCCTAGACTCTCTACCCAGTGGGAAACCTCAAAGTACATTATTTTATTCCTGTAATTAAAGGAAGCTTTAGTTTGGAGAGTCAAAATAAATAAATACATAAGCAAGCTTGGAAGCAGTAGACTAAGTTGTCAGAGCCAAACAATTTAAACTGACCAGAAAGGAAATAAAAAACCTCAATTAAATTAAACACTCCAAAGAAATGCTAGGGGTAGGAAATCTTAATGAATTGCCTACTTAATTTACTTAGTGCAAGTGAAAATTCCCTTTAATTATCTTTTTTTGAAGAACTAATTTAATTCCGTTTGCAGTCCTGCTCCCCACCTCCCCATGAAATGAACTGAAGAAGATCAATTATCTACTTGAATAAATTCATGTATTGTAACTGAGCAAATGAGAAATGAAACAAAAACAACGAGGTATACAAATGGAGATTTTTAATTGAGCTGTTTCACTGGAACTGTTCGTGTGCAACTAATCCGCCGGGCACAGCAGCCCTTTTCTGTCCTTCTGACCCTGCAGACCTGCCAATTATCACTGAGCCTCTGAACTGTTTTAATCCTCAGGAAGGAGTTTCAGAAGATGGAGGTTACTCAGTTTGAGGTGCACTTGGACATCAACGGCACTTTCTGTAGCACTGTATCTAGATTCCGCCTTTTCTTTTGGGAACAAGTTTTATTTGAACAAGCAGAACGGTTGCTCTGGTTCACTGATGTCAAACTCATCCGGTCTGCGAGCGGGAGATGGACCAACCCCCTTTGGAGCAGCCATGGCACTGTGGGCAGCACACATGTGCACAGCAAGCCCCAGGGCCAATGCATGCTGGGATGGACCAGCCGCATGTGCTGCACTCAGCACAGGGCACGCAATACAGGCAGTGCCCTGCTAACTGGCTCCAAGTCCAGTGGGACACCTGTGCAGTGCACATCCTGTGCCAGCCCTCTGTGAAATGTGGTGGTCCAGCACCATACACAGTGTACAGTACATCCTGGCCCTGGGGCTCACTGTGCACACGATGTGTGCTGCCTGCAGTGCATGGGCCAGACCCTGCGCTGCATATAGCACAGGGCATCTGGGGTGCCCCAAACTGACCCTCTATGATGGCGGCAGTGTGCTGGGTGGGGTCCAACCCATACACCACATGCTGCATGCAGAGCCAGGGCTAGTAGATGGGGTTGGTCTAGAAACCCAGCCTGACAGTAAGGTTACACACTATTCAGAGTTTTAAATGAATTATCCAAGACTTGGAAGGGGTGGCAGATTGCTACTGCTGTCTCTGACCTCTTCCCACATATGTCACACAAGGCTGCTATATACATCTGCTGGGATTTTACCAATGATAAATGATAAACTTTAGAATTGGCTGTGTGATCCTCTTCCTCATCAGCAGTTACAGAGGACACCCAATTTAACAAGTCCCACAAATTGAGCCTGGACTATACAATCTCCCAGCTTTCTCAGTGCCCAAGAAAGAGTAGCAACTCAATAGAACAATGCCCAGTCGAAAACAAAAGGGTTCATGCTCATCTTCAATCTAGAGGATACACCCTTCGCTCGTCTATGACTGCCCCATTTCTTTTCGTAAGGATACCCAAATGGCATCAATAGTTTGAGATGTCCTTCTCCTTCTTGGGTGGCCTAAAAGTTATGCCTGCATAGTACAAATCTGACCAATGAACTATATTCTGGCTACCTACAAATTAGACTACAGTGGGCTGGTGAAAGTGATCTTCCTAAATATTATCTAGATGGTATTATGTGTAGCCGTTTTTGTTCTGAGTACTAATGGGAGATCAAAATACTGGAGTTAAATATTTTTAACGTTAGGTTAGCTCTATCCAATTGCAAATTTCAGTGTAAGGTTCTGGATCCAATGCCTTTTCTTGGGGAAAATCAGAATAAATCATGCCTAAGTCAAAATCTGCAGGTGAAAGATCAAACCTTTATAGCATGCCTTCAGCTAGGAACACCCTCTGACCAGATATCAACATTTTCACCATTTTATTCCTTTCAGAGGAGCATGTACAACTCATTTTTACAAAAGGTATTAACAAGTATGCAAGCTATCTTCCTTAAATGTGGAATATACCTATATACACACTTCACAAGCAGAGGATAACCTTCCAGGCAGAGCACTTTAGCAATGGCTGCACTCCAATACCACAGCAACAAACATATTATGCACGCTTAGATTATGCATTGGCTCCACTAAAATCAATTGCATTAGCCTCTCAGTTTCAGAAGTAACAAGTTAAATTCCCAAGTGAAAAACTATCAGTAGTCTAAACACTTGAGACAGTTGCATTTTACTCCTTCATTTACCTTAAACAATGTGGCTTTCTCTGGGATGATGCCTTTAATTTTCACTTGCGGTTCTAGAGGAAGTGGAATAAGTTCCATATCTGCCAAGTTCATCTTTTCATTGTCTCCTAGTAATGCCTGCAGCCTCTCATTCTGAAAAGACCGAAAAGTTTAATTAGATGAGAAGGAAAATCCAGTCTAAAAGAAAGGGATAGCAAGAGCATAAGGACATGTTCAACTGAAATAGTTGGATACAAGTGTGATAACAGAGCATGTTACATTATTTACTGAATATACATTTACTGCTTCAAAGCATACATACATCCTTAATGCCCACTGAAAAGATTCCAGGAATTTGAAACTGCTTATACAGACACAGTAGACGCAATACTCTTGCAATCATTCATATGTATCTCTGTAAATTGACCTACTATCGAAAAGGTGGTCAGCTTTCTACATTTCTCCAGTAATCGTTAGTTATTCTGTTTGAATTTTGGGGCGCAATCCCACGATTAGTTTCATGCTTGCCAATACCTGAACTTGTGTGAAGCCCTACTGACGTTAATGGCTCGACTGGAATGAACTGCTTGTACAGATGAGATTTCAGAAACAGGGCCTACATTTTAAATGGTATGTTCAATCAGCAATACGGCACAAAACTGCACTATCTTAGATAGTGAAGACCCCACAGCTGAAAGGCTCAGCTTACCTTCTTCTACCTACAACACAGAAGACAGATGCAGCACATTCCACTGTTTTAACAACAGCTGGAGAAGCAAAGATTGGCCAAAGGGTTACTAAGAGTGGTCTGATGCCACGACGAATGCTTCCAATGGCCACCTGCCACAGGCCAGGATTTAACCCAGAGCAAAGAGCTAAGGACACACACACACACACAAAGTAAATACCATTTCCCAGCAAAACTTACTATCTGAAGCAAGATGAGAGGCAACTAAATCTGATAAACATGAAACTAAAAGGTATTAAGGAGAACAAACTGAATGAATATGACCAAGAAACCCAGAAATAAAGGTGCCAGTCCACAAAGGTATTTGGATACCCAAGTTCCACTGAAATCCACAGGAATTTGGTGCCTAAAAGTACCCCTGTGGATATGCAAAAAAACTATGGAAACAAGAATAAGTAAAGATATCCGGAAATGTCCAAAAATTCTCGAAACCTATTGCAATATTGATAATTGAGCGTACTGTGTGCCACGAAAAAGAACAATGAAAACTGACTATAAAAAAAAAGGGAAATCTTAATAAAGATGTAAGCTGGTTATAAATGCCACATAATCTATTACATGGACTCCAAGGGCGTAACTACAGGTATATACCAAATTTTAATTTATATGTATGAACCAACCCCTGGGGAGGGGGAGATGGCATCAAACTTTTCAGTGAAAATGTGGTATTTAGGAAACTGTTTCTAAGAAAGGCCAGAAGAGCTGAAATGTTTTATGTTTAACACCAGCATGCACATATGTTAGATATTCATGTTCGACAAATGTAGAATGCCTTTGTTATAACCTCATCACCAATAGTTCCCCAGGAAAACTTAGCACACCTGCGCTCCAACTCAAAGCTCAGATAACCAAGGTTTTCAATCCGTCATTTACCTTTTTTTTACGATTCCCACTTTCACGCTGCACTGCCTTCATTAGATGAACCAGTCGATCTACAAATGTCTGCTGGGCTGCCAGCAGAGAACGCATAACCCTGACAGACTTATCACCCTATGTAAGTTTGAAAAAAAGAAAATTAGTTCTTTGTTCTGTAATTATTTCATCTGGAATTTGTACATTTATTCTTGGGGCTATCTGTGAGTTTCTGATGATAAGTGAACAGCTATCAAAGCTATCCATTCAAAGAACAGCATTTTCTGTAAAATATAATCAAAACTGCTCTTGCTGGCAATCAATTATCTGAACTTTCAATGCACTTCAATTTATAGCAACAATAATTTTAGTGACAAACATTCATGCATGACAGCCTAATTCACAGAGCAAAAATCAGTTAACTTGCTCGACAAAGCTGGCAGGTAGAATACTCTTACATTCAACTCAAGTCACAAAGAAGTTTCTGAAAAGCTTCCGTAAGACTAAAGTTGAAATGCAAAATGCTTGGCTGTTCAACATTAAATCAGCAAAGCTTTCACATCTGCACCACAAATTGTGCATCGTTTGCCAAGCAGAAGTTTTTTCTTTCCCTCAGTCCTCCAGCACCCTCTTCTACTGACACCCATACTAACAATGAGTTTTGCTTCATAAGTTAGTCACCTCTCCTGTCAAAGCTTGTGCAGCAAGAAGGGACATTTGTCAAAAAAAAAAAAAGTAACATGATGCAGGATGACAAACAATCTCTTAGAGCCTAGTGCTTGAAAAAGTTACAATCAAGCAAAAAGGAAAATGTTTTTTAGTACTTACACTCAAATTGTTTTCAATTCGATTCACAATTATTACAGAGAATTGAAAACTAGTCAGGGAAATATTAAGGGGCTTGTCAGAACTTGTCAGTAGTACTTGTATGGCAAACTGTGCTTACTAAGAAACAGCCCTAAAAAAAAGTGTGATTATTGACAAGGAAAACTTACCTTTAATAAAGCCTGACTAAACCTTCTCATGACGTTCAGGTACATTTCATGAGTCTTTGGGTCCCTCTGCTGAGTGTCCTGGTCTTCACACTCCACTATCACATACCTTCAACACAAACACAGTCCACGTTAACCTTTGACTATGTCAAATTCTTGACCAAACCATAATAAAGATCTGCAGATTATGCAAAGGAAAAAAAAACAGCACTTCACTCAGGTTGATAAGCATAAAAACCAAGAGTATCTGTCCCTGACACTGCTACCGGAAGGTGTCCTTATTAACCTGAGCATGCGCGCGCACACACGTCCAGGCTTTTGAGATTGATTTCACTAATGTAGGCTACCAAGGCTAATATGGTGGACAGGCCATCCATATAATGCTTGTCAATAGCCAGAAGATCCATGAGATGGTCACTTTTACATCCCTTTATCATCCCGGTCTCAATTTGAGCACTTAGAAAAGTAGCAATGAAAATAAAAGAACTTCCCCACAAACAAATGCATATACCGCTACCACCCTTCTTCAGCAGGTGTGGAGAGCGAGAATTACTTGACTCATCCTTTGAGTGTGGCGATGAAAAGGCAATGTCCTAAAACAGAATAACGTTCATTTTAAAAGGACTATCCAACTAATGGCTTGGAAAATTGTGTTTATTAGTTTTTTGGAAGGACAGTAGGTGCTGTTTTACACACAGTGGGCATGTCTACACAAGACATTTACTGTGCAGCGGACTAATTAGGTGTGCAGTAAGTATCGCATATCTACATGTGTGCCCCTACTAAGCTGGAGTAAATTATTTTACTCCACAGTAGCATAGTACTTGTAGCAAGTACTATCCTGCTGCAGAATAAAAAACTCTGCAGCAGTGTACATGTAGACACTGGCACAGCTGGCTGAGGCAAGATGGTGCTTCAGTGCATGGGGCTAACTGCTGACTACCCTGCACTGAAGCACCCTCATGCCCCCTGTCAGCTCCTCTGCAGCACGCTGAGCCAGGTCACAGCAGCCTCAGGCTGGTAGGCTGACACTGCCCCCACCATCCCCTGGACCCAAGCCAGTCCACATACAACGTTAATACGCGTTAACGCCTGGACGTTTAGACACTGGCCCATTCCTGCTTACTGTGCCGTAACTTACGGACTTGAAGCCAGCATAAATGCACGTGTAGACACACCCAGGATGCATGTTAACCTTGCTCTTGTTTGTGTTTTTGTGGTGCTTGAAGGCATCAGGCACAATGACAACTCCACTGTGCTGGGGATTAATCCGCAATACCAATGTTTTTGGGTAAACGGTTAAAATGTTTTCATTTGCAACTTATGCTCAAGGGCTGCTTACAGATGTGAAAAAAACCCAGCACTTTACTTTCAGCTTAGTGCGCCCCCACACCAAGAGCAGTGCATGCCCCAAAGAGGCACTGCATCAGTTTGACTCAGCTCGCTCAACGTCTATACAGACTACACGCTTTAGAAGGGCTTTTTGGCACTTTTATCTAATAGTTGATTGACTGAATGGGTTGAATCAGCTATTGGATAAAAGCACCAAAAAGCCACACTGAAGAATGCAATCTATACAGACGTTGGACGAGCTGGGTCAAACTGACACACTTCCTCTTCCAGTAAAGCACTGTTTGTTTCTTTTTTTCATGTCTGGCCAAGATTCCTAAATACAATGAAATCCCGCTACAACTGTGATGGAGACTGAAATTTGCAATTACACATTAAAGTAAATATAATGACTAAAACAGAAACCCTTGCTAAATATCCATTTTATGGTATTTTAACCAAGGTAGTTTCAAGATCTGCTAAATAAAATATTTTGCCAAAGGTAGATTATGACATGCTTTGTTTCTCATTTAATTTATGAGTTAATTATAGGATAACCATTTAGGGGAAGAAAGGCACTGCCTGGCAGTAAAGGATATACGCCCTGGTTCATTCATACAAGAGCTACAATGACATGAGAAATTTGAAACAGATGAACATGGACATGAAAAAGGAGTTGAGGAGTGTGTGACATGGTTACATGTACACTTTTCTTGAATGAACAGCAAGTTTTGAACAGGTATTATGCAACAGACTTTATATAAAGTATCAATAACGGATCATAGGCTCATACACAACTATGGCTGGAAAGGACCTAATATAACATTGTCCAATCCAGCCTCCTGCTTATCCCGACTAAAGCATCCCAGTCAGTTCTGCATCTTGCCTGCTCTTGAAAATTTTAAAGGATGGGGACTGCACAACTTCTCTAGGTAGCCTGTTCCAACACTGTAGTCAGAAAGGTTCTCTTAATCTCCAATCTAAACTTTCTCAACCTAAATCTATTTCCATCCACTTCAGGTAGTTGAAGTCTATTATCAAATCCCCTGCTGACCCCCGCAATCCTTCTGCCCTGCACTCCCCCTCTTCTATTCTCCAAGAATAAATAATTCTAGTTCTTTCACACTTTTCTAGCCTCTAACTATTTCAGTCACTCTCTGCTACACACTTCTCTAACTGACCACAACTTTCTTGAAGTGTGGAGTCCAAAACTGAACACAATACTCAGGTGAGGCTACACCAGTGGGTGACTTTTGTATAGAGAACTTTCTTTTGTCTGCACAGAAACCCCTTGGGCTACTGCACTGAAAACTGTAATCCATGAGATTCCCTGACAGTGAAGACTGCTTTCAGATCAATCTATACAACAAATGACAAAAATTGTCATTCAATTTTGTGCATGTCACACTTTTATAAAAAGCTTCAAAATTCACACACACAAAAAAAGTGTGGATATACATTCACTAGCCATACAAAAACTGACTTTCGCAAGGACGATCATCTTAATAATGTAACTAAAAATTAGTTCTGAATTTTCTTCTCTCAATACGGAAACTGCTAATAGGATGCTTTGTTTAGGATTTCAAATTTATAAACCATTAGGGAGAAAACAAACTGAAAGGTTGTTGACAGCTTCTCCTGTGTGTTCAGTTGTCAAGCACAAGCTTTGCAAAGGGAAAAAAAAACTAAGAAATTCATTAAAATCTGACCTTTTTATCCTTCTTTGCAAGGAAAATAATTAGACAGCCTCGCAGATATTTTGAGTGAAGCAAGGGGTAAGGGCCTGATATGATATGTATTGGTAGGAGATGTGCAGACAACAGTGCTAACCATCTGTGTGTACTATTGAAGTGAAAGAACAAGACTGACTTTAAGATCCCAGTAATATGAAGGAGTTTCTAGGGTTACTGTACTTTTCCATTGATTATTTTAGGCTCATGCTGTGTCTGGTTAGCTGAAAAACGTAACTGATCAGCAGCCAAAAGGATTTATGGCTATGTCAGATCAAATTGCAGCTGTGACATTTGGATTTTGTCACTGAGAAATGGCGATGTCTGGAAGGTAAACAAATAAATTGGCTGATTTTGTGGTCAGAAGGCAAAACTGTTGCGAGGGTGCTGGATAGTTTGTCAACTGAGTTATGAAGAAAGTTTGTTTAGGTTTTCAAAGCCAATGTTACTGTATGGCGTACTGATATATGTGTGTGTGGTTTGTATCACAAAAGGAAAAACCTTTCCAATGTGGAAATAAAGTTTCAGAGATTGTGAAATAAAACAAGTAATTTAAGTGAAGTTAGATCAATTTATTTCCCATTTAAAAAAAAGAAAAAACAAACCTAAAATGTGTGCCTATACCAAGTATTTGGCTGCTATATGGGACTGTAACTCCAAGAACAGGTTCTCGTACTGTGCACGTATACATTCTAAGACAGGCAGACAGAGTATGCATGCTGGTACATTCATAATGAGTTGTAAAACTGTAAAGAATCATATGGGAAATTTAAGTTGGATATTAGTAAGAACTTTCTATATTTGAGGGTTAAGTACAATCAGCTAGAGTTTGTGGAATCTCCATCATTGGTATTTGTTAACCACAAATTATACAGACATTTGACTGGGATGGTTTTAGACAAGGATGATCTTGCCTTGAACCATGGCATGGATTAGAAGACCTCCTGAGGGCCCTTTCCGCCCCACTTTGCTAAGACTCTCACTTTAGCTGCATACTGGGAGAAGTAATTTAAGCATAACACTGGAAAGGATGGTCTTAAAACTGGAACCACTGTCATGGTAGGTCAGTTCTTGGAGTCGCATTTAACCTTTATATTTTAAATTTACCCCAAACACTTCCAAGCCAATTATGCTATCTTCATAATATATCAGCATTTACTAAAATGTATAGTAAATCAAGAATGATGTTTATGAAATACATATACCAAGGGCTACATTGCGGGTAGTAATTTAAATTACAACTAAATAAGGGAGTGATATGAAAACATTTCTTATAGAAGAGCAATATTTGTGTGTCTAACTATCTAGGGGTTAATACTGTGCTTATCTGTGACATCTCATGCAGCTAGTCTTAAAATTTTGAACAACAGGTTTGCAGTGCATTATAGCAACCAAGTATTTTACCAATTGCCATGAGGCAGTGTATGAACTAAGCAATGAAGGCAGATTATGTGATATAGTTTATACCAATTTAAATCTGAAATACCGTAAAGAGAAAGCAGAAGGATTTGCTTTTTTTCAAACTGAATGACACAATTTAAGGTCTATCATGTGAGGGGGTTTTTATTCTTGTTTTCTAACTCTGGCTGGAGCACTAATATAAATACACACAGACACACACATATACATAAGCAGAAGGTAGCTAATAAGGAGAGAACTCATTGCCTTGTAATAACAATATACATGCCTATGTCTTTAGACGAAGTGAATTAGAATCATAAGTTTGTAATGGATCTCAAGGATCATCTAGTCACACAAACGCAGGAATGATATTCCAATATCTAGATATATCGATATATATCTCAATCATATCAAAATACATATTTCATATTTTTAAATATCATATCAAAATCTATATATAAATTAGTATATATTTCAGAATATCATTCCTGCATTTGTGCCGGGACTTGACCAGATGCTCCTTCAGATTCCTTATAAATCTATGATTCTAATTCACTTTGTCTAAAGACATAGGCATCTATATTGTTATTATAAGGCAACGAGTACTATCTTGATTAGTTGTTACCTTCTGCAACTGCATACTGTACTACTTTCACCTCTCAGGTCTGTTTAAACCTGATAATGCATCTTGACTCAGACTGATATTGTAAATTCACCAGAGCTGAGAATTTTATCTTTTATCAGCCTCTATGCAGCACCTTGCACAGCGATCTTAATTCAATACTTTTAGGCGGCACCATAACATAAACTAAGTTGTTTCTGACATACCAGTATAAATAGTTTGCCAAAGTGGAATTCTTGCATGCGCGAGATATCAAGAAAGTGCAGAGGTCTTGCTGGACGAGATTAAAAAAAAGATTAAAAAAAGGATTAAAAATGAGATCATAGCAAAAGTGTATAATATTCTTTCACTGTACATATGTGTTTCACTTTTTCAGCCTTATATAAGCAGCCTACTTCTAAACAGTCATACTGTGTGATACAATTCTCCAGCATGACTGTCACAAGAGTAGGTTTTGTTGATCTGCTAATGAATAGTGCCCAATACCTGCCTGCATATAGAGCAGGCAAGAGTTACTCCTCAGAGCAGATTTAGAGCCTGGAGTAAGGAGCCACCCCCAGTGAAAAATCTTAGGTTGAGTTTTCTTTCTTTGTTGCAAAAGCAGGGAGTACACATCACGTGGACTGCATCTGCAGCAGGGTGATGGATTCTCTGCTCTCACACTATTCAACTTTTCCATCTAGATGCTTATAATATTCAATTCCTATACAAACTTCAATTCAGTCACAAATATCAGTTCATCTTTATTCCTCAAATTTACATCTTTTATGTCTCTTGAGGCTTTGGCCCAAGAAGGTAATGAAAGCTAGAACTTCACAAAGCAGAGGAAATAAAATAGCCACTTTTATAGTTATTTTGTGCAGACCTCAACTAGAATCTCTATGTTTTAAAATATCTTAAATGTCTAACAGGTGCAAGATATTCCCTATCCCAATATTAATTTTCACTACAAGTCACTGATTTTGCATGCGGCACTACATACAATACTATTGTGTCCAACCAACATGTTCCTGTTAGCGCAATTAGGTTCATGAATGTGTGGCCTACAAAGTTCAGGTAGCCATCAGCATTTCACTATCTTTATATTTACTTCACTTGAACACTTCCTTTCCCCTCATAGAGCACCATTAAAAAAAAAAGCTTTTGCCTTTCAGATTATCCAGCGATATACTCTGAGCAAAGCTCATAAACTGTAATATTATACTTCACTAGTCAAACTCAAGTAGCATGAAAAGCAATTTAAAACAAGCATCCATTCATTTCATCTCAGTCCTTTTCAGCTAAAACGTTTTACTTACATCAAGGTTTTCACTATCTGCAGACTCCTTTGTTTTAGAAGATGGAGGTGGTGAAGATACAGGAGGGATAGGACTCATGATTTGGGAACTGGAAAATAAAGCAGGAGAGTATATCTTTTATAATCAAGGATTTAGGTCATGCAGATGGATGTACACATCAGATGAGAAAACCCAAGTAACAAACAATGGGTATGGACCAACATACAGTTGTACTGTGATCAAAGGACACTGTGTGTTGGCAGTAGGTCGAGGGAAATAATCATTCCCCTCTATTCAGCACTAGGGAGGCCACATCTGGAGTCCTGTGTTCACTTTTGGGCCTCCCACTACAGAAAGAATGTGGACACATTGGAGAGAGGCCAGCGGAGGGCAACAAAGATGGTTAGGGGGCTGGGGGACAGGACTTGTGAGGAGAGGCTGAGGGAGCTGGGCTTATTTAGTCTAGAGAAGAGGAGATTGAGGGGGGATTGAACAGCAGCCTTCAACTACTTGAAGCATAGTTCAAAAGAGGATGGAGCTGGACTGTTCTCAGTGGTGGCAGATGGCAGAACAAGGAGCAATGGGCTCAAGTTGCAACAAGAGAAGTTTAGGCAAGATATTAGGAAGAATTTTCTCATTAGGAGGGAAATAAAACATTGGAACAGGTTACCTAGAGAGGTGGCGGAAGATCCATCCTTGAAGGTTTTCAACACCTGAATAGACAAACCTTTGGCTAGGATGATGTAGTTGGGGCTGGTCCTGCTTTGAGCAGGGGGGCTAGACTAGATGTGACCTCCTGAGGTCCTTTCCAATCCTAACTTCCTATGATTCTGTGATGCAAGATGTTAGGATGCATCTGGTATGTCTGCTTGATTTTGCACTGATACAAGTACAGCAAAACTGCTCCAACTTTGACCTTGCTTTATTCAGGGTCCAAGTCAGGGTGATTTAGCTCACTGGTGTCAGTACAGGATCATGCTAACATAACAGAGTGAAATAGCTGCTATAGCTCTCCCTCCCCTTTTAAAGCAACTAAAATGCATGTCTGTACATATCCCAAGATTACCAAATGAATTGGACATGAGAGGTAACGGACTCCATTAAACATAGTAAGGTTTTCTACATCCATATCACAACTAATCTCAAGTATCAAAATCTGACATACCTAAACATGCAAGCTCTGGCAGAGCCCTTTGTTTCAAGGGTGATCAATGCAAAGTGCACCAAAGATACTTTCACTGTGCTTATGAAAATGCAACATGCCTGTACCTGCTTCAAGTCTGAGGCAGTGAATGTTACATCACTGCTGACAGTGTTTTACTACAGACAGCATTTCAAGCCTTCCTCCTTTGGAGTTCAGAAAACTGAAGGCACTCTATAAAAGCAGAACAGCAACAGGAATCACTGAAAAATAAAATGCTGAGGTGCAATCCAGGAAGCTGAAGTGAGCAAAAGATACACCTTAAATAGAGACGACAAGACCTCTAGCTATTTTTCAGAATGATTTAGCAGCTTCAAGTCCTATTTTTGAAAAAGCAATAGTCACGTGGGCACTTTTGGAAGCCTTACCCAAAGCACCAGAGTTAAGCTCCAAAACAAAAGGGCAGGAAGATGGTGAAGAATACTGAGCAATGCTTTAGAGTACTGGAGAAGGTCAGTGCCTTTGGTAGCTACTTTGCTGGCTATAGTTAAAAAACAACCAGAAGAAAAGATTTCACAGGCACCATTTAAGTGAGATGCTAGCGTACAGCTGCCAGCAATGGGACAAGGTCACATTCTATCCCAGGACTTCTCTTAGAAACTTAAAAAAGTTTCAAGAGCTTAGTCTGTTCTGTGTTTTACTAGAAGGTAAAGCCTGGGAATGACAATCCTGATGGCAAAGTGGTAAGGACTGAGGGTGATGCCCTCCACTGGAGAGCTGAATAAGGATCATCTGTTCCTACAGGGTGGATGATTAAGTAGTAAATTTCCAGTACTGGAGGTAAGCAGTTAGGGACCTTAGCACTTTCTCTTCTATTTCGCTTTTCATAAAAGATAAAAAGCCCAGGACTTTTGAAAAACTTATCTGCAGCATTTTTACAATGTCCATAAGAAACCCATAGAATTGGGTGCTTACTGTTCAGCCACACCCTTGCTTTAATATAATCGATTGCATAACAAAAGTTTTTTTACCTCTCAGTTAAAATTATCACTCAGTTTAAAGTCGATAAGCAAAACAGTGCTATTAACGGCTCAGCAAATGACATCCAAGAAAATCCAAAGCCATCCAGGAAATTCATATCTCCAGGCTGGATTCAGCCTGTGGAGTTGTAGGATACAGTCCATGGATCGCTGGACCAGCCCCAGGCCCACATGCACTACAGGCAGTATAGCAGGGCTGTCGAGGGGCCAGTGCATGCTGCCCAAGGTGCAGTAGCTAGACAAGCTGCTCATGTTACACACAGTACTAGGGACTGGCACAGGACGCACCTCTATGCAGCACCCTGCCAGACCCAGAACCAGAGTGCAGGGCTAGACAGCAGGACGCCACATGAAGCTCATGCCTCACACTGGCTCCCCATGCTGTGTTCAGCGTGTGCAGCTAGTCCAGCCCTGCATGCTGCAGGCAGCATGCACTGGCTCCAAGGCTTACTGTGCTTGCAGCCCCCAGGGTCAGCACAGGGCTCACACTACCCACAGGACACAGGCTGGACCCAACACTGCACACAGCGTAGGAACTTCAGGGCAAGGGCTGAACGGAGTGCCCTGGACCAATCCTGTGCTGCCCGCAATGCCAGGTCCAGCCTACACAACACAGGCAGTGAGCACTCTGTGCTGGCTCCAGGAGGCAGGCATGGACAGGACCCAGCACCAGAGGCTCTCCACAGGGGCTTGGTCCTGGTCCAACCTGAGAACCAGTTCAGGGACATTTATCCAGCCTACAAGGCTGGATAACTTTGACACCCCTAAACTAAGTACATACCAATGGAAAAAAAAGCACATTTGCAAGAAAGAATCAGGGGCTCAGTGCTAGAGCTGCTATCCTTTCTTCCCTCCCTTCCAAAAGCAATATCTACTTACCTATCTATTTCTGTGCCATTTGTTCCAGATGTTGCCATACTGTCTGATATGGATCCCTGACTGTCCCTCTTGTTTGGCTCTAGACCATTCTTTATATCATCAAAATTTTCATATTTTAGTGCTTGAACCAGCTGCAACAGGTACATCAACAAATCCTTGGGGAAAGAAACAAATAGTGAGAGTAATCAAGGATATTGGGTGCTCTGTACTTTGGAGATCTAGCCCACATGCAGAAGCTATGTCATAGTTTGGTCAGTGAAAGAAAATGAGGCAGAGAGAGAGAATAGCAGCCTCTGCAGGTAAAACAGTAGCTTACAATGCACACGGTCACACAAAAAGTACCTCATAATAAAAGTAATCATCGGTAGAAGAAATAAAGAGCCATAATAGCCAATTTAGAGAAGCTGTCCCTTTAGACAAGCTGAAACAGGTCTGCCTCATGCCTTACCGCAGTTATAATTTTTATCATCCTTACAATTTATATAGATATTGTTAACTTAATGATCTTGACTTCTGTCTGTAAAAGCTATGTAGTGTGGGACTTGGACGCCTAAGATATTTCCCTCATGGATTATCATAGAAGCAAAGAACAAAAAACATAACAGTCCCTACATTTCAATCCTCAAGGACTCCAGAAGTGGCATAGGTGGTCACAGTCTAACAAATATGTTGGCCAGTTTAATGGCCTTTAAAAAGGCTTGTAGCAAGGTATGCCTTTCTGGGGTCAAGAATACTGTGTAGTGTGCTGCCGAAACGAGCACGAGCATATGGAAGATGGAATGAATCTAGAAGTGGAGGGAGTGCTAACTAATGGACTATTTGTGTAGCTTACTGTGAGCTGGTTATTGCTGTGTTGCATTTTAAAAACTTGTCATGTATCCAGAAACAGAGAAATATGTTCACAGAATCTGTCACCATAAAAATGAGAATGGCACATATTCTATCTAAAAAAAAACCTAGAGAAAATATTAGGTTGAATTAAGCTGGCACCAGTCACAGCCTGTGCTTTCCATAAGTCTTTAAAAACAAATAACATCTCAACCCTTTTAGCTCCAAATAAGAATGTCCTTCTGAACTCCTTGTCAAAGGGAGACAGTATCAGGACTGTCTGAGATTTACTAAAGAGCTAATTTTGAAGGAAGCAGATTCATGCCAAAAACAATATTTTCTTATAATTAGAGACCGGCTTTAACCGCAGCAAGACAAAAGGTTTTCTGCAGTCTGCTCACAGCTTGCAAAGCCAATTTTGCGGGTGTATGTTCACAGTGCTTATCGGTGGAGAGACTGCAGGAGGGAGGAGGGGTGTGGGGGTAGAGGCCATTTGATTGCTGGCTGCTCTTCATGCCACCCTGATTCTCAGGACCGATTGGCACAGAGGCCCCGGCAAGGGGAAGAGAGATGAGTGGGCAGCCACTATCTTGTCCGCTGCTCTTCATGCTGCCCCGCCAGCCACCACTTTCCCCTCCCACCACTGGCTCCTACTGGGGAGCCAGGATTTTATTGTTATTAAATTTTTTTTGGTTGATTTTGTGGATTCTGCAAAATCTGAGAAACCATAAATTAAGCAGGTCCCTACTTATAATATCTACAATAACAAAAACTTTATGATTTCATAAAGTCTGCTTGGTTGAAGACCAGCATCAGAGAACAACGATACACACTAGGAAGTCTTGTGTTTCATAACCGTAAGAAAAAAAAAACCCCAACACATGTACACTGAATACTGCACCTTATTTTCGTAATTATCACAGTAATTTTACCATCCCTTGAAGATAACATCCTATACTCATGCCAATCCAAGATGACTATGAATTCAAGATGACACTCCAGTAATTATATTTTATACAGTAAAAACTCTGTTATCCGGCATCCACAGAGAATGGGGGCTGCTGGTTATCAAATATGCTGGTTATCTGAGAGTTATACTTACGGGGGTTTTTCAAGAAAGAAACTAAGCCTACATTTTAACTATGATATAATAACTTTTACTACTAACTTTTTAATATAACATTATTATAACTTTTAATACAATTAACTTTTTAATGTCATTTTAACTATGATATAAACAACTTTTACTATAATTAACTTTTTAATACAACATTATTATAACTTTTACTATAACATTTTAACTATGATATAAACAACTTTTAATATTTTAACTATGATACAAGAAATAATATAGTAAATAGCATACTGAATAATTACTGCCCCTCAGCTGCTTCTGAAGGCAATTTGGGATCAGAGGTCGTCTCAAAATGTGGCTCTGCTCTGGAGCATGGCTCTTCTTGAAGATCATCGACATCAACACTAATATCTGATCCTTGACACAAGCTGCAGAAGCTCTTTGAAGTGACCTGTGGATTGCCTTTTTTTCAGGAAATTGTTGTGAACAACACGAAGTTGCATCACTTCCTGAGCAGAATACGAAGACTGCTGCTCAGAAAATTTCAAGCATGTTTCCAGACGTGCAGAAGTAGCCCAAGCCACTTTAGTTTCTTCCCTGTGGTCTTCTTCCCCCAGGTCTTGTTCAGGTGCAATATCTCTCTCAGGATGCACAAACATTTCTATAATTTCAGCATCAGTAAGGGTTTGTGCAAATTCCAGGTATTGATCAATCTTTACCGACTCTTCAAGTTCAGCATCTCTGAGTTTAGCGAGTGGGTTAGTGGGGTCAGCATTTTGAAGGACATCAAGAATCTCTTTTAATGATTTTTTTTTCTGTCTCACATTGAAACCTGCCAATTCTTCTTCATCACAAGTTCCCTCTGCAAACATCAGTGCTGCCCACAATTTTCTCCAAGCCTTACTTCAAGTTGTACTCTTCACAGCACGCCAGGAACATGCCACATTGAAAATTGCATCCTTAATGGTGTACTGCGACTGAAATTCTTGGAGATTGCCTTCATAGTTGAGTAGCTTCCTCATAAAATCCCTTCCGTAGATGGATTTCAGGTTTTTGATAATTCCTTGATCCACAGGCTGTATGAGTGAAGTGACATTTGCAAGCAGGAAGATGGTAAAAGTATTTCCAGACACTGAGTCTGCTTCAGGAGGGTGAGCTCAACAGTTATCTAAAATCAGAATAAATTTTGTCTTCTGGCTTTCCAAGCTTCTTCAGAGGCTCTTTCACTGCTGGTACAAAGACATGGTGAAACCAGTGCAAAAATATTTCCTTGTCCATCTGTGCATTAGGTTGTGCCTTGTACTCAACAAGCAGATGAATGACACCCTTGAACGCTCTTGGTTGCCTGACTTTTCCCACCACTAGCAGCTTGATTCTATGTGTGCCGGCTGCATTTGCGCACGTAAGCACAGTCAGGCGGTCCTTGCTCTGCTTAAAACCAGCTTCACCAACCTCGCCTGCACCAGCCAGGGTAGAAGTTGGCAAACAATGCCAAAAAAGGCCAGTTTCATCAGTGTTGTAGATCTGCTCTGGGGTTACGCCATGCTTCACAACCAATTTCCGGAAAAGCGCACAATATTTTGCAGCAGCCTCACGATCAGATTTTTTTTCTCCAGACACATCAAGCCTTCTGATACCATGACGAAGTTTGAAGCAAGACAACCATCCATCTGAAAAAACGCAGGCCTCAGTCATTCCCATTTGTTGGTAGAAGTCTTTTGCTTTTTCAATTGGCATTGGGCCAGAAATTGGAGCGCTCTCTGAACGTTTTAAGGCAAACCATTCGTACAATATCTTGTCTAATTGTTTCAATTTTGGTTTGTGCAGAGTACGGAGTTGCTCAGTTGCTTTACTTAGCTCAGAATTCATCACTAACTGGAGTAACTCTGCCCCCTGTGCCTTGATGTCATAGATCGTAGACGAGCCATCACTGAATTCCTGCATCAACCTGTTCCTGTTTTCTCCTTTCTCCAGGCGCTTAATTATGTCCAATTTCTGCGTAATAGTTAAAACAACACGCTTTCACTTCTGTCCTCTGCTTGCTGATGGAGTATTGGTAGCCATAGTTGCAGGATGGGCGAGATATTCAGCAATATTCAGCAAGTAAGTCACAGCACAAGCACAAGCTAAACGTGATTACAATGGCGGTTGAGACTGCCGCTAGAGACTTCACTCGGCAACATCCCGAACGGCAAGACGCCATGTATGACAGATGCTGGTTAATACAGAATTCTGGAAGGTAAAGTGCTGGATAATGCAGCTTTTACTGTACATGGAAAATAAATAAATGTGTTATAATTTTCTATGCCTAGAATCTAATTTCTGGAGGGTTGTCTTAAAATTAATCCACCTCCCCATTGCTATAGCAGGGAAAGTAACAGCAGGGAGGCAAGCAATGGCAGGGGGCAGCGCTAGGGAAGTCAAGTGGCCTGACCATCTCCAACACCTATCCCCACCTCTGACTTACCTTAGTTATGCAACCAGGTCTAGTCCTAATCTGGCCTGGGGCACAGAGCACAAGGTGGCTCTGGCTCTACCCCCTGCCTAGCCAGGTAGCAGGAGCTACAGCAGTAGCAACTCTGGCTCAGGCCCAGGCCCCAGCAGCTGCGGGGCTCGCAGCAGCTGTGGCTGCAGTTGTGGCCATGAGCTCGGCACTGTGCTGGAGCCAGAGCTTCAGCAGCCATAAGACCTTGGATTTGAGTAAATATGGTATATATTCACGTATTAGCTAATACTGCAGACATTCTGTACTCGCAAGCTGTGAACAGGCTGAAAAAAACCCCCTTCATTTTGTTGTGGTTTAAGCAGGTCCCTAATTATAAGAAAATATTGTTTTTGGCATGAATCTGCTTGCTTCAAAATTAGCTTTTGTAAATCTCAGGCAGTCCTGATACTGTCTTCCTTTGATAAGGAGTTTGGTTCAGAAGGACATTCTTATTTGGAGCTAAAAAGATTTCAGATGTTATTCTATTAAGGTTTCATTTTTCTTATGATCATAGTAAAGGACATCCACATAACAATCCTATTACTTCAATACCTCATCATCTGCCTGCTGCAACCTGGCTACAGCGTATCGCCGCACTGTCGGATTGGTGAACTGAGATGACAAAAGCTCCAGAGAGTCCTCCACATCCATTGGCTTCCACTTGCCCAACAGTTCCAACGCTTGCTTTGCCTCTTGAGGTAGGTCCCAGTTGACACATTTCAAGAATTTAGTCAAAGCCTTAAAAAATAAGATTAAAAAAGTAACTAGTTCTGAGCAGCTATTAAAAAAAAAAAGGCAACTAGATTATTTAAAAAAATTACACTAACTCCAAATTTGATTTCATTTATATTTGCGTAAACCTAAGTAAATTGCATTATTGCAAGTTGACCCATTACATTTAACTGCATTAACAGGACTTTTCCCTTTAACACGTGGAGTCGGTCAACATCAAACTCTAACAGATGAGGTGGTTTACAGTTACAGTGCTGGGTCCTAGGCATAATAAGAGAAAGTAAACTGTTAAGTGTGATTTATTTCAGAAGATCTGATTTGCAATGTATTTGCCTATGCCATATTTACCAACATAACAACTATATACAGTATGCTGCCAACCTGGCTGAATATTTCCACAAATTAAAAAATAAAAAAAAAATTATCCATACAATGTTCACATTCACTTTTCTACTAAAGGAACATATTCAAAAGAGATTTCTTTTAAGATGCTTTGAATTGAAAAGTAGAGTGCACCCTCCCAGGAAACCCATGCCACATAGTTCATTAGCTCCATTCCACGTTCAGTCTTAATTACACAGTTGTGTTTGCTGGGGAAGCGTGAATGGATGGTGGAACACATGTAGCATTAATTCTGCCTTAGTCATGTTCTCAGGTGCACATAATGGCTGCAGTCTAATTTCTAGTGGCAAACTTTGAGGGAAAAAAACAAGGTTATTACAAATTGAATATGGTATCCAATGTCAACCACACACTATTAGGGACTACACAAATGAAGGGTCAGAATTAGGTCTTATACATGTACCTATACCAGTGACTTACAACACATTTTAAACAAGTCACAGTCTGAGCCACATTGCCTTTGCAGCTGTAAGACACAGGTGTTAATACAAATGTACCTTTTTATAGGTGTTTTGAAGTTTAATTAGGTGTTATACTACTAGGAAATGTTATCTTCTCTAGCAGTAATCACAAGCTCAAACTATTCTCTTCCCAATGAGTATATTCAATTCCCAGTAATTATCATAAAGTGTATAGGTACATTTCAGGAAAGAACTCCTTATAATTACATCAGCTCTAGAAAAAGGCTGTATTGGAACCATAATATTCTAACTCACAGAACACTAAAAACTTGAAGAAACAGACTTTGTTTCTAAATATTTTACTTAAACGTTTACAAAAATAGTTTCTTGGTCCTGCTGTTTTAGCTCCAGTATTTTACTTTCCTCAAAAGTTATCACAAACACTTTTCAGTATGCTTGGGTTTGAGATCCATACAGCTCACTTCATCATCTACCACTCCAGAAACCTGAAACAAACTGATTAAAGCAACACATTTATTTCACAGTCAACACTGTTTGGAACATTTAGTTTCCTTCACATGTAAGAGAAACTAAACTAAATTTCAAAAAGATTTAAATACTTGCTTAAACCTCTAAATCTTTTTACAAGTTTCTCACCTCACTCCCATAAAGCTCTATACTTGCTTGAAACCCAGCTCCACTGCTAATTGGAAATCTCTGTTTTACATATTAATGTGTATTTAAACACAGATTGGGTGCGTCTACATGTTCATTAATGCACTTTAGATACCACGCATTTAGTTTAGTACTTCCTTAATAAAGTACTAACTAAATGAGCAGTACCTAAAGTTACTGTGCAACAGCATGGTTATTTAGGGACACTTACTGTGCACTAGCCTAATAACATTGCACAGTAGGCTATTAGCAGTTTTTGCCATGACACACTACTGCGCAGTGTTATTAGGTTAATGCGCAGTAAGCGTCTCGTGCAGACGCACCCATTGTGTTGTGTTACACAGACTTAATCTTTCTGACTAAAATATAACTTGCGAAAAACTTTGCTTTAAAAAACTCATCTTTCGTGTGACCCAGAATATTAACTGAGCTATTTTATCCAATCAATGCTCATGCTATTTTAAATGCTCTTTTCTCGAAAGCACATAAGAGAGGCTTGGTTCTTCTGGACCTTGACAGGAAGGTGTATAACAAATTGGCATGAGGAACTAATGCTTTACTGCAATTACTCGGGCTTCTCCTGAACTCATTTGATGCTCTCCAGGACACCTTTCATAGAAACCTGAAGAGAACAACAAAGCTAATTAACCACTTCCTTCTTTTATATACAATATCCGCTACTGAAAAGAAACCACGGTGTCAATGGAAGCAAAAGCCAAAAGTATAGTGAACCAAAGGGGACATGTCAAGTTTTCCTGACCCACCTTTTAAGAATAATCCCTTCATGACAGGAGTAAAATTTTAGTACGCCATTGCCCATGTTCAAATCACTAGCATCAATGAATAATCTTTATCATCTTCTACTGAGAGGAAGGGGAAGTGAGAGAGGAACATACTTGGAAAAAGGATGTGCAGATTTAACAAGCCACTTTGGCATGTACTTAAAGTGCATGCTCAAATCTATCTCCACCCAGAAAAGTACCTATTTAATTGCTCTGCGGTTGTAGAAATTTAGACTCTTCACTGCTATGGATCATATAAAAAAAAAAGCCAAAAAAACCAGATATACTAAGACTGTAGTGTTAGCTTCAGCCTTGTTTAATTGATGAATACTTTCTACTGGAATTGATCATTTTAATCTGTAAATTTGAATATTTCAATATATTCCAGTTAAATTTCCTGGGACTTCATACAAGACTAAAAGTAGAGATATTAATTAGAGCCAATTCAATATTATTCACGAGATAATCAATCTAGGTTATTTTCCTTTTTAATTACTATTGTTATTCAACTCTAAAGTGCTTATGTCCATGGCCCATTAACTAGGTTATACAAGTCTATGTCTTGTAATGTGTGTAAAATTTTACTTTGCCAAAGAAAAGTGAAGTTAAGATAAAAGGCTTGGCAGAAATGTATTTTAAATAATCCACTGGGAACTGAACGAAAGAGATGGTTATAAAAGCACTCTTTGACATGATTATAAAAAAATGAAGCTCAGTCTTTACTGCTATACCTGTACCATCAGTAAAAAGCATCTTTATTGACTCCATTGATTCACTAAGGTTGCCACCCCTTTATAAAGGTACAGCATTTAAAGAAGCAGCTGAAAATGAACTCTGTTAACCTTCCTGTATTAAGACTGCATGAGGAGTAATTCAACTTACCTTTTCCTGATTAGTAAGATAGTATCTGAACTTCCAGACTAGATCTTGTTCCTCATACGTGAGTTGCTTTGTTGGTGGATAGCTCACTATGATCTATTAAAATATTAACACAAAATAATTTTAAAAAGCAGATATTTTAATCTATTTATTTATTTAGCTGAATTCAGTGAAATGAAATGGCATAATGATAACTCAGTAGACTATAGTAGGGTTGAAGTGTTGCAGCCCTGATGGTCCAGGAAATGCGAGAAGGAAGGGATTTTTTTAGTGATATTCTTTAGTGATTTTGATGATGAGACTGAGTGTATGTTTAACATATCTGAAGACAACACCGAGTTGGGTGGATGTGCAGATACTCTAGAGGGTAGGGCTAGGATCCAGAACAACCTGGACAGACTGGAGAAACAGTCCACAATCAGTCAGATGAGATTCAACAAGGACAAGTACAAAGTCCTGAATTTGAAACTAGACTGCAGTACTGCAGAGAAAGACCTAGGGGTTACAGTGGACCATAAACTGAATATGAACCAACAGTGTAGTCTTGCAAAAAAAAAAAAAAGCCAACAGTAGGCTAGGTTGTATTAACAGGAGAGTCGCTTGAAAATCAAGGGATGTGATTTTTCTGCTCCTTTCAATGCTGGTGAGATCTCATGTGGGGTACTGTGTCTAGTTTTGGCCCCCACTATTTAAGGACATGAACAGACTGGAAACAATACAGCACAAAGCAACAAAAATGATTGGAAGCAAGGCTTATGAGGAACAGCTAAAATACATAGGGCTATTTAGTTTGGAGAAGAGAAGACTAAGAGGGGATTTGATATCAATCTTCAAATACCTGCAGAACAATTATAGAGAAGACAGAGAAAGACCTTTTGGTATGACTGTAGGGATCAGGACAGGGAGCAATGGCCTCAAGCTGTAGCAGGGAGAATTTAAGTGGGAGATTAGGAGAACCTTCTGCCTATGAGGGCAGCCAAGCATTGTAACAGACTATCTAGAGCAATTGTGGAAGTTCCATCTTTGGAAGGTTTCAAGAGTAAGTTAAACAGACACTTGGCTGGCATGGTTTAGTCAGGGATGCTCCTTCCTGGAGCAGGGAACTGCACTAAATGACCTTGTGAGGGCTCTTCCAGGCCTACTTTCCTCTGATCCTCTGTCTTTCACTGGACCAACTGTAGAGTTTGGAGACAAATTTTCAGGCACAAAATATTCCTCTGCAGGTCTGCAGAAGCAGCAAGGGCTTTGACAGAGAGATTTAAACTGCATGTCTTTAAATTAAATACCAGTTAAACACCTAGCTTCTCACACAGGAGTCTGACAGACAAAGGCCATCAAACAAAAGAGAAAAGAATGGAGACTTTCCATATATTATATCAAAGATTCATAGATTCTAGGGTCAGAAGGGACCTCAGCGGGCCATCTAGTCTGACCCCCTGCCCCTGATGGGCAAGAAAAGGGTCACCAAACCTGGGGTCATGTGAACCCAGCCAGGTGCCTGTCCAGTCTCCTCTTGAAGACCCCCCAAGGATGAGGCGAGCACCACCTCTCTTGGAAGCCCATTCCAGATCCTGGCAACCCAGACCATGAAGAACTTTTTTCTAATGTCCAGTCTAAACCTACTCGCCAGTAGCTTATGGCCATTGTTCCTCATTGCTCCAGGGGGTGCCCTGGTAAACAGATCGTCACCTACTTCGCGTTGCTTTCCCCTTTTGAATTTGTATGCCAACAGAAGGTTCCCTCTCAGCCTTCTCTTGGAAAGGCTAAAGAGGTTACGATGCCTTAGCCTTTCCTCGTAGGGCCTTCCTTGTAGGCCTCTAATTAGAAAAGTGGCTCTTCTTTGGACCCTCACCAGGTTGTCCGCATCCCACTTGAACTGCGGCATCCAGAACTGGACATAGTACTCCAGCTGCGGCCTGACTAGTGCTGCACAGAGAGGGAGAATCACCTCCCTGGACCTGTCTGTGAAGCACCTACAGACGCATGACTGACTCTGCTGGCTACATCACGTTGATGACTAATGTTCATGTCAACAGTGACTCCAGGATCTCTTTCTGCCTCAGTGTTGCTGAGAAGGTCGCCGCCCAGCCTGTAGGGACGATGGCACTTTTTCCTCCCTAGATGCAGCACCCTGCATTTGTCCTTATTGAATTGCATCCTGTTGCTCTCTGCCCACTTCCTCAACCTGTCTAGGTCAGCCTGGATCTGGTTCCTCCTCTCCAGTGTTAGCTTCACCCTATATTTTTGTGTCATCTGCAAATTTGGACAGGGTGCTTCCCACCCCCTTGTCCAGATCACTGATGAAGATGTTGAACAGCACCGGCCCAGGAACTGAGCCCTGATGGACTCCACTGCCCACATCTTTCTAGGCTGACACCGACACATTCACCACCACTCTCTGAGTGCTACCCTTGAGCCAGTCTGCTGATTAAACAAAGTTTAACACAAAGTTTCATGAGTCAGCCTTAGAGATGAAAGTGCCCAAATCTTTCTGCCAAAACTATCAGAAATGCCACTTAATTCAAGATGCAATGATGTATGACACGAACTCCCATACATCCAAAGCTCAAGTAATACCATTCACTCATTTCAGAAAGTCATCAGATGAATGATTTTTTGTAATTTATAGCTAAGTAGTCTGGCTTGCAAGTGGGCAGCTCTCATATTGACAACATGCAAATATATCCACTAATTAAATGTATTAATTATCAGTACATTGACACCAAATCATCAGCTAAAATTAAGTGGCATTTTTCAGAGACAAGCTACTCAAACTAGATGAACTTACGTTAAGTTGATCGCGAGTAGCTGCATTAGGTTTGAGATCATGATCAGAAGGTCCACTTCTTAAGCTGCGAGCCAGCTTGTGATGTTTGCTTTCCACTAAGTTCTCCTAAGGAAAGCGAATAAGTCGGCAGCAATAAATATTTAATTCCATAAAAAAAATATCAAAATGAAACTGTCTAGCAGACTCAATAATGTCCTGAATAATGTATTACTTGGTTAAAATTCATAACTACAGTATGTCTGGATATACTGATTAAAAAAAGCCATTTCCAGAATATGCTATTTTTATTCCATATAAATGATATTATTTTAGACTCAAAATGGCACTTATAATCATTTCTTGTCTTTGCATTAATTGCTGTCAGTGTCCCTATGGAAAATGCAAGTGTTCCAATCTATATTTCTATGATTTAGAGACTGGGCTTAAATGTGATAGGCACTTTGAAAACAGTACCCCAGATTTTGCCATCTAGAGGTTCTGTATTGATAATATCAGTTCTACTGAAGTGGTGTCCACAGCAGGAGGAGTAACAGCACAATAATTCCAACAGCCACAGTTTTCACAACTCTCAGAACAATTCCCAGCTGTTTTAGGCTGATGTGATCACTTGGAACAACCATCAGAAGAAACCCGCTTATGCTAGGGAGTCTGATGTTGCCAATGCCAGTAAAATGACATTCATGATGATGGACACTTTTTGTAGAAATTTAGTTGGGTACTGCCTACACAAAAGGACCAAAGGTAAGAAAGTGGAGAGGAAAAACAAGGATTTAACCTGAACTATACAACCTGGTGTGAGATTTAAACTGCATATCTTTAGTTCTGCAATAGTTCTCTACTTCTCTGCGCCGTTTTGACTTATGTCCTCACCCACCTCTCCAGTCCATTAATATAATCCTTCCCAATCCTCACCTTGTCTCTAACTTGTTTCTTTCCTTCCCTTATCACAGAAACACTACTTTAAGAGTTTATTACCTTACCAAACTTTACATTTTAAACATACTGTTAAAATAAATCACTTCAACAGTGAAATCTTAACTTTTTATCAACAGGCTTTCTTGAAAGCTTTTTGTGTACTGGCAGACAAGGTTATTTGGGTAAATCCAGTATCTTTTATTAGACCAACCCAAATAGTTGGAAAAACTCTTCTCTGCAAGCTTTTGGGTACAATTACCCTTTGCCAGGCAGAGGAAGAGTCTGCCAATGTCCTCAGACCAGCACGGATACAACCTACATTCTTTGTGTACTGTAATTTAAACTACTGAAAACCATCAGAAATAATAATCAAAAGTTTTTCATTTATAAAAACTTCACAGCACCAGCATTGTTACAATATTGATTGTGTTGCAAGGAAAATTACTTACCATAGACATCTGTGGGTCTGGAATTTTAACAATCTCAGAGCTTGTTAAAATCGGAGATGACTCATCACCGTCCTGGATGACAAGATAAATCAAAAGCATGCTAAATGCCTCAGATTATTAAAAAAAGTGACATGCCAACTTATTGTTTTCTATATTCAAAGGAAAAAAGATTCAAAGCAATTAAACCATCAAAGGGCATAAAGGGTAAGAAAATATAGAAAGGAATTGTTCTAGCTTTCCTTTTATAAAGCTAAGAAGATAAAAAGAAAAAGGACAGCGGAGGATAAAGTCATATGCTGATGTGTCATATTTGGGGATAAGACATTTTTTTTTTTTTAACTCATCAGCATTTTAGTAAAGAAAAAGATAGAAATGTTCATTATTAGGATGTGTCTGTGATGGGACTGCATATAAACACCAAGCAGATATCTAATTTCCATTGTTTATAAGCAGAATTTTCAGGGACCAAAATATTTACGGATGTCTTAAGTGACCCATCTTGAAAACACCTCCAAGCTGGCCAAACGTAAAGGTTTATCAATTTGGAGCATGTAACAATCTCAAAAGTGTACACTACCCCTTCTCCATACCGAGTAGTCCACATGGAATGGTTCCCCCATCTTTGCAAACTGTACTTATCCAGGCTGCTCCTGATCTATAAGAGAGAAGAGTCCTGTGCTGTACCTCAGAGATTAGGACTTTCCATAGAGTGGAAAGTTAAGAAGAATTAAGTGTTTGAACCAAAAATTAGAGAAGTCTGACTTGTCTTCCTTCCTATCGTTCAGTTCAGTCGTTTCCTTTTCTTTCTTTCTCTTGTTAGTGTACCTGTTACATGCGATCTACAGAAAGGCAGAACGCATTGGTTAAATGTAGAGAATATAGGAAATGGATAATATGCATTATGGAACATTTACTTTGAAATCAGCAAAGGATTTCAAATTGTGATGGTTTATCACAGCGCGCTCTATTAGAAAGAGCATCTGATCAGATCTTTAAATTTCAAAACTGTTACAATTTCCCTCTATAATTTCTAGAGAAGCTGCCATTAAGTGGTATTAGAGGGGATGAGGGAAAACAGATGTCAGAATTTAGGGAGAGATTTAATTTATGTTTTTTTTCAAGAATATGTCAACTCAAGCTACTCAACCAAGAGATTTACATTTTTAAGAGCACACGAGGTCAAAATTTCTCTAATGAAACAATTTTCCATCACAAAATGCTGATGCAATGGAACTATAATGTTGCTTGGAAATATATCAATGCTCACCTACATCTGACATGCCTCATTTTTATAATTAAGTATTAAAAGTACAAATGAGGCATTTTCATGAAGTCATTTAATAATTTCTGAAACAGTTCTTTTGTCTGCTTCTTTTGTCTGGGAAACTTATATTTCAGCCCAGTCCATGACAAAATTTTAAGTGTTGAGTTTCCCATGGACTCAGAATTCTGAGTTTCAACAAGTTAAAGAGATTATTTTTCACTTAAAGCAATAAAGGGGTGGTCATAAAGGGGACTCAAAAAAGACTTTATCTTGTGGGCTCACTTCTTCTTTCCACAACTGACTCCAAGAACAGGTCTGATTCAAAAGAAGTGCTATGTTTGTTCTGCTTCATACTTTACCCCTATCTTGGAATGAAACACAGCTGGCAGTTTTGTGGATAATGAGAGAGACAAACTATCATACAGTTCCTCGTCCTACAGATATATTGATTCGGCACTGCTGACTATAGTAAAAGCTTCTCTTTGTGCCAGCAAACCAAGCATACACAGGAGGGCTCTTTTGCTGTACTTATTAGCTTTCTGTGGTTTTCAAGGTGCCATTTTTACCATCACAATTCTGACAAGTCACACTCTAAATAATACTTTCTAGCTAAGGAAAATATACAGAGATGTGGATGATGTTAAGCCCAGCCTAATAACCGATGTTTGATCTTCATGTCAGTTAAAGATTTTAAAAAAAGTTATGAGCCAAAAGAGCAAACATCTTGAGTTCTTTTTAATCTTGGCAAATTGCACGGAAAAAAGGCAACAATCAAAACTATACAATTTATGGTTGATACCTTTATGCCACTACGCAAGAAATCTCTCAAGATACTGCTACAGGGGTAAAAAGAGAGAGAGAGGTGAAACTCAGTATTTTAATGATTTAAAACACTGAGATGTTTACATTGCACTGAGGCTAAATACTGAGATTTAAAACCTAACAACTAACCTTTTTTCTTGTTATTTCAGCTAATGCTATTCAACACTGGGGAAACCCCCCACCCAAAATGGAGGTCTGCTATACTGATGGCTAAAGAAAGGGAGAGAGAGAGAGAGAGAAATGCAGGTAAGTCTGTATTTCCATTTTCATACATTATAGAATAAAATGTAAAGAGAAAATGCAAATCAGCCAAGTTCTCTCATTGTTTTCGTGGGCCAAATTATATTATTGGGGTTATATATTATTGGGGATATATTTAAAAAACAGCCTACTTGAAATGCTCCGGACACAACACCATCAGTTTGCAGACTAAGGTTGCATACACATGTTCAAATGCTCCGGGAAAATTTTCCCAGGTATGTTCTCCAAGTAGCAAAACTTACTGAAAGCCAAATGTATAGACATTTGTATCATGAAGCCCTGAAGAGTGGAGAGCTTGCAGTGCTGACAGGGCATCCGGGGGGGCTATGCATGTATCTCTACAGGTTCCCTTATGCATTAGCCACGTATTGCCTGGTAGACTAGGGCAGCCAGTTGGCTCACCCAGACTGCCCAAGATCAGCCTGGGTTTCCCGGCAGCACAATGTGGGGATTGTGAAGTGGTGTGTGTTCTGCAGAGCAACAGAGTCCAGCAAGTAACATGCGGTATCCCTAGGGGCAGGTGGGGGGGGGGGGATTGGCATTCTGGAGCGCTATGTTCTCTTCTAGAAGAAGTCACGGTATGTACAGACATTCGCTCTCCAAGAGAAACTCTCCAAGGAGTGATTTCACCCTGCTCATTCCCTAGTTATTTTTCTCCTGGACCAGACATTCTCACTCTAGGAGAAAAAGCCTGAACTTGTCTGTATACTTGTGGTTTCTCCTGGGAGAGCAACTCTCCCAGGACAAACTAAATGTCTGTACAAGGCCTAAAGATATTAGCAATTTTACCCACCCTTATAATACTGACACACTAAACAGCCTTCCAAAGTCCAGGATCTTCACCCAGAACCTAATGGACATACAGTAGTGAAGAAACTAAGAAAAACAGTTGTACAAAATGGGGAAAGATCCTCTAAGTGAATAATTCCTTTAAAATGGATGTGGCATGGAAACTGCCTGAGTATTTGTTTGAAACCTATATACAGAGATAAACTTTCCTAACAGAGGCCAGCTTTCCTTGAAGAGAGAAGATACTTGCATTTGGAAATTCACAGTCATTCTTTACACCTGATAGGAGACATGAAAGCCATGTTCCAGCTACCTGCAGATTGCTACTTCTCACCTCTTGAATTCCCTATCAGAATTATGTGAGTTTGCCACCTGGCTTTACATGTAGTAATTATGTGTTGAGTCAGAGAATCCCAAATTCTATCAGCTACTGTTTAACAGGTGGGTTCTCAGTAAACATGAAAGCACAAATTTATCAACACAAGTGTGACAAGTAATCTTCACTTAGACTATCAGTCACAGACAGGTGACAAGAGAGCCTAGTTTCATTAGATTCAATATACTGGATTGGTGATCTTTATACTGTAATTGGAAGCATGACAAGCTGGAGAAGACAAGCACTAACTTATGAGCTGTTTTCCACTGCTGCCAGAAAAGGGGTCAGGCACCTGTTGAAAAGCTGTTTCCCAAAAAACAAGTCCTCAAAATTTTTAATTAACTGCAATTTGCAAATGTCCTATTACCCAATCATCTCATCACTCTGCAGAAGAGCAGCCCATTTAATTATCTGTTTCATGCACTTATCTGCTCATATTGCATCTTTTGGGAAATCTGCAAGTATGTCAACTCTGAATCTTGCACCATTTTATGTCTGTGGAACTCTACTGATTTAAATGATTCTCAATTTACACTGGTGCAACTCCCAAAAGGTCCACATACAGTTTTCCATCCCTATTTTCAGGCTTCTTTGGAAGGATGTTAATAGCCATTCTTTTGATTTCCATGGAATGTCGAACTTGAAAGCGAAAACGGATACCTACTCACATTGTCTCCCAGTTTTTCCTAACGTAAGAGGTTCCAATTAGATATGCCATTAAAACATAGCAACAATGGTTAGTAAACTGTTTTATCCCAGATTATATTTCTTTGTCATGCTTCAAATGAAAAGGCTTGTTTGCAGAGTTGTGCAGGGTAATTCTGTTTTAGAGGATCTGAGCACTTCAAAATTCGATGTTATTGAAAACCAGAAAGAAAACCAGAGTGTAGTAATTCTCCATGACAGAATAGAGCCTCGGCTTCCAGACAGGTAAGCAGACAGACTGCTTCACAGCCATAAATCCTGAAATTCTTGGTGTTTCTGATGCTGGGACAGGACACAAGAGAAATGTCACTGAGCTAGGAGGATGAGCTGTCAGGAGGACAAAACAAGTTGCCAACCAAAATCTGCCTGGCAAGCAAGGTGCCACTGGAATTTCAGACTGCTTCAAAAAGAAAGTCTGACCATCGATAAAATAAAATGTGTGTCCTCAGATTTAGACCAGTATCTTCTGTTTTTTAAAGTGTCTTGCATCCTTTCTCCCAGTAGTAAGAGGAAGTTCTGTACCCCATACCAAACACTACAAGGTTCAGGTCCCACTACAAGGAAACTTATCCAGGTAGTAAAAAGCCATTTTTGTCAACATCCACACTTGTACTCAAGTGATATTACCCAAATGCAAGCCAGAAAAAAACCCAGTGTAGAAATTCTCCATGAAAGAGAACAAGACATCTCTAAGGTAAGGAAACAGCTAGAAGCATAAGCCCTTTATCGGATGCAATATCTGGTTTCTCTATACTCTGATCTTTCTATATGGAAAATTAGAATGAGAACGCTTGCTTACTTCACAGGCTACTTTTGAGTGTCTGTAGTTTAGCCTGAAATCCTTACATGCAAAATGCCACATTCATGCAAGATACTGTTATATAACAAAGCAAAAGGTTTTCTTCTCTTACTATAACACCTTTCTGCTGGAGTGGTCATAATGTTTTCAGACCATTACACACAACATGAAGGAATAAGTCTCTGTTATTTGCTTGGACAAGAGAATGGGTCCATTTCCCTAGCTCTTGTGCAACATTTTAGGCAGTCAATCTTTTCTGAAGTCAGATGATCCAGATGGGTCTCTCTCCCTCCTAACCCAAGAACTAACTTTACCTAGTCTCCCTGAAAGTACTACTTGATTATTTGGGAAACAACACATCAGAAAGTTTTTAATCACTCACTCTTACTAAATTCTGTAATTTTGAACCACATTGCAAGAATGATTGACTTCTGTAATCTTGTTGTAGCTATACTATTTGATTTGTATGTACATAAACAGCTGCCAGTGACAGCTGTCTGCTGTTATCTTGCCACAGAATATTTCATCTCAGCAGGAAAACCTGTCATTTTTTGGTGCATGGCTCACTTTTTAAAGGAGATCATAAAAACTGCAAGACACATACCTTTTCATAGTAAACTATTCCATATTCTTTATCATCACACTTGACACAACGAAACTCAATCATCAAGTACATAAAATTAGAACTTCGTTTCTCCCTCTAAAAAGAAAGAAAGAAAAAGATGATAGATGTGAATGGTTTGTTAAAGAACAATCTTCAGCATTTCCTTAAAGTAATAACTATTTCCTTTGTGCTGCAACTGATGATTATCAGCAATTACTGTTGTGGCAATTACTCAGTTTACAATTTCAGATAACTACTTAAAGGATACCAGCTTTCTCTGATATTCTGAATTGAAATCCATGCTACATGACAAACATTCACATGAAGTCAGATGGGGATTGTTTAGATGATCCAGTGAAAGAGCCAAGTTAAAGGAGTTGCACTAGAAGGTACTATAGTCATGTCTAAATGATTTCCAGAGGAAGTTTTGCTTCATCTACAAGTCTTCTAGTCACAAATTGTACTAAGACAATTCACAAAATTGGGCCCAAACCCAAAGTCCACAAAACAGGCAAGGCACACAGCTGCTCCAGCCCCATCCTTCATTGTAGCAGGTACCCATATGGGCACTCCCCTGCCGCTGTACCATGCATACCCTTCATCGCTGCAATGTGTGGTCCCCCGCACACCGGTAGCCTCAGGTTCATCCTCAGCTCCCTGTGTCATGTGCCATACTGCCAGGTCCCCTGAGGCAAGGGCAAGAAGCAGCAGCAGGAGACAGGGAGGGAGTGGGAACCCAGTGACACTGGCTGCAAACAGCAGCCAGTGATGGAGGGGAAGCAGCAGCTGGGCAGGAGTGGGATGCCAGCTGGATACCTTTGGTCTACTGGTTAGGGCACTTACCCAGGGAGTGGGAGACCCAGGCTTTTGGTCTCCATTACTCAGAAGAGGTTCAGACTCTTATCTTATACTCCCCACAATATGCCCTAATCACCAAGCCATTTGCTAGGCATTCCCAAAAGGACTATAAGGCATTCCCAAAAAGAATATATCAGTGCTACAAGCACTACTCAGGAACAAAAGGTCCTTACCCCTAGTGTTTTTTTTCTACATTTGCATGTATTAGTTACAGAATAAAATGGACAGAGTAGTACAATAACTTCTATTCTATTTGTCTCCTGAACTGGGGGCAGTTAATCCATAAATTAAAAACAAAGGCATTGGATTTGAGTCTGTAAACACACTATTTTTTTGCCCAAGCCAGCATAATTTAGAACAAAATGATTTAAGTCCATTAGAGCATAGTGAATGTAATAAAGTCTGCATGGGTTGAAGTACACTGAGAGAAGTTATTGAGACAATTTTCATTTTTTTCTTCTTCTCAAGATGATCAGAGCACTTAAAGAATCTAAAGCCAGGCTGGTCATACCCAAACAATATTTGCTGTAAAACTGTAAGATAAGACTTTAAACCTTTCCCCTGTCTACTTACTTAATCTAAAAATAGTTTGGCTTTTTTATTTTCATCTTTAAATTAATGAGAACATTAATACTGACAGCTAATATTTAGAGCTGACTATTTTCATCCATCTTTGTATCATTAATCCAAGAGTAAGTTAACTTTTCAGAATGAGTACTTTGTTCAATGTGCACAAAAGAAAAGAAAAATAGAGCAAGTTATTTGAATTACAGTCTCCCAAGCAAGCCAAGGCTTCCATACTAGCAAAATCCAAAAAACCCATTAGAAAGCTGATATATGATGACGTACCTCATTGATCATTTCTATTTCTCTAAAGGTCAGTCTGTCCAGCCAGTCTACTTTCACCATGTGACCTTGTCGATGAGATTTGGTGAGCTGCCATGGAAATATATAGTGATACTATTTAAATTGCTGCAACTTAAAAGGAATACCTCCAAGTCATAATTTTCAAAAGACATTAGCGTGTGAAGCTAGGAAAAGAAAGTGAGGAAATTTAAAACAATTCTACATTATGTGCATAGCAGCCTTTGTAAACAATTAACCCACACTGTAAAATTAATTACTCCCGGGATACAAAACATCCATCATGACAAATGGCAGCACACACATGCCACTCAGCTTAATTGAATTCATTATATGACATACAGAAAGGGGGCTTTTTTTTTTTTTTTAAGAGCAGTAGCATAACATTATTAATGACTTAGTGGCTTCTTCTGTGCAAAACATTTGATTCTAAAATCTTTCAAAAAATCATTAACACAAAGGAGTTTAAGATTTTCTATAAACTTCATAAATATAATCTTTCTTTAAAAGTGATTTAGAGAGCTGATAAGATTAAGGTTGCCTATACCAGCAATGCTGCAAAGGCAGCTCTCAGAATGTCTGCTGCAGAGCATTTGCTGGTAAAACCATGCTTATTTCTTTTCTGCTTCCTTACTTCATTAAAATGTATTAAATAGTTTCCTAATAATTCTGTTCCACCTAAGCATTTCTATAGCTATCACAGAGATGTTATGCAATTGATTCATGGACTGCTAATAGGCAAAAAGTTAATTAAAATGTGGCCTACACTTTGAACAGCTCAAGAACAACACAGAAAAAGCAGGCTAGCAGTCCCTTGAACCTGAAAATCAATAATAGTGTAAAAATACCACCAACTTTTTGCAAAAACAATATATGTCATCATGCATAGAATATGGAGCAAAACAAACAAACAAAAAAGTTAAAATGCTGACTTTACCTTCTGCACAATAGGAGCCTTTGATCTTTTTTTAATACAGAATCCTCACAATATATTGCATTATACAATAAAAACTGAAGACTTGTCATTTAAAATTTTAAATCTTCTGTTCAGAAAAGCAGTGTGGCTCAACAACTGTTCATAGGCAATACATCAGTAAGTCAAATATGGTTAACAAAAAATAAACCCGTTAGGAGTAAGAAATATCAGAAGTTTCTGATGCTTTCTCTCAAAAAAAGTGGAAGTACCCAAGTGTAGTATAAGGTCAAACATATGCAAAACACAGTATTGGTATATTGGTGCTCAATTTTTTTGCTACCAAAGAACATGATGTCTGACAAGTATTGTTTTACCCCCCTCTACCTAAAAGCAGGCCCAATGTGTGTTAGCATAACAGCGTGCATCTACACATGCATTTTACTGCAGTTGACTAATTAGCTCAGCAGCAAAGCATCACAGTCTACATGTATTAGGGCTCAGTAAATTAATTAACTCCACTTTTGGGTAGTAGGTCAGGAATAGTACTATCCCATGGTGGAATAATTACATATGCTCAAAGGCACACGTAGACCGTGACAGGGGATGGCTGGGGCACAAAAGTGCTACAATACAAGGGCGATCTGTGCCCCAGCCCCTTCGCCACCCGACTGCCACCGAGCCCAAGGCTGACCCACCCTAGGCCCTCTGTCAGCCCAGGGCTGCTCTTCCCTGGTTCAAACTGCTCTGGTCCCATGCACATGTGTAAATGCTGTGCACAGGAGCAGCTAACCATGGCACAAACTGCGCCAGACTTCATTGGGTCAGCTGAATTACTTGTGTAGATGCACCCACAGTATTTATGCCTGCACTACAGCTTCCATTAATTGATACCAAATTTTGTACACGACAGCAAAATTATGCAACAATAATTTCAGGAGGTTCTTTTCAAGGTGAGGGGGTGGAGCCAAAAAAAAAAAAATAAAAAAAGACCAGAAATTTTTAGAGGTGCACCAACAGAGAATTCTTGGACTGATACCGATAGCTGATTTTTAATGAGCCATATCGGCCAATACCAATCCAATTCCAATATGCAGCGGGGCAGCATGGAGAGTGGCGTTCGGCTGGTAAGTCTGTTACAAGGGAAGAGGTGAGGCAGATCATGGCCGCTGCGGTGAGAGAGGGAGTGGGGGCTGGGGCAGGTGCTGCACAGCCAGGGGAGGGCACAGGATGGAGCCACAAGAGGCTTGTCCAGGGGGCACGAGGAGAGATTAGCAGCTCCTGCTGCTGCATGCATCCCGGGAGGGCATGGGGAACATGTGTCCCCAGATCCATGTGGGGTGAGGGCAGGCTGCCACTGCAGGCTGGGGCCAGGACAGCACTGGGTTCTTCCTGGGGCAGGCAGCAGCACTGGGAGAAGATTATGTGTGTGTGTGTGTGTGTGTGTGGGGGGGGGGGGGGGGGGGGGAAGCGGGGATGAAGCCACCTCAGATTTCACTGTAGCACCCCCCTGCACACAGGTCCGGGGGCACACACATCCCCACGCTCTCCTGAGGTGCATGTAGTGGCAGGAACCACCCCTTCCCCACCCCTCACCCAGATGAGCTGCTCGTGGCTCCATCACCTGCTTAGCCTCACCTTGGCAGCGCCTGCACCAGCCCTAACCCCACTCCCTCCCTCACTGCAAGAGACCTTGATCCGCCTGCTCCCTCCCACCCCTTCCTTCACAACAGACTTACCAGCCAGACCCAGCTGCTCTCCATGCTGCCAGGTTGTGCTCCTGGCCACCACCTTGCTGTGCTGCAACTGTGCACGTGCAAGGGGCATTTATCCGTGGCATTAATCGGACATATCAGCCAAAAAAAGCTGACTGCTGATACAGTCAATTTTCCTTATATCAGTGCCGATCCGATATATTGGTGCACCTCTAGAAATTTTTCTTTTACTGAACTGTGTAGGATTACAGTAACACATCAGAGTCTAAGCCAGGGACTGACATGCAGGACAACACTATAATGCTAACCATGAGTATTTAAGTCATAAATCAGATTCCTCCAGAAAATGTGTATTTAAGACAAATAATGAACGTAAAAAATAGTAAGTATGCTGGTTTTATCTTCCATTATTTCCTCACCTTAAAGAGAGAAATTGCATATCCCTAATTTATGCATTAGGGTTTCAGGCTTAAAATTAAAAAGCTTGCATTTTTGTGTGCATTCCTATTTGCTGGCTAAATAGGGACTGCTTACCCTGCATTGCATGAGGTACAGGGAGCTGCCAATCTACACGCCTCTGTACCTATATGGAATAGGCAGCTGCCACACTATTATCCTCCTGTTTCTTGCATCTTTATCACCTATTTCCCTCCAACTATTGATCTCCCTATTCACCTATCACCATAACATCTCTGTGGTCTCCCTATTCACCTACCATTCTTCCTATTCACCTATTATTTCTGACATAACATAGCATGCTTCTGTGTTGCCGTTCTCCACATACCTCTGACTTCTCAGTATCTTGGCATTCCTCTGTTAAGCATTTAATCACCATACAAGCATAACCTGCTAGAAAGTCACAACATCCAAAAATCAACTAAATCAAAGCCTGGCATTGGCCAAACCACATCCAGCACTACTTGAGTGAGGTATGCTAACCACTACTAAATAAGAAAGGAAGGAGTCAAATGATTTTCTTGAGGTTATTTGATGGCCATTCTTGATGCTTGCATCAAAGGGTCAAATGGTGATAGTAACAATCAAATCTTGTTTTGTTAACGGAAGTGGAAGAGTGCCCAAGGAGGACCATCATGGCCAAGAAGTATATTCATGACAACCACCCTTCGGGTTGCTACTAACCATGTGTTTCAATAGCTTGAACATATTGAGCTGGTGAGCTTTTACTTGTTGATTGAAGAGTCTCAGATTATTTGCCAGAACATATTTATTTATATGTGGTCCACTGAACAATGTAATTTTTCTCTTATTAAATAAGAAATAGCTAGTACTTGGGTACACATCTGCATTTAAAGAAAATCTATATATACTGGGGGGAAGGAGCCTGTCCCAAGCACATGATATTGAACTGGAGTATTCAAGTTACCCTGGCTGATACTAAATAATCACTAAAACTCAAGCTTAAAGGTAGTAGTGCCTCTACACCTGATACATGATCTAGTCCCTAGTATAAAAAAGGGAATCAGCTCAACTTATCCATTCTTTAAATGTTTTTTTTTCCTTACAAAGCAAAGAGCAGAACAAACAGAAAATAGGGTATGTTCAATAAAGGCAGGACTTCCTATTGGTCCCTGAGAACAGGTAGTCACAAAAAACACTGTTTGTTACCTTGTTTGTTTGTACTTATCTTGGTTCTTTACTCTGCACAGAGTTTACAGCATTTTTTCAGATCATTCAATGCCCCCCAACTCAAGGCCCCAAGTTTGCAGAAGACACTCTGGGAAGAATCATATGAATAGGCAAAAGACTAAAGCACTTCATCTCTTAGACCTTTAAATGAGTGATAAAGAGGTGCGGTGAGCATGCAGTCCAGTCTGGAGATAACTGCATCAGCAAGACAACAGAATATCTTTTGGAAATGCCCTCGAAAGCTAAAGAAATGTCTATATTAAGAAGCCCACACTTAATTATCCTCCAGGAGCATTCAAACTAGAAAGTATGCAGGTACAGATGTATATGGCCACACTGCAAATGCATGCTTTCAAATAATTCTGAAGAACCATGTCAGTTAATAAAAGAGGAGGAAAATGTGACCATCAGAAAAGGTGAGGTCAAAAAGACAGCCATGAAAACAGCAGTGGATTAAAGGAGGGATTAAATTCAATAAGAAGGTAATTTAATTTCAAAACTTCACAATTCAAAGCATAGTGAAAAGCGTTAGTTAATAAGGTTTAGTTCATGCTCCTGATGCAAAACAATCTCTCAAAACTGTGTGCTGACAAGCCTTGTCCCCTTACTACTTACTTCCTCCAAATCCTCCTTGTCAGGCTCCTATTATTAAAGAGACTTGTTAGTTAAACATGTTAAAGGGGATATTTCCAAGTAAAATCAGAATTGTATTTTTTTTTCATTTGGCATTTTTTTTCTAGAACCCTATTCAGAATATGAAAATGTAAGTTAGTCTAAATAGAAAATCCCAATGGAGAGCAACAAAAAATTCTGATGAACCAGAAGTCTTTACATTAGAACAAAATAGCACCTCAGGACGGAGAAATTGTATTGTGTCACTTTATAAAACAAGTCTGGATGAAAACTCAGGAAAACAGGAGTCCCGACTCAGGAACCAGCTAGGTTTTCCACGCAATTTCTGCATGAAAAACAGTTACAGAAAATGACTGAAACAGATGTCTTCCCTATAACAGCAACCACCACTCCTGTTATTACAAAAGTCTAAATAAGAAAAAGATTTGAAGGTGAGTAAAATGCCCTGCAAGTCATTGTACACAACCCTGTCTTATCTGTCTTACAATCCCCAAGCAGAAGTGCAAGAAAACCTGATGAGAAACACTGTGAATGAATGAAAAAGCTGGGTCTGAGTCTGAGCCATACCTAGTATTGTACACTGAACATGCTGCAAGTTATGGGTGATCATGATCTCTGTAATAAAGGAGATACCTCACTAAAATCAGGTCCATGACAAGTCATTTTCCTCTATTTGCAACCTGAAGGATTAGTTACAGCCACTGAAAAAAAAAAAAAAAAATCAACCTTGGTAACCTCTGAAGTTCTCTCTTTAGCTAAACTAAATCCACCCACAATATTACTGACCCTTTTATTTTTCCCCTTTAAAAGATTAAAAAAAGGATTTTATTTGCTTCTCTAACACAATCCATCATGACAAATACATTCCCCCAGAACAGGGCAGCAATACTTAAAAACAGTAGGTTGCTGCTTGTAACCAAGCTGTCACAGCAGGCAGTCGATCCCCTCCACAGAGCCCCAGCCCTCCACTTACCCTCACCGCTGGGTGTCACCAATTCCCATTACCAACAGTGAAAGGGAGAATCAAATTCATCAGCAAAGGTAAGGAGGGGCACAAGAGTAGCCCTCAGCATAAAGAACGGAGAGCTGAAGCAGCAGAAGGTGGCATGGGCGCTGTGGAGGAGATCAGCAGTACATGGCAGAGGAACTCCTAGCTCACAGCAGAGAAGGCACCTCACTGCTGGCTATATCCAAACCCTTTGCAGGCTATAAGCTATAGACCCTTGTACTAACAAGAAGCATGAGTTTCATCTTCAGAATAAGAAAGGGAGGTTGCAAAGAGGATGGAGCTGGACTGTTCTCAGTGGTGGAAGATAACAGAATAAGGAGCAACGGGCTCAAGTTGCAGCAAGGGAGGTTTAGGTTAGACGTTAGGAAAAAACTCTCTCACCAGGAAGATGGTAAAGCACTGGAACAGGTTACCCAGAGAGCCTGTAGACTCTCCATCCTTGGAGATTTTTAGGATCTGGCTAGACAAAGCCCTGGCTAGGATAGTCTAGTTGACAATGGTCCTGCTTTGAGCAGGGGGTTACTAGATGTGACCTCCTGAGGTCCCTTCCAAGCCTCATTTTCTATGATTCTAAGTTTCATTTCATTTTTCTGTTTTAGGTTTGTGAAATCTACATGGACAAATACATCTCAGGGTGGTGGGATTAACTGGGTGGGTTTTTTTGGGAGTATGAGGGGGAAAGCAGGGAGAAGACATGCTTGGAGAGGTATAAAAATATGGTATGCTTGAATTCACACCCACCATCATCATATGTGATCACGGTGTCTGTAATCTAACAAAGAGATCCTATCATGATCTCTTCTCCTGAATTATACCTGATAATAGAAAGAATCAGTTCTTGAAGCCTTGACCTCAAATAATTACTAACAAAAAAAAAAATTATTTAAACCACACATACGCAACAACACTGCTTCAGCAAAAGAACTACACCATCCAGAAGGGCTCAGCTGTTGACCGGAAAAAAATCTCACTTAATATACTTGCTACAGCAAGCTTCAAGACAAAGCTAGAAGTTTGACAGCCTCAGGCACCAGCACGCAACCTAATAGAGCAGGGTTGGCCAAACTTCCTAACCTTCTTAGCTGCTAAACAAGCCAAAAATAGAAAATGAACTAACACAGTGTAGCAGCTACTTCTAAACTGCCTGGGAGCCATATGTGGCTCTTAAAGCCACCAGTTGGCCACCCCTTCAATAAAAGAATACCCAGGATTTTAGCTAAGGGTACACTGTCACGTCACAAATCAAAATCAGGAATATGTTTGGTTTGGGGGGTTTTTTGTTGTTGTTAAAGCTTTGACCACAATTCATTCATCCCAAACTTTAATCTTAAGTTTTTGTAAAAGCTTGGATTCAAGGTTGCCTCCCCTTGAGTAGATTAAAAAAAATAAATAAATAAATAAGATGAAGCATTAGAATTAACTGGTTTCCAAAAAAGTTTTTAATAGCATCTGAAATCACCAGCCCAGAATCGTCCTAGCCACCGCAGGAATGAGACCTCAACATAACACATTTCTTTGTCACCAGAAGGAATAAAAGTTACAGGTCTTGACAGAGAAGTACATTTGCAACCAGTGGACAAAAGAATTACTTTATTTCCTACAGAACGCCTGTTCGTGAGAGAAACACTGGCCATCATTACAGCAAACACGACCTTTTTATACTTGTGTTTTAAAGACTTAACCGAGCCTCTTGCTATCTAGTTGCATTATAATCAGCTGCCCCTTCAATCCAAAAAAAGCCTTGAATGCCTGTCTCTTCCTTGAGTGCCTTTTTCACTGCTCCTGGGATGTCTTTAGCAGCCGTGTTGGTCTGAGACCAAAAAAAAAAAAAAAGCAAAAATCTCAAACTCTTGGTTCAGAGATGATACTTTGTATTAGACAAACTGAGAAATGACCAAAAAATTTTCTTTTTCTGCAAGCTTTCGGACTCGTATGCCCTTCACCAGGCTCAGGCAAAGTTAAAGATGGTAAAAACTTCCCATATGTACGAAATAAACTTCATTTTTGCACCGAGGAAGCAGAAGCTGGAAATCTGTCCCTCTGGTTCCATGAAAATGCCTTTGTGGGGCTGTTTTTGTTGTGCAGATCAAACAGGATTCCAACATATGGGAACTTTTTACCATCTTTAACTTTCCCTGAGCCTGAAGAAGGGAGTGAGCTCAAAAACTTGCATAAAAAGATAACGTTTTTTGCAATTTCTCAGTTGGTCCAATAAAAGGTATCATCTCTGAACCAAGAGTTTGAGATTTTTGCATTTTTTCACTGTTCCTAATATACATATGGCTAGCACAGAACAGAATATTAAACTGCAAGGTTAGAAATTCAAATTTAGCCTCTGTACTGGGCTCTGCCTACCGTATGAGAGAGGTTTCTGGTCTCTGGGTATTTGACCAGAGCCACTAACTTAGCACAAGCACAACTGTTATGAGTTTGAATGAATTGTGGCTGAAGTTCGTTTTTGAAGCAGTCTTTCACCTCTAGAGATCCAAAAATCAAATCTAGGTCAGATCACTCAAGAAAACAAGTAGAGCATTCACTTCCTTGATGTGCGTCCATTCCACAAATACTCTGAACAGTTCAGCCTCTTGGGCTGTTAAGGAAACTAGGCCTTGAACAGTATAGATACTGCAGCTCAAATTAAGGTTCAATGGAAACGATGACAAGAAAGCTGGAATAATTTCTGTCTGTAGTTAGCAGCTCTAGTTAGCCATCATCCCCTTACTTTCCCAAGCATTCAAACTTATATTGAAAACCCTGTCATGCAGCTATCCAGAGGGGGAAACACTGCTATGTTATTTATCTTCATTGTTTATAGCTTGACCTCCAAGGAACCAGCCATTTTTAAAAAGTCATAAATTGCAGAGTGGCCTCAGGCTTCTTATGCCCTCTATTCTGAACCCTTTTCCAGGGGAATATTAGAAACATAACCTGACAATGGATACAAGTTCATATGCTTAAGGCAGCTGATTTACTTGACATCCTTTTGAAACTCTAGACCCCAATATAACCTAACCTGAATAACAAGAATTTGATAAGTCACAGTCAGCAACCTTTTGAAGTTAATTCTTGGAAGCTGCAATGACACTACCCCTCAGTAAACTGTAGTTTCTAAGTTTTCCTAGCCCATTCATAACAGTTGCCAAAGTAGATGGTTGCCTATGAAAGCCCATTCCTCTCTAAACCAGGTAGTCGCTACGGGCATTTTGACATGTGCTCTGGGACATTGTGCCAGGAGCTTTAATTAGCAAATCGCGCTAATTAAAAGTGTCTGTGCGTCATGTGTATCAGCGTCTCTGTACTGAAAAGATGGCAGCAGGGCATTTTGAACTAAAGCTCATTGAATGTGTTTTATTTCAAAGAGCCCCACTGCCATTTTTTCAGTGTGGGGACAATGATACACGTGATGGGGAAGGCTGCCGGAGCGTGTCACTTCCTGCGCTCCAGCAGACTCAATTAATTGGATTTCCAGCATGTCGGAGCAGGCTCGCATGTCTATAGGAGCTCTAAGATGCCACAGGCACCTAGCTCTTATCTCTAGGGAGAGCTGGCAGGGAGAGGTCAGAGAAGATGCATATCAAGAGGAAGGTGTAGGGATGGAGGGTGGTCACAGCCCCTTCCTAGGGTTTGGTACTTGAATGCATGTGCAAGCAGAAGACCAAAGAATAAAACTATTAGTCTTTGCACTTTTCCCAACAGATATATAAGCACAAGCAGTATCTACCAACTTTGTCTCTGGATCTCCCTATTCTGTATTGTGCAGCACAGTCCTTTTCAGCCTTAGCGCAGTTCAATATCCTCTGAAGGTCCAAACTAGGCTTGTTTGGATTTGATTACTTCCCAGGGGTGAAAGCTTCCCAGTCTTAAGCCTTTGTTAGGATTTACAAATGTGCTACTCCTAGCTCAGCAGGTTTTTCCCCAAAGGCATTTCTAAGCCATGTCATGTCATGCATCATGACAATGCCCAGAGACCACCGAGAGATATATAGCTCACTTTCCTCCCCCAAAATTGTTATTAAAGCAGCTACTCCATCATTTTGACCACGTTAAACTGTGTCCTTCCCACCAAGCACTCAAAACTTTTGAGAGCAGTTCTTTGAATGGGCTTTTCTGGTAAAGATTTTATTTCTGCTATTTTGAAACTGTTATATTAAAATTTTCAGCAGAAACTGGACATATGTTCATGCCACAGAGGTACATGAAATCCTGAGTCCCCAATGGTATTTACTTAACTCTTGGCAAGGTGTAGTTGCATATTAATTTCTCTTTATCCTTTGGACCAGAAGATAAAGCAGAAGTCATAAGTCCACATTTTAAAAGGCAAATTATTTCTTTCTTTTACCTGCTTGGATTCTAAAAAGCAAGAGGGGCAATGCATCAGCAATTACTGATGTACACAATTCAAGAGGTCTACAGTCATATACTCTTGTAAAACTGACATGTCTCTCCAGGAATACATAAAGGGCTTAAAATAATCAGGGGAAAAGGGAATGCATTGCTAAATGAGAAACACTATCTTCAGGTGAAAAATGAAGATAGATCACCATTTCCCTGGAGAACTGAACATTTTCATTTAAGTGATTAGGGAAAAGGTAATGGTAGGATCTAGGCAATTTTATTCAGTTGGTAGGAGTGGTGATGGGTGTGGAGGGAGAAGTGAAGTGGAGGAATCAACTAAGAAATTAGCAGTGCAGCCTTCATTTAAAAGCAATAAATTAACCAACTGCTCATAAGATAAAGTACTTAATTATAATATCCTGATGTCATTAATGTTGGAGAGCACTAGACTGCTCCAGTCCCTGCATGTAAATGACTCGGAAAGGGAACGAAGTCAACTTTGTCAACAACCCCAGGGGCTGCATCTTCACAGCTTTCAGCCTTACTGACAGTTTCTAAAACTGCTTTTAAACATTTCATGGTCTCATGGCAATGTGGCACTCCACTGCTAAATGGAACATGTGCCATTGTTTCCTCAATTTGAGAAAGCTATGTAGGAAACCTTTTTTTTTTTACCCCAGCAACAGAATGTGGGTTTTGACGTTATTCAAAACTAATGCCAAGCATGACTGAATTCTCTAAACAGATCAATGGGAAAAGGTCAGAAAATCATCAGGGAATAAAAGACTTGCCTCCAAACAGAAAACATCTCCTTAAAACTTCATATACTTTTAAAGTTATTCATTCATTTGGAGGATTTCATTTTGGTGTCTACAGTCAAACATCACTCAGCATCATGACACCATCTGATCCATCTCCATCTAGTATTTAAGCTGAAAGCATAATCTAGAAGTCATTCAACAAGGAAAGCTTCAAAAGATGCAGAGCCCATCCAAACAACATCTGTGTTTAACCGACACTATCAAACTTTGTTATCAACATCCAAATTCACTTTTATATATGACAACAAAAACTGCTCATCAATGGCTAAATAACAATAACTGCTCATCAATTGAAAGTTATTAAAAAAAAAACTTCCAATGGCTCTTAAATTCAAGCAGTTGCTAAATAAACCATGCCAAATCAAAGATAAATCCATTTCCCTTAGCCTCAGGTAAGTGAGGAACTCCATCCAGGGACTCTAGTTAATTTACCCAAAGCACCTTCTGGGCACAGCTACACGTGCAATTAATGTTTGAATCTGCGCCCGAGAGCAATAAACTCCGGAATTTATTGCTGTTTGAACATGTGCCCAGGACTGCAGCACATTGAGCTGGGGTACAACAGTCCTGGCTGGCAGGTGGTCCAGGGGGTCAGCCTGCCAGCCCAAGGCTGCTCCCCTTGGCTCTATGTGCTGAGGGGATGGCTGGGGAACGAGAGTGCTTCAGCACAGGGCCAGCCAGCAGTTAGGGCCTGCACTGAAGCACCCTCGGGCCCCAGCCAGCCAGGGCAGTATCTACACATGTGCTGCTGCGGCATTTTTTACTCTGCAGCAGGGCACTACTTGTATTTTCAAGTACTGCCCTGCTGCAGAGTAAATTAGTCTACCCCAGCCGAACAGGGGCACATGTGTAGACACCGAGATGTTTATTGTGCAGCTAATTAGTCTACTGCACAGTAAACATCTGGTCTAGATGCACCCTCTGTGAATTAAAGTGCCTCAATATAGGAGCATGCAGCCAATCGCCATCTACAACTGCCAAACCTGAACTCAGGTAGACAAAAATAGAAGGAAGAAGACAGAGAGGAAAGGAAGCCATATTATTCCAAAAGTTCAAATAGATAACTTCCTTTGTAGAAAAATAAAATATCACCACATCCACTGAATTTAGAAACCTACACCAAATACTGGAAACTTGGATTGCATACAGAGAAACAAAAACTGCATGACTACAGTATAGTGACTGGAAAATGGGAAAAGAATGGGGCTGAAACCAGACCTTTAAGTTGTAGGAGGTACACAAAAAAAAGAAGACAAGCTTAATTGACTGTAGATTGAGCAGGAATAACCCAAATAACCCAATAACCCCAAATAAGTTGGTTATAAGGGCCTAGTTCTATAAGACTTAGGTACCATAATAGTGCCTGAGCTTAATTAATGGGATCAACCATCCTGAGCTAGGCACTTAGGCTCTTTATACAGTTCATGGGGAAAGCTAGGCAAAACACGATCCACAAAAACCATGCTGAGCAGAGATAAGACAACCAATAGGAAAATATGAGGACGGGGGCATGCATTAACTGTCTCTCCTTTCAGAATTGAAGTGCCTTAGCTACTGAAAGGCACCTCTATTCACTAGAAATTCACAGCCCAGAACTCACTCCCATAAGTGCCTAAGCACTTTCTTTCAGAAACAGTGCAGTCATTGATTTCCTTCACATGACAGCCAGGCAGCAGAGGTTAGGATAATACCACCTTGTTACTATGCAATGTGTCAATGGATACTCACACGTGTATAGGACCATTGACTCAATTCTTTCCTTTGCTTAATAGGATTTAATTCTCTCTCACCTGACAGGAGAATGCCCCCAGCATCAGGTGACTGGGTATTTTTGGGTGGGCTCTCAACGCCTTTTATTGAAAACTTTCCATTTTGAATGAAACACTAGAGACGCACTGGGCCATCAAAAAGATGCATGTGTTAATATGAATGCAGGCAAGCAGCTAGGGCACTTCCCTAGGGATGTAGAAGATTTGACTCCCCGTTTCTGCACCAGAAACTGTTTACGTGTTTTAAAATTATACATCCATTGCATTAAGTACATAAATAGTCCTTTGTGTGTGGCTTCCATTTAGCACCCTCATGCCTCAAGGGCTTAGGGACTTGCCCTAAGGGGAGCAGGAAGTGGGGCAATATGATTGGCAAAAAGCTTGAAAATGGACATATATTAGCAGATCTGGGGATAAAGTGCTAAATCAGGTTAAAAAAAAAAATTACTTATGCCTGAGTTTGTTTTCTGAATTCACTACCAATTTAAGTGATCTTTTGCTATGTGAAAGCAATTTACCACATACAATCAGAAAATTAAGCTCTCACATACTTCATTTCTTCCAGTGCTAACTCTAAATGTCACAGACTGTTTGTTACCCTTAGCTTTTGGTGACGGAGGGAAAACCGAACAATCAGATGAGGAACGCGTTCAGTAGCATCAATGTTACATAGTATTCTAACAAAATTCAAATTCAGATAATCAGTTTAGGCATTAGTTGTATTGTTTTTGTTCCTATGCCTGACAGGTAGGCATTAATTTGTATCTCAGGCTTTATACAAATCAAAGTACCCTCTTAGTGCTCTTGAAATTCAGCCTTGCTCAGGTTATAGTATCCTACTGGTTATAAGTGAGCAGATTATAATGAGTTCTATTAGAAACTCAAGGTGAGCTAGCCTTATAAAAGATACAGAGCTTAAATGAAAGTTAGTTTATTGCCATGATAAATCTCAAGATGAGGAAATGGACATATTTATGGTACGGGAATTTTCCTATCTCCCTGTTCACTTAGATTTGCACAAAGACAAGGAAGGTTGCCTTGAAAAACTAGGAGACTTAAACTTTATACAAAGAGTCTGTTGGATCAGATGTTTCAGCTGCTAAATGAGCATGACATTACTTTACTCTAAGTAGACTGAGCAATGCATTAGGATTAAAAAATGAGCATTAGGATTAAAAAAAGGCTTTCCCTCCCTCCCTCTATTATCTTCTGGTAATAAAACTTCGCATTTACGCAATTACAACAAAAATATGGTCAAGTTTTCAAAGGAGAAACACTACTAGCTCATGTCTCTTCTATGTTGTTTCCATGAAAAAAAAAAAAATCATCTTCGTTAGTAACCTACAACTAACGGATGTTGATTAGAGGACTAAGCTCGATAATCCTGACTTTTTAGAAAATGATCACTGAAGAACATTATAAAATGCTCTAACTCTGATGTCTTCAATAAAAGTTAGTCATTAAGATGGCTGTTACTGGAACTCAGCAGTAACATTCAGGCCTCACCTGAGCCCTTTCAGGTCATGTTGCTACCTTCATTCCTTATAACGGATCTGGGCCACATCATCCTGAACGTTAATCATTTTTACACTTCTATCTGTAATTTAAAGAGACACACTGCACTATGTCACATACCCCTTGTAGCTAACCATGAAGGTAAATATAATTTTTTAAAAGTCTCCATTCAGTGAACATATGGGCAGGGACACTCCAATTTAGTGCTCTGAAATACTTACCACTATAAGGAAAACAACTGCAAAATCAAAAATTGGCGCACAAAGCAGGTCTTCTACATTGCTCAGGTGCTGTCATTAAAGTAGGCTTAGGTATAAAAAATGCAAGCACATTTTGAGACCTAACTGCAGCATTTTCCCATTACCTTAGCCAGTCGGCTCATCTGATCTTCAGAGACTGTGCTGCTGGTTCTGCCAGGAGTTTTGGTAGGCTCTGAGCCATCAGCTTCTACATTGGGCCAAACCTTCAGATCATGCATTCCTTGACGAAACATACTGCAGGAAAGATGCAGGGTCGTATCAGTAAACTGAAAATAAGGAAGCTGTCAGTAGTCAACAATAGCTGCCGCTGTAAGGAAAAAAACAAGTTCCTACTGCAGTGCAGTGCAGACATAACCCTACTGACTCAAAGACTGGCATTTATGAAGTGAACTGGCCCCTGCAGCTGCCCTCTTAAGGTTTCAGACTTTCAAAAAGTAAGAGGTTTGCCTTCGCTGAGGACCTGTGCATCCTAGCATTGGATTACTGCAAGTACCTAGTACAAATGAGCTGTTTTGTTGTAAACAGGAGAAATCACACCTGTGCAAGCTCTACTTGTTTCTGTTACAGCATCTGAATGCTGGTAAGTTTTGCAGTCATTTACACCTACTGCAAACCCCCCTACTACATGGGTACTGAACCCCAGCCCACAGTAGTGTGTCATCTGGCCCACAGGGCTCTCCATGGGTCCAGAGATTTGGCAATGGGGGAGCAGTGGCACTGTTTCCCTGCTGCCAATTTCCAGACCCATGGATGGGGTGCCCACTCTGCTCAGTGGATGGGGTACCCAAGCCCAGCATGCAGGGCCAGGTGGTGGCAGGAGCAGCACCAGGGTCCTGGGACCTAATCCCAGTGCGCAGAGGGCAGGAGGAGGCAGTGCCGGGCCTCAGGCACCCAGTCCTCGCACATGGGAGGGAGAGGCGCCAGGCCCACAGGGCCCAATCCTCGGGGCGCAGGAGGGGACAACACTGGGCCTCCAGGATCCAATCCGGGGGCACAGGGAACAGGAAGGAGCAATGCTGCTGGGCCCTCAGGCCTGATATGACCCACAGGCTGGCTCCATACCACTCATCTGGCCCACAGAGCCAGAGGTTGAGCACATGTTGGTTTAAACATGTATCATGCAAGGAAGAAAAATATACCCATATTTTCCAAAGAGGGAGACTGTTGTTCCTCCTACAGGAACTGCTTTACCAGGCCCATACACATCCCAGATGGTCAGAGCTACTTGTGCATTGCGGGGTAAGTCAGGATATTTCACTGGCAATTTCAGCCATTCGTTCCAGCTAAGGAGAGAAAACACACAATAAGAGTTGTAAGCTTAATGCTTTAAAGTTGTTTTGTTTTGTATGCCAGCTATGTTCTTTCCCTAAGACTTGAAGATTAAAGGAATAACTGAATAAGTTCACTTGGATCCTAACCGCATGAACACTTATACCAGTTTAGTCACAAGTGAATTTAAGTGCAAGCATAAGCATTGGTAAAACCAGAGCATAAGTGAGTGCAAACAAACTTTGCAACTGATTCTCAGAATTCACCTTTGCAAAACTGCCATGTAAATGTGTTAGGCCAATTCTTCACCCCTTCAAAAAGGGGCACTTAGTGAACGTGTTTCTGGCCAGACTTAGGTAGAAAACAGGTTATACTCGCCCAGGAAAAAATATAACGGTGCAATTACATAAAGTACTAGTGCTTTAGTACATTGTACTAGTGCTACAATGAAAATGTTTAAAATAATCCAATATCTTTAAAAACACCCCCCTCCCACTACTTACAATACAGAGTTCTACACTGCTGAAAGCCTCTCTCTCAAGAATAAATTTCAACTAGAAATGCAAGTGAAGGCTTTTGCCTTTTTCTTATACAGTACCAACTGCTTGCCATGGAGGAGTTTCCACTACACACAGATGATTTGCAAATGGGATATTTATGACACTCTTTGTACTACAGTGGCTTGGACTTCATGGCAAGTCAGACACATGTACTACTTACTAAACCAAAACACTAATATCATTTGTCCACCTTCCCCTCTTAAGGATTTTAAGACTCTACGGGACCAAGCTCATATAATTTAGCCAGGATTGCTCACATTTTCTGTTCCTTGATTTTTTAACTGTTTTCCTGTTCTCTCTTTACACCTCCCTACCTGTTGTGAAGTCATAAAGCTCCATGTTACTCTTAGACCATACTAAAGGCACTTAAAACACAAGCATCTGCATATTAAATTCATGCTAAGTGCCCTCTGACTGTCTCAAAATTATGCCACTTTAGGCAAGGGTTAACTCTGGGCCATGCTACCTAGCTTGTGTTAGGGCAACTTCAGGTCTACTCCACAGAGATAAAATGAGCAATTTGCAGTCCTCTAGCATCCTAGCATTTACCACTGCCAACCCCACAGTCCCACCTGCCCCCAAGCAGGGATAGAGCCCAGGTGTCCTGGGTCCTAGTCACACCCCCACTCACCAGCCCTCTAGTGGCATCTCATTGCTGTGCAAGAATAATAAAATGGCATAAGCTGTTCACATACTTCTCAGAGCACATCCTCACTTTAACACCACTTAATATTCCACAGATTTAGTATAGGCTATGTGTAACATGTAACTTCACCCACACACACAGCCTATAATCTCTCTGAAGCAATGACTCTCCCAGTACTTATTAGGATGGAGCCCTACCTGGGGCTCTTAGTCCCTAGCATATAATGATATTAAAAGAATAATCAAGAACCTGCAGCAAATACTGCAAAATAAGAAGTTAAAGTCCCCCTGTTCTAATTTGAACAAGGAACAAAGCACACTCCCTTTAAGTGCATAGCCCCCACACTGAAAAAGGCCATGTATTCATCCAATCTCCATGTAAACAGTGCTCACCGGCACTGCCAATTTCTGGGGTACTAATTTGAAACTAACTGGTTCTTGTCATTTTCAAGGGTTCCAAGAGCAGCCCTTTGATATCAGCCTCCTCCTTCATTCTTTCATTGCAAAAGGGAGAATAGTCATTTACAAAGCAGAGAACTACAGTTAGTACAAACCTAGCCAGACATGTTTCTCATTATGCTATTAAGCATATTGTGCACTTCTCTGGTGTGCATATTACTGGAATACACTGGAATTTGGGTGAAAAAAAATCATATTTAATGTTATGTCCTAATTCTTGAGAAGTAAAATAAATACAATGCAGCTACTTACTTCCATCTACTTTACTTACTTCCATCTAGTGCTGAAAGCTTTGTAGGAAGTCCTAACTGGAAGAGCAAGGGGTTTCCCTTCCGCAAAAACTTGGCAAGTTACATACAAGTCTGAGCAGGTCTCCTGGTATAATCCTGAGAACTTTAGCATCGGATCTTCTAAAAGAGCTTTGTAACTCTTCTGTTCTCTTTTCCCTTCCAGACTTCCTCTGGAAAACAAAGTAATAAAAACAGAATTCAGTTACTCAGTTTTCAGGTTAATAAAATACATCATATTAAGTTACAACACCCCTTTGATAACCACACTTACAATCCCATTCTATTTCCCAGGAGTGTTTATAAATCTACAAACATAGCTACTAAGCAAGTGTCAGAGTATGGGTATTTCTACAATCTGCTATCAGTTTTCAACTCAATTTGGCGCTACGAATGAGAGGTGCTTCAAACAGTCCTTCCAAAAATAAATAAATAAATAAATCAAGATGTCTAGCAAAACCTAGCAGCACATCTGCTCCCCAGTAGGGAAAACCAATGCTTTACTCTCTCTCTCTCTCTCAACAGTGGGACTTAGTTCAGAGGAGGATACACACTCCCTATTCTCACCATGAATCCTATTGTCAGTATAGGTCCAGATAATACTTAAGACACAACTGACCTGTTCGTGCTTGCAGAAACATTTCAAATCAACCTGAAGGCTAATTAATATCCCAAAACTACACGGATATACAGTGTTAGTGATATTTGTAGATGTAATGGTCCAGGACTTGTGTGAGAAGCAAGGATTTCTTAGGGTGATATCTTTTACTGGACCAACGGCATATAATTTGTTCAGTAAAAGATCATTCAACGATCCCTAAGAGATCTTTGCTGCTCACATAATTCCCATCACGACTACATCACTCTAGCCGTGTGTATCCTTGAGACAAGGATCTCTAAGGGTGATAAGTTTTATTAGACCAACTGCATAGCTGAAATAAATTCCAGAGAAAGTTTCTCTCCACCCTTTTCCAACTTTGTTACCGGGCTGCACTGCCTTTTACTCCTCAGACCTGACAGACAATGTCTCGCATTCAAAAACTTGTTTAACTCTATCCCAACCATGCAGTTAGTGCAATAGAGGAGATTGCCCAAAGAAAGCCTTGCCTCAAGGGTCTGCAGACCGCACGGGCCCAAGAGGGCACCTGGTGATTTTGGCAATTTCACAGTTATATTCGGAGTTATATATATAAAGAGAGAGAAAAATCACCGGATCCTGTTATTCAGAAAGACCCAAACACACCCCGCAAATGCTGTTATTCAGACAGACCCTGCAAACACGTAAATGTGTGGGCATAGCTGTGCTGTCAGCGGATGAACAGGAAAACTGCCATTTACTGGGGCAGACCACCTCTCCCTGTCGTCTGTGCCACAGAGGCAGCCACGCTAACTCTGGCCAGGACCCCAATGGCTGCGGGGCCACTTCCCTGTCCCTTGTGTGGTCACGTCTCTGGGCAGTTTCACAGTGCAGCGTCCGCAGGCTCCTTCGCCGATGCGCTCTTCTCTTGAAGCACTCGTTATCAACCCCTGACCCTCGCTCCGGTCCCGGGCATAGCTGTATGCTGCCCCACGAATTCAGCTGGTGCACACCCAATGGCCCCCCTAAAAACGAGGGGGGTAACCAATCGTCGTGTTCCCAACGTCCACGTGCTGGCTGTGCATCAAACACGCCCGTGTCTCACAGAGGCTGAAAGGGAAAGAAACCACGGCACGACGAGAGTCTTTTCTTTGCGCCCCTTTCCTCTCTCACGTGTCGCCTCCGGCATTTAGCGTCCAGGAAGCTCCCTTCAGCCGCCGTGCCGCACACTCCCGTGCTCGATGGCTCCTGCCGACGCTTTCCTCCAAAAACGTGCCCGTGTCTTGAGTTGGGCGAAGCCGTCCGCATGCACGACGCCGGGTTGCAAGGAGCTGTGCCCCTCAAGGCAACAAGCCGCGGCCTTTAATGATGCACCAGCCTTTCCAGGCCGCTCACGCGCCTCGCTGCCGGGCTCCTCCGTGCTCGCCGAGGCGCAGGGACGAGACCGCGCGCTGGGCAGCTGCTGATTCGGGGGCGCAGCTGAGCCCCCCACCCAGGGGTGCGGGAGGGGGAGGGGTGGAGGCAAGTGAGGGGATGAAGAACCTGCCCTAGGAGCAGCAGGGAGGGGGTGCCAGCCCAGCTCAACCCAATCCACCCCAGTTCAGGTCACCACAGCCCAGCTTAATGCACTCCAGGTCACCCCAGTTCATCCCAGCCCCTCCCCGCAGGCACTGGGGGAGGTGGGGGGGAGGGGGCGCTGCCTAGCAACCCCCGCCCCGCCCCCACTCACATCTTGAGCTGCACATTGATGTCCAGGTCGCAGCTGTAAACGTAACAGAACTTCTCCGGCTCCGCCATGACAGCGCCGGACACGCCCCCTCCGGCCGCAACGCCGCCTCCGCCAATCCTAGCGCCTTCCCTCTCGGCGCATGCGTCGCCGCCATGGTGCTGAAGCCCCGGAAGGCTCCGCCCGCCCGAGCGCGCTTGCCCGTTTCCAAGATGGATGGCCGCCCGCGGCTGTACGATAAGCAAGATGGCGGCCTCCGCTTGTACGGCAGCAAGATGGCGGCGTCCTCGGAGATGCCTGCCAAGATGGCCGCCCCCAGGGTGTTCCAGCCGGGATGGCTGCGCTGGTTGAGACGCCACCCGTCACGTGAGCACCAGTTGCAGCCCTGACACTGCGCACGCGCAGAGCACTGCCTGCAACCAAGGGGGCAAACGTTTTGCTATATATAAGAGGTTATATATATATATATATATATATATATATATATATAATAGGTTAATAATATATATATAATACTATTGTATTATAGTAATAATATAAATAATTATAATAATATAAATATACAATAGTATTATATATATTAACCTATTCTATATTATGTTATTAATAATATATATAAAATACTATTGTATTATATACAATAGTATTATAATAATATAGTAATAAAATATAGTACTAGTACTAGTAATATAATACTAGAATATATTAATAGTATATAATACTATTGTATTATATATATTATTAATAATATATAATAGGTTAATATTAACCTATTATATATTATGTTAATAATAATATATATAATACTATTGTATTATATTTATATTATTATTAACCTATTATATAATATATATATATATTATAACCTACTATATATACATATAGCCTATTATAGTATATATATTACTAACCTATTATATATATTTAAAATCTATTAAAAAACCCACAACAAATGAAGCAAGTGTAATCCCAAGACTCTGTTTATTAGAATGAAATGTGCATCTCTCAGATCCATAAAACAAAAGTATTTCTCCAAAAAACAAAAGCTAGCCTTCTTGAGCAGCGCCTCCTGGAAGTTATTTCTTTGCCTGCATTGATGGTCAACTGAGTTAAAATTTCCACACCCAAATTTGTGTTGATCGCTAGTATTAAGAACAGTGTGCAGGGCTTCAGGCTAGGAGCTACATTGCCACAAACAGCGAATAGAGAGCAGAATCGTCAAAAAAAGGGATGGATGGATAAATGCAGCTATTAAAGACCATTAAAACAGGAGAGAGGATCATTGATATTTGTGGGACTAAGAGTTTAGAGGGAATCAGGTACATCAGCGGTTCCCAATCTGGGGTACAGGTACCACCAGTGGGACGCAGACAACCCGTCAGTGGTACACATTAACCGATTGATTTTCATTACTTTATATGACACAAATTTGCTGGTGGTACTTCAGATCAAACTAAAAAAAATTGCTTGTGGAACTTAAGGTTGTTTCATTTTAAATTGGTGGTGGTGCACAATCTGTCAGAGTTTGTGAACTGCTGAAGTATATGATAATTGATTCTTTCACTGCTGCCTGAATAGAAATGCCACTGCCACTGCCAGGCATTTGGTTTTAAACTTTGGGTCGAGCAGAAATCAAAGCAGGGTACAACTGCACCGCTGCACCCCCACCTCGCACCCCGGACCCACCCCTGGTAGCAGTAGGCATCTGCCTGTCTTGCGAGACAATAGACTTGCGCCGAGTGAGGTATCAGCATGTTGAGCATCGGCGAGTGTGGCCGTAGAGCCCAAGTCTTGAGTGACAGTCCCTTCCACACTTATCACACGTGAAGTTCCTGTCTAACAGTCCCGAATGTGGTTTCATAGTTGTTAGGGACAGGAAGGGACCTTGCAGATCGTCAGGTTGGTGGCTCATGTTCATTTTTTTGTTTAACACAACACCAAGGTCTCGTTGTGGTGCACGATTCTTCCTGAGGTTTCTTCTCTCCTGTGCACGTTGGGCCTGCCTTTCCTCAAAAGCCTTCATTCCCCTCTGAATAGACGGTTGCCCTTTGAGCCTCAGCAGTCTTCTCCAGGTCTTTTGGCTCTAGGGCTTTATGGCTGTACTTTCAGCTCATTAGCTGGACAGAGCTGCTTCTTCCCACCTGAGAGGCAGTGCAGCATAAGGGCGGTGACAATAACCTGGGCTGGCGTGAGCAACCTCTGGTTCTGACCACTGAAAGTTGGGGGGTTTATGGGCCACCGGGCAGCATCGTGTTGCATCCTCTCAGAAAACGCAGCAGGATCAGCAGTAAGGTTTGCCTTCTGTGGCATCCATGCAAAAATTTGGTATCAGACAGCCATTGCACCAGCAGCTGGAAAACACATAGCTGCTTCTTCATTTCATGCTAACGGCATTCTTAATATTGACAGCTGCTTTTTCTGCGGGCTGCTAATGCAACCAGCTCACAGCCCTGGACAGGACTCTGCCTAGCACTGGGCTAGGATAAATCTATCAAATTATGATGAGAGTCCAGTTTCAGAGAGTCCTTGAGGATATCGAAACACAGACGGGAAAACTGGCAGAGTCATAAGAAATCTAGGATATTTTGTTATCGCCAATTATGGTCATTTATTATTTGTGCTGTAATAGTGACTAGACAATCAGGGCTCTTGGTAGAGGGGTGTTATTTTTTTATTAGACCAACAAGATTTTTGCAAAAAAAAAAATTCTTTAATTGCAAGCTTTCGGGCACCAACACCTTTCATCAAGCATCAGAGAAAAGATTGTAAAAGTTTTCCTGGGTAGAAATGAAAGTTCATATTTCATGGGATTTCACAGAGGGGTCAATAGATGGAAACCTCCTCTGGGCAGGCAGTTCTTAGCTGGTAGGGAGTCTCTCAGATCTTATGATGCTCTCTGATGATGCAGATTACCTTGAAACAAAAAGGCAGGAGCAGGATCTTGGTTTCAGGTGGTCGGAGTTGCTTCCTCCTTGGGAAGTGACTAGGGACTACACTCACCTGTCAAGGATTGGGCCCAGTTGTACTGAATTTATAACAAGAAACAAAGAAAGAGTGTCCCCATCCCAAAAAGCTTGCAATCTAAGTATGGAAAAAAAGAGGCTTGTAAGCAAGTAAGTTTATTCAAACACATATTTATGCAAACACTTTCTATAAAATCCATTCATCTCTGGGGTTATCCTCGATCTCTCTTGTTGAGTTCCTGCATTACTTTTTTTCTGATAACTATCTATTTGTACCTTTCCCCCACCACACCCAGTAAAATATGGATAATAGCATCCTCATACCTCACAGTATGTTGTGAAGCTTAATTCATTAATCAAATTCAACACAGATCAGTAAAAATCAATGGTTAATAATGAAAATTCTTATCACTAGAAAATGTGAGGCACCGTGTCTGGAATAAGCTGATGGCTTTACTACATCTAATAATATGGACTAGAGCAGTTTATGGTGGGGGTTTTTTCCATGTACAAGCAGACACCACATGATTTCAGTCTGTATCATTATTATTTTACACTGAGAATAACAACAAAGCATGACAGAGTAAAAATGAAAATAGTCTCTGTGCACTGGCATCATGCAGTAGAAGTGTGTTAGTACAGTATAATGAAAACAGTTTTATTGCTGAATGCATGTGTTGCCAATGCTTATGATTTTATCACAAGTCTCACAAGGCTTGGTATTATTTTTTTAAAGCTTCAGCTGCTAAAATCAAGTGATTGCATGAGAAGCTCAGCTTTCATTAAAATAAATGAATACAGAAAAATGGTAAATGTCTAGCTTCTGCGGCTGCCGAACAAAGGTTAAGTGATACAAGGCTGAAAACAGAAATCAATTGAAAAGCACCCAAAATATTATTTTTAAATTAATCTCCAATCTTTTGAGCCACTCACTTTCTGTTTTCCTGGTTGGCTCAAGATTTGAGTTTGGCGAAATGGCTCCAACATCACCTCCATCATAAATCAAACACTTTTTCTGTCCAAATCATCCAAAAAGCATAGGGCAGAATGAAAGTGTGCGTTGGTGTGACATCATTCAGCACCGTTGCTGAGTCTCTACCTCGCATTGCTCCTGTGTTGAATTGCAATAGAAGGTATCATTTAGAAACATCTCATCATAATGAACATAGTGGAGCTCCACTACCCCAGGGGCGGTATTAGGGGAAAGATGATCTCAGAGATGTGGGAATGAATTAGGAGAACAATGATTTGTGGTAAAGCATATTCCTTCTTCCACTTGAATGAATCATTCTTTAAAAAAAATGTATCCTTTATGGTTGTGGAGAAGATCTTCACATTGTGAACAATAAACGCTCCAAAATAGCTATGTTTTATATAATTATTTAAAGTTATTCCAATGATTTTTGGGGGAAGGAGAGTAGCTGATTCACAACGTTTCACAGCTTGATATTATCAGTTGTAAATACATTGTCATGCCAGCATATTTCAGTTATCTAATGACAAAATCTAAAGCCTTTACTCTCCCTACCCGCCCCCTTGTTCTCAATAAAAATAGAGAAAAAGTGACAAAAGACACCTGGACTTGGCTCATATTTTTACAAAAGTTTTCAAAGTGGTGTTTTCCCCAACTTTTTTCAAATTCTAATCAGGGCAACTAAATAAATAAATGAGGTATGTGGGAGTCAGGGAGGAGAAAACATGTTTAGGAAAGATGTTTTTGACAATAAAATTATAGGACTATGCTATTCCAATCAAAAATGTCATTTTAAGCTACATTTTCTCCGTAATGCTTATACATTTATAGGCTCTCAAATATTGCGGGGAAGGAAACCATGCTAGACAGACAGATAGAAAGATAGCATTTTCACCCTGAAGGATCCTAAAGTGTTATAGAACACCATAAACTCACATACAAATTATACATGAGAATCATTTTGTATGCTATTTAAATGTAGCCACCTTTGAGGAAACAGCTGTACAGTGCCTAGTAATGGTATACCGCAATCAAAGTAAATTAAGGAAAAGTTCAATTTATCCATATGATACTACAAGTTAGCAGAATTGCCGAGGGTGGGACTTGACCAGCACAATGTTCTTCCCTTGGAAAAGAAAGAAAACTCTGTTTGATCCATACTTAGCAAGAATGACAAGCAGTGTCTAGAGCTGTGTAAGCCCTGTCAGATCCAGGCTACCGATAGTGCCAGTTTTTGATCTGGATGTGAAATTCTTTAGATCCCACACAATTAAGGGTATGTCCTCCACATGTCCTCTAATCCTGCCAGAGTGGGCTGCAAAACCCTGCTGAAAAGCCAGATCAATGCTCAAGCAGGCAGCTCACACTAAACTCCACATTGCCACATCTAGATCCCTATTAGTGCCCAAGCTCGGTGGGTTACCCCTTGCTTGGGTATGATTATATTACTCTTCATTGAAAACAGTGACTATGGTGTTAGCATGTGCTGAGTAAGGATGTGAACTGGCATCTGTCCAGCCAAGAATCCTATGTACCTGAGCATGCATAGTCTTGCAATACCTCTGCAGGGCTGGATTAACCCTTTAGTGAGTCCTAGGCAAACAAAGATGTGGGCGCCAGGCCGGTTGAGACTCCCCTCCCCACCTTGGCACTGCCGCCCACAAGGAGCGGGGCTCGGAGCTGCCGCTAGGAAGCAGCCGCCATGGTGGTGAAGCTGGCGGAGGGGAGAAGAAGGGAAGTTAGGAGGATGAGGTTATTCCCACGGAGGGAAGGACAAGGGGCCCCTAGGCATGTGCCTAGTTTGCCTATGCGTTAATCTGTCCCTGTACCTCTGCCGTCATTGCTAGGGCCCTCTTAGTTCACCCACAGGCTTAGAGACACCTCTGACTACACTATGCACATAGGGGTGCTGTCTTAAGTATAACAGTATTTATAGTAGTGTTTTGCCCTGTCATACTCATTTATCTCTTCCCATGCAGGGATCTTAAAGCATTTTACAAACATGAACTAATGAAGTCTCACACACATGCAGAAGCAAAATCTATTTTACTTCTTTCATGCCTCCAAAAATTGGCTGGTTGTGCCTGTCTTTGGATACTCAAGGATATTGAATATATCTTGTCACTGAAAACTCCATAACATTGAGTTGTTTGAGCAATGATATGCCATGGACAGGTTTGTTTGGGAGTTGTTGTTTTTTTTCTGTCACAGGTTCACAAGCTTGAACCTGTCTCCTCCTTGGGGTAGGAGGTATACACTCTGGCAAAGCGAATGCTGAGTTCTTATAAGGAATAAAACACGTGGCACATTGCTATATGCACTTCTCTTTTTTTAAAGTAATATATGGCTTACATTGCTGGCCCTTGAGACTGAAGTCCATCCTCAGTCCATGTATAATCCATACATCATGTCCTCGAGCACAATGTGGTTCCCCAGACAGTCCTGTGAAGGTACATCATCTATTCTGTGCTAGAAGAATGACCATTAGCAATGAGTATGTGTATATGTGTTTTTCCATTCACACATTCTTGTTTCCTTCACTGAGACTTTCAGAAGACTGTCAGTGATACTGATATCCTTGTTGGGTTCTGCTTTCTTTGGTTTTGTTTCTTTGGGTGTGGACATCTGTCCAGTAGGAACTGGACCAAGACCATCAACATTTCACATGGTCCATGCAACATCCATCAGATGGTAATGACTTTCAGTCATTAATGAACTGGAACAAATCTGAATTGGCAACAGTCTTTATCCTCTTAACAATATCCTGAGAAAGACTTTAAGTGATGAATAAGCGACAAAATAGTTCATAATGTTCTGATTCGCAGTTACAGGCATGGTATAAGAACCGGAATAGAATAGAAATCCTACACAGTGAACTTTTTTTTCCCTTGAAAATGTTTCTAAGCATACTAATCACATATAACTGCCCTGTGGTTGCTTTATTTGTGCTTACACATGATGGAAAAGAGCACCTATTTGACTGATCAATGCAGTCCTAGCAAAATTTAAAAGGGCCAACATAGCACTTGAATATGGCTAAGGGGCATGCAGCACAACCCAAAACCAAGAAACAAGGGAAATTCAATGTGAAAACTCCAAAAATTCACAATTCTCTTAGTTCTCTCAAGTTTTCAGATGTTGGGGGAAAAGCCTTGCAGCATGCTCTGAAAGTCATCATATTTGGGCTACTGCAGACCAGAAGCATGGAGTGAATGTGGAAGTCACATGCCTACCACAAAGAATGACCAGACAGTGGTCTCTTCCAATTCAAAGGGGTGTCAAATACATAGCCTGCAGGCCTTATGCAGCCCATGGCTGTGTCATCTGGCCCACGGGGCTTCTACAGAGCAGACTTCAGAAGCACAGCTAGTATGGGTCCAGCCTGGTGGGTTTGACACCCCTGTGATAGGGGTATGAGAGCCTCTGCTGGTCCTGTAGGTCAGGGAAGCAGGACAATCAAGGGCTTACATTAGAAAGCCCCCCTCTAAAAGCCACCTGAAAACCCACAGTCAACCATCACAGACTACTAAGGATAGATTTTATAGGCTTGATGTGAGACACTGTGTAACGAGAAAGCCACGGTACCAGCTTCCACTTTCCGTACAGTTTTCCATTTCTCCTCAAAGAATAGCATTTGATTTAGATTGTAGTTCTTCGAGGCAGGTACTATTTGCTGCTTTGCATTTGTACTGTGCCTAGCACAGCCCTGAGCTTAGCTAGCCTTTAGGTACAGCTGTAATATAACATTATATATAATTATTTCAAATGGTTTCATAGATTTCATTGACATTCAGGCTGGAAGGGACCTCGTGAGATCATCCGGTCCAGACCCTGCCCAAAGGGCAGGAAGTCAGCTGGGGTCAGGTTACCCCATCAAGATAGGCATCCAAAGTGCCAGGGATTTTTTAGTACAGAGGCCTCCACTGTCATAAAGTTTTTGGGTGCAGGCCATTTTCTTTTCTTACACTTTTGCCCCAGGACAATGTTGCATATACTAAGAAAAGGTTTTATTTAGTCTCCTCCCGACTGGTGCCACCCCTCTTTAAGTCTTCTTGGGCTAACCCCTGAAATCCTTCCTCCAAACAGGTATGATCCTGTGAACAATCTGCAAGGGGACAAATGCCCTCCATTTCTGTTAGCATGGGAGCAGAAGTGGGTCCTTTCTGTCCAGAATGAAGGAGAAGATGTTACACTTCTTTTCCAGCAGGCCTTATCATTCAGTCATGCCCTAAGGAACAGCCTTTTCAAAAAAGGCTTGAGTTTCTGGTGCCTTGAAGAGTAGATAGCCTGTATATGGGAGATGTATCAAATAGTTTTTGAATGACTCTAAGGGATTTGCTAAACACTTATAGAGAGGCTTGATCCTTCCAAGGTCCTCAGTATCCTCGGCTCCCATTGGCCCTATTGAGGATGTTCAGGTTTTTGTAGGCTTCACAGACATTGAAGTTTTTTGGTAGCAATAAAAAGGTTTGCGGACTCTCCTTTTATTGTAAAATCAGCCTCTCACAATAAACCTCAGCTCCTCCATCCTTGTGTGCCTTGAACTCCACTGGGTTACACTGGGGACCAATTTGGCCTATTCACTTTCATTTCCTAATGCTATTTATTGGATAAGCCCTTCAATTCCCAAAACAAGGAGGGAGGGGAAAAAAATAGGAGACACAACAAGTCAACACTGAGCCCCTTGGAAGAAACAAGTCACGAGAGGGCAAGATATAATGGCCCAGCGTATCAACGGGTGAAAAGCAGTGCAAGTCTGTGGCACTCAATGGAGTAACGTCAGTTTACCCCACCTGCGGATCTGGTGCACCATTTTCCGGTCTTAATTTTTTCCTTATGCCACTGAATTTGTTATAAAAGAGCCTGCCGGATTTTTGCAAGTTCAGTAGGCTGTTAACTGAGTATGTGGAAAAATAATGAAAACAGTAAGCACTGAAACATCACACATGCCGCGCATATCTCCAGCCAGTCCAATGTCATGCCTAAGGAGATTGGCAGAGTTCCTGCCACGATTCGAGTCTTATGTCAAATTTATAAACTAGCTTTCTCCATTTTCTCTCCTATCCCCATGTCCCATCAATCAGACCTTATATCTGCACAAAAGGCTGATCCACCGTTAAGGAGCTGGGTGGCAGCCAAATGTAAATCGGCACTCTTTAAAAAAAAAATACTAATAATAACGCTGCAGGGCAGGGTCATAATCTGACCCCAGGCGATCTGCCTCTCAGCCTGCAGAGCACAGGCTGAAGTAACGTGACCGCTAAGCAAGCGGTAAACTTTTCTGTGGCTGCTTTTTGAAGATCCGTGGAGTTGCTGCATTTGCTGCCTGCCACTCTGCCTGCCTTTTGGAATATGAAAATCTCTTGCGTGTGCATTGAGCTCGGTTTCCTGCTTAGCATTTCAAGAGCCCCGAGGACCTTCAGGGGAAAAAAAAAATACAGCCCCACAGATTCAGGATTTTCAATTTTGATGACAATTTGCTTTCCCTACAGGATGTGCTAAAGCACCTTGAAAACTTGTCAGCTGCACTAAAGGAAATGCTCCATGCAGCAGGAATGAGGCATTGCTTTCAGTGAAGTTAGAGGAAACAACAGTGGCAGCTTTATGGGAATGAGTTCTCGGCTTTCCTGCCTTTCTTTGTCCCCCTGCCGCAAAGCAAGGATAAGGGCAGGGGAGTGCCTAAAACTTCAGTGGTGTCAGATTGAATTGATGTGCAAATAGTATTTCGCCTGTATAAATGCCACTTACCAGATTACAACAACACATTATAACACACATTAACTCACTGTGCCTCACACTTCCCCTTCCATTGTCAAATTTTGTTCTTTTTATTTCACAGAGATACTGAGAATGTAAAAGTCCAAGTCCTCCTCCAGATGAACTCAATGGCAAACTCCAGTAGACATCAGTGGGAGCAGGACCAGCACCAGGTCCTACAGCTGATTTCCCAGAACTCCTGAAGACCCCAGCTGAAGTTACCTGGGGCTGCAGGTACTCAGCATTCAAGTGGTAAGGAGTATGACTCCTTCCTTTACATGAACCCCAGATGTTTGCAGATTGGAACAAAGACAGGTTTTCTTATGAAATGTCCAGTGCCCCCAGTTCTGGGTGGAGAAGGTGGATTACATGGATTCTCATGACACGCAGAATTTGTGAAGCTATTCCTAGGTTAGCCATAACACAAAAGGTATGGTAATAAACCGAGGAATGGAAGAGGTTGCTTGAGCACACCCATTGCAGCCTCTCTTCTGGCCAGGAGTCAGAGATTTGTACCTGTGCAGGCCATCAGCACATTACTCAAGTACTGTACTACTTAAGTCTGTAAAATAGAGGCCTGCTCCTCAGGGATAAGTTCAAGCTCCACAAGAGATGTTAAGAAAAAGCATGTAGGTGATGATGAAGGTGAAGGTGGGTGTTTACATGTCTTATATGTCTTCATGTTGTGATGCAAAGTCTACCCTTGGACATGAGCATCTTCCACTGATTGTGCTGAAGTTATGAACATGCCTCGGAATGCCGACTTTAGCCAATCTATCCATCCATCCGTCCGTCTGTCCATCCATCCATCCATCCATCCATCTTGCCTAGCTATGGCTTGAGTGCCAAGTAAATATACTACCCATATTTAGAAGTTGGTTTGTACCAGTAAAACTATATTCAATAAAGAGACTGTTAGTCTGACGGACAAGTAAAAAAGCTCACATTCAATTTTGTCTTTCTTTAATTCTTCTCTTTCTTATTTATAGGAAAAATTAATCACTTTTTTCCCCACCCTCTGATAAGAATAGGCTTTTGCACTCTATTAACCCCAGGGGCTGAAAGATAGACTGTTTTCTAACAGGTGAATTAGTGCTAGATAGCATTACCTCAAATGCCAAGTCATTAAACATGTAATTGGAATTTTTTTGCTATCTTAACTTTTCTACATTATGAAGGATCTTTACAAACTAAGGACGGAATATGAAGCTGCCCTGAGAGCTATTTGCCTATTAAAAATGGGCATGAAAAACTCCTATCCCCATCACACAAAGAACTATCCCACCAATTTCCAATTACTTCTGCCACTGACAGTTCACTGGACTGTTAAGTTATATTCCACACCATGCTGTTTAATGTGGTTAAGTCAGGCAGGTATTTGCTACTCTACTTTTTTTCTGATTATGCAGCAATTAAGCTATGTCACTAATGGGGAAAAAAAGTTTTAGTAATATCGAAGGACAGTTAATTTAAAAGATGAATCCCTGGGGAAAAAAACCTCAGTTGCATCTTGCTCCAAAAAAATATTTCTATGAGTTCGTTCAAAATCTTCTGTAGAGCTCCCTTACAACTGGCACTCTCTAATATCCATTTATAAGCAGTTTCAACACAGAGAGAGAGAGAGAGAGAGAGAGAGAGAGAGAGAGAGGATTTAAGCTGGACTTGATTCTTAATTTTCAACAATAATAGCAACAACAATACCAATAACAATGATTAATAATAGTCATAATAAATCAACAATAATGGAGTTTTCAGACATCACTGTTCATGAAGTCTATACAAGAAGATTAGCTGTGGTGGTGGTTACATAATGAAAAAAAATACACTCCACGATTCCTTGTTGCTCTTTCTTTTCCATTTGATGATAATATTTAATCAAAAATGAAAGAAAAATATGGACCCATATAATCAGGTCCAGCAGGAAATAAAGACAATCAAAGTCATGGTAATTGCGGGCATAATACCACTATTTCTGGTGCATTGGAATTGCATCAGGCCCTGAGGAAATTGGGAATGAAGTCTTGGCCCTTCAGAAACCAGTGTTGATGGAAACCCCTAAAGAGTGACAAAGGCAATACATTTTAAATTCACTGATGGCTTGGTGAATGTCATAAGACAGTTCACAAGTTGTTCTCTCTCTGAGATTATGGTAGCAAAGGGAAAGCAATAGTGATAACAGGGTGGGGCAGATGGTTGGAGGAGACGTACAATCTTCATGCCTGGTTTTAGTATGCAAGAGGAGAAAAGGCAGGCAAATGAGGATAATATCATGGATGAAGAAATGTCAGTGGGTAAAAAGGCAAAAAAGTATACTACTAAGCTTGATATAAATAGTAGCCAGACAGGTGATACAGTTATCCCCGAGCCAAAGTCAATTAGGCTATGGGGGTTTTGTCAGTAGTAAATGGTTGAAATGCTTGTATACAGATGAAAAGATCCTGAGCAGCAAAATGGAGAAACTTGACTTACTAGTGCAGGGCATGAAGTGAATAACACAGGGATAAGAGGAACATGGTGGAATAGCAATCACAATTGGAAAACAGGTATTGCGGGGGGGTAAGCACAGTTCAGAAATGATAAATAAAGGTGAGAAGTGAGTGTGAGCCCTGCCCTTATCTAAAGTGGCTCCATCTGCTTTCGGAGATAGCAAACATAGGGGTGATGTGGCATGCATCAGTCTGGCACTTTCCAGTTCTGCTTCTCAGACAGCATAGATGTGCACAAGCCCCTACATCCAACTCTCCATTAGGTAGATACGTAGCATTTGCAAGCTTGTTTAGCTTCCCAAACAGTATTTGGGGTCAGTTACCCTGATTTAAGGTCATACTGTCCTCCTGAGCTTGCTTAGATGAGATCCACTTTGGCTATTCATGGGGGTTTTTCAGTGTTATTTTACCTGAGATGCTGTGTAACTCTGTGTAAGTGCCTGAAAGGTTAGTTGAAGAACAAAACATGGCTAACAACTAGGAAAGGAGGAGGAAGTGGTTCTTCTCATCTTTTTTGGTCTTATCTGGAATGACGCCCCTTCCAAGTAGAACAGGGTGAAATAGGGTCTAAAATCCATGTGGCCACTAACATGGAGAACTCTAAGCACATAAATGCTGGTTACCTACCTAAAGGTGGGATTTGATTATGGTGTTATATGTCAAGAAGCATGTAAATAAATTTGCAATTGCCAAAATCAAGGTGAGTTGGACCTTATAAAGGACATTTTAAAAGGTTCTACAGCTCTATGGGACTGTCTACACAAGATGCTTTAAGGCACATTAGCCTAAATTTAAGGAGCATTAGAGCACACATCTACACGTGTGCCTTTAATGTACTTTTAAAATAGTGATTTGGGGCTAATCATACCTAAATTTGATACCTGCAAATACAGGTATCTAATTCAGGTGCAAATAGTTAAAGTGCATTAACACACACGTAGACACAAAGTGCATTACCGCTGGGTGTGTGGACTGACTTGGGACTAACTTTATCCCTACTAAGGATATTTGGTAGGTCTTATCGTTCTGGAATTTAGAAAACCATATGATACAGTGCAAGATGGGACACTGCTGGCCAAATTGTAAAAGATGAGGATCTGCGGAGGAATTTTAAGGAGGTATGGTGCTAAATTCAGGGAAGGTGGCAAAGGGCAGGTATCAGGCTGGGGGAAGCTTAGCAATGGTGTTCATCAAAGATCAGTTTGGGGACCAATGCTGTTTTCCTTATCAATGTGGACACAAACGGTCTGCAAGTGATGATGAATATTGTCAATGGCACACAGTTGGGATGCATCATTGACATTAAAGAATATCAAGATATCATCAGAAAGAAGTGTCTGACTTCGAGGGATACGAATAGGATGAAATTAAGTTGTACTAATACAATGTCTTGCACTTAGGGATTAGTAACACAAACTTTTGCTATAAGCCGGGGGCTTATCAGTTGGAAGCAACTGAAGTGGAAAAGGACCTGGGTGTCCTCCCTAATCATTGAATGACTATGCACTGCCAGTGTGATGCAGCTGTGAAACAGGCAAATGCAATCCTAGGATGTATCAGTTGAGATATATCCAGCAGAGACAGGAAGGTATTAGTGTCATTGTACAAGGGACTGGTGAGACTCCATCTGGGATGCCGCATGCAGGTCTGGTCACCCATGTTCAAGAAAGATGAAATCAGACTAGAACACATGCAGAGAAGGGCTAATAGGGAACAGACTGTTTTGCAAGAAGAGATTGGACAAGCCTGTTGGGTTTAGCATCGCAAAATAAAGGCTGAGCCAGGTATGATTACTGCCTATAAATGCATCAGGGGAAGTAAGCACCAAGGAAGAAGAACAATTGTAGCTAAAAGACACTACTGGCAGAACAACAAAGAGGTAAAACTTGGCCGGGAAGAAATTGAGGTGGAAATGAGAAGAAGGCTCCTAACCATCAGAGCAGTGAGATTCGGGAATGGCTTTCATATCTGAGTAGTGAAAGAAAAAGGCCAAGTAGGTTTTAAGATGGAGCTCAATATGTTTATGAAAAGGATGACATGATAAAATTGCCTGTGCTAGCAAGACCCAGTGACAGGAGTTCTCCTTCAGTTCTCTGTTCCTGTATGACTATGCTCTGCACATACATCTGGTGGGGGGAATACCAGGGGCCTAAAGGACAAGCTAAAGTGCCAGCTTGGCACGAAGAGAAAAAGTATATGAATTATCTATGAATCAATTTAGGCTAGAAATAGGGTTTCCTACCTTGAAAATAGTGAGGGTCATAGAATCACAGGAAAAAATAGATCTCGAGTGTCCTCAGCAGGTCATTTATTCCTCTTCCAATACTGCCCTGTCTAAACTATTTTATACAAATGCCGGCCTAACCTAGATTTAAAACCTTCAAATAGTGGAGATTCCACAGCTTCTACATTTTCTGTCCCAGTTCTTACTCATCTTCATTGTCTGAGGCTAAGTGTACACATTCAGGGGGGTTGTGGGGAGGTTACATCATGTTAAAAATGGGTACCAAATCTAAGATAAATTGGGATAGGGGGGCTAGCAGGGGGCGGGGGTTGGGGAGATGGGGGACAAGCAGATGGGGTGAGGATTGGCAGACAAAGGGGAATGCGGGGGCAGGTGGCATCTGCAGGGGGTAGGGGAGCTGGAGGCATCCACAGGGGGATGGGGGAGCAGGCAACACCTGCAGAAGCACCCAGGGGGCAGGTAGGGTCTGCTGGGGGGGGGGGGGGGAGGGTCTGGGAGGGTTTAGCAGGATCTGCGGGGCTCACAGGGTCTGCAGAGGGGTGTTTTGGGGGGTAGGGCCATTTTTAGCCCCCTAACCCTCCCTGGCAAACCTAGCCCACATTCCTCCTACCCTCTTCCCACTGATACTTACCTTTTTGGCTCGCAGCAGCAGTGAATGCTGATAAAACTGGTGGCACCCAGAGCAGTGTGGGAAATCGGGGGGGGGGGGAGGTTGGGTAGTGTGCAGGTGCAGCGGATGAGGGGCTAAGGGGCTAAAAATATCTCGGTGCCAGGGTGGTAGGTCAGAAAAAAGCATCCCCAAGGCTGGGGTCAGCAGCTGGACTTTCCTAGCCCCAGGGCTGCACAGGTAACTGTACAGAAGTCCCACGCACCGGTCTACCTTAGATCGATTTAGTTTGAGTGTACAACAATCCCGGTCTATCTTAGACCAGGTTCGGCCATTTTTAGACTGGTCTGTGTGTGCTGAACTTCTGTATGGTTATGGGTTTAGATTGGTTTCCAATCACTGAAACCAGGTCTAAGTGTAAAGTCCGCAACGGGGCAAACTAAGTTAGATCAGGTGAGCATTTTTAACCCAATCTAACCTCCCCCGAACCCCTACAAATGTCTGCTCTTAGCCTGGAAGTCCTTTTTCCTATCTAGCCTAGATCTTCCTTGTTGCAACCCAAATCACTGTTGCTGTAGCTGGAAGGTTCAGGAACAGCCTTCTACCAGGAGAAGCTGGGGTTGCAATGTGTTTTAAGAAGGTGCATGATCCGTTTATGGAAGGGTTATATCATATGGTTGCCAACAGAGGAGCAAGTATAATGATCAAAGTTGTTGGTTCTATTTTTTTGTCCTGTGTTTCCTAAGACAAAACTCCCACTGACATCTAGTAGGGGGCTAAATGCAGTCCCTTAAATTTGGGGAAATTTGTAACCCCTCTGCTCATTTATCCCAGCACTTATTTAAATACAATCAGTGCCACACAGCTGAGCCAGAGCATGGTACCCAGTAAATAAGCATCTGAGCTAAATCCATATCTAGCTGGAGGCTATGACATGGTGCGGGGAGGGAGGCAGGGTAATTTGCACTTTATAGACTAACTAAAACACAGATGCATATGCTTTCATAAGCAGCAGCTTACTTCAACAGATGCCATGAAGGGACAGCAGAAAACAGGGACAAAATACAAAGGGCGGAGATGGGGTCTATGTAAAATCGGACAATCTGGGGCATAATTAAAGGAGCAGGCATCTTTTGTGCATATGTGGTAAAGGAGGGTTCTGGGCTGAAGCTGCTCTAGGTAGAGGACCCTGTGCTTATTCCAAAAGGTATTGCATGTTTGTGCACTAAAACACATTTTTGTTAAGTTACCCAGGGTGAATAGTTTATTACGTATCATTACCTCCAAACAACAGATAATCAATTTGGACGTGTCCTTATTTACCTGGACAACCACAGGAAGGCTTTGCAATTTAATGGCCTGACTGTTAGAAAAAATAGACCGGTGCAATTGTGAGATCACAGTCAATCCAACTGTTTATAGCTGGTTGGTTTCTGCTCTTGGACTGCAAAACCCTGATTCATTTTTAAGGAGTAAAATTAGTAGTAAAATTTTCAAATGTTAACAGATATTAAAACGTATTATTGCAGCTGCTCGCTGTAGAATGAAAATCATTCCTGTTCATCAGAGCCAACAGCGGGCCTGTTCTCTACTTACGTTCACGTAAGTCCCAGGGGAGTGAACGGTGTGAGGACTGACTAGTCCTTTGTGCTGGCTGTCTGCAAGAGGTGACTTTTGCTTTGTTGATTCCAGTCGAGGAGTTTGCAATTTATCATTAACAGCTATTATTTTATGCTTTTTTATCCAGCATCATTGATTTGCTTACATTTTATAGGCACAATTAAATTAGGGGCCTGATTCTTCATTTCCCTGATCCTGATTAATCATTTCCACTAGTGGCAAATACATGTTCAATGACATCACTCAGAAATAGTAACGTATTCCACTCTACACTCGGTTTGCATTGCTGCAAATGTGGATAAGGTACAAAGCAGACATGAATCAAGTCCAGCAGGCTTGCCCCAAGGATCTTACAAAACAATGGGGAAGGGCTGGGAATGGGTGTAATATCAGGAAAGAGAATAGGGTAAGTCAAGAAGTTTGGGTCTGAGGGGATACATTGTGCTGTTTTATTGATCTGTATTTGATTGTATTCAATCGGGTGCATTTGGGAGTCATGGTGATTTTTGGAGTGCTTGGGGCAAGAAGTAAATTCAGATGGAGGATTTTTAGCAGGAGAAAGCCTGACAGACAAGCAAGCTGTAGCAAATGAAAATGAAAATAATCTCCATCAGTGGGTTTTTTTGTTGGTTGACATGAAACGGATTGCTGTTCCCAGTGCACATACCAGCAGACAGTATCCCAAGTGACTGAAATGGGTGATGGAGACCAGATTCCTCTTCAGGTGGTCTTTAATATCATGACTGAGGGACTTTAATGGAGCGAAAATCTGACAGAAGGATATAATGTGATTCAAACATAAATATCCAAGGATGTAAGAGCTTGGTCCTGTTTCACTGGTACTATGGCCAGTTTCGAAAAGAGCAACCAAGCTTATCACCAGAGACTTCTAACCGACCAGCTGTGTGACAATGGGGTTGAGATGTGATTGTGACTTATCTCCAACATAGTGTCTTAAGTGAATCTTTTCTTGTGCTGATATCAGACAAGAATTTTTGGAGCTATATGAGCAGACTGGCAAACACTGAAAGGAGTGGTGGAGACCATTGTGGGGAAGAGTGGGTCCAATTCGTTCCAAGTGTAACTTCACCTGCGTTGGCAAAGTGAATTTAACTCCATGTCCATTGGAACAGAAAACGAGATGATAAAAAGAGGCATCAAACATGACACATTATCATATGGCAATCGCACAATAGTGATCCAACCCTGGGAATTGGGAGAGGATGGGCACAATGGACACAGAGATGCTGCAAAAGCTTGACAAAATAACCAACAGCCACAATCTGAATACTACTTCTCAAACTCTTTATCAGCAAATTAATGGATTCAGCCTTATTAAAAGAAATGGGGTGTGTGCAGAACAGACTGGAGAATGGAGGCTGGGAAAGATCTTGCATTGACAGCTCTTTTTCTATCTCTGTGAAAAGAAGAAGTGATACATCTGCATTTTTTCTCAAAGCCACTTCTCTCTCCTTTTTTATAGCCTAAAACATTTAGAACGGTTGCAAGACCATTGGACCTTTAAAAGCTGCCAAGTGTGCTCTTTTCTCTCCTGCACAAAACAAATGGGAGGAATAATCTAATCCAGAAAAAAATAAACTAGGAAAGGAAGAAAGTGCATTTTTTTTAATTAATAAAGTGATGAGATTTATCAGTTTCTGAGAAGCACGGTAGTCTGAATGTCAATGCCCTGTACAGAAATGCAAATATAGCTCCAGCCACTAGATGGTACTTCAAGCACAGAGTTGGGAAACCGGTTGTATTGTGAAGTATAGAGTCCAGGTGCCTCTGTCAGAGGCTTAGTGCAGATTCAGGTCTGGGTTGGTTTTATTTTTCCCCCATATCCAGGAAGAAAAAAAGACTAAATCTCTTCTGTTCCTTTTTTGACTTAAAAAGAAAAATGGACGTGGCAAAAGTGTTCCTGATTAGATTGGTACAAAAAGATGATGCATTCTTTCTGGGTGAATCAGGAGATATGAGGTTCTGTCATTCTTTAGATATAGACTTGAAATACTAAGCTTAAATTTATAGCCCCTTGTATGAGCCACAGGACTGTTTACTCAGACAGTAGAATTGGGTGCAGTTCCAGCAGTTCTCCTGTGTGATCGGTTACTTTATCACCTTGATGATTTCAGAAGATACAATAACTCTCTTTTTTAATATATCTCACTACATTCGATCCTTTATCAGCTCTCTCTGGTTTTAATCACATTGCTGGGGTAGGAATCCCCTCCCCATCTCTCTGTTTCATGCACACTGTATTACCTTACTTCTCTCCGTAGAAGCCTCCTTGGCTTCTTATTTTGGGGTCAGAAAATGCAGTGTTCATTTTCAGTTCCCTAGCTTTACATGTAGACATGATGTCCCCTTTCAAATAGTTGCAAATATAAGCAAGACATTGCATTGAATATACGGTTATCTTGGAATTAGAAGAGGTGCCTTTGCTACAACACTTGGATATAAGACGGAGCTTAAACACTGAGGTTAAACTTGAGAGTCAGGTGCAAAATGTTAATCTGGTCCATGTGTGCATTTGTCACCATTCAGCCCTGTCTTTTTTTTCCCCTCTGTGTATGTGTGTGTACTAAGTTCAGGAATTTAGTTTGGGCTCATGTGTAAAAGAAGTCCTTGCACCAGGACAGAGTAACAGCATGCATTTAATCAAAAAGTGGTCCATATCTAGGATTTAGCCAGAACCACTGTGGCCCCTCCCATAATGGACTTACTTTTGTAATCCCACTTGGTGGAAAATTCCTCCTGACCTCTATTGCTGATCAGCTTGGCGCATGAGGACCCATACCGTTGCTAATTTTTGGCTGGTCTGATGTCATTGCAAATGTAATACTTATTCATACAAATGCCTACTCTTTTCTTGAAGCTTTTCAAGCTATTTGCCTTAATCCTGTGGCATTAAGTTCCATAAATCCCAAATATTAGCTCAGTATCTTTGACTTTCCAAACTAAAATAAAAGGCTGATATATTTAAAGCAACACCAAAAAAAAAAAAAAAAATCTTTTAAAAGATTAAAAGCATGAATAGGTATACCCGTGAATGAAATCGAAGGTTGAAAGGAGCCTCTGGAAATGTTAGGCAGTTGGTAAAGATTGCTTTATTGCTAGTGCTTGGTTTTGGTTAGCAAGATCGAGGTTTACCTTAGAAGCCCTACCTTGTTAATATACCCTTTGCTTTTCTATGACGAGCCTTATCAAAAGATCTCTTGATCCATAAGAAATACCATAGTGGCTCAGACCCCCGATCCGGCTGGTCCAGGCTCCCATCTCTTGCAGTGGCGGAGAGTTCTCTCTCTCTTCCAGTGGCAGATTTCAAAGCTCTTTGAAATCAGCAGGGGCCTTTCCGTTTGTGCACATTAATTCATATAGCCACAGAGAAGCCCTGTGATTAGGTATTTTAGAAACAGTACCCAAGCTTGTTAAGTCTTAGTACGTGCTATGGGGCTCAGCTATTGATTCAACCCAAAATTCACCCCAGTGTGGCAGGCTGCTGCATCGCATCTCAGATGTTGGTTTTAAGTGCGGCATAGAACTGAAAAGAAGTCTGTTTTTTTGGATTTTATTGTGGCTACCGGGTGGAGAAGAGGGAATTGTGTTCCTGGCTGGAGAGAGGTTTGGGGTTGGTTTTTGGCCAATTTTTAATTGCTTCTATATACATAAAGAGAAATACGTTGATTTTTCCTATTGTGCAGTGGTGCAATATGAGGCACAAAGAGGTTAAGGTGCCTGCCTGGAGTGTTGTTACTGGCAGAGTTAGTCTGAGACCCCAAGACCACTCTTAACTCTCAGTCTCATGCTGTAACCACTGCTTCCTTAATTAAAACCTGTTCTCAAAACCACTTAAATTGCTTCCAGGATTTTCTGGTCTCATCCTTAATTGGATGGCCCGATCCATTCCTGATCCAAATCTGAAACAATTCTCTTCTTGGATCTTTTTTTTTTTAATCTGTTATTTCTCTTCCTCTAGGGGTTTATATTTGTGGGGTTTTAATAACTCCCTTATAACTACTATGAACTTATGTCTGTAGGAGCCAAATTTACCCACAATTGTGAAACTCCACTGGGTTCAGTGAAGTTACATCAAGGATTAATTGATCCATAATCTTTCCTGAGGACTACTCTTGACAAGAAATGTGTGTTTGTGCATGTGAAGAATGGGAGAGGTGGGAAGGGAATCACAGGTAAGACTTTGCAGAGATTGTTCCAGGACAATAGTAAATCATGTGCTCATTGCCGCACTGTACAGAATACACTAAAGGAAAGCAAGAAAAATGAAGGAACGTGCCATTTTGCTCACTTCAGCAGTTACATTTTTTTTCAGAATATTCTTAAGTGATTATAAGGCTGCCAGAACTGTATTTAATTAAAAATAAAACCCAAGCAAATTTTGCAACATCCCCGTAATGCTTTATTGTTAAATGCATTTATTATAAATGGAGATAATTAGCCAGGTGAAATTTTGCTTGCAGACTTGTCAAGTATTGAGAGAGAGAAAGAGAGGGAGTGAGAGAGAGGTGTGGAGGGTATGTAGTTCACTGAGACATTACAGGGAAAATGGCAGATCTTACATTTCAGATGCACGTGCGGTTGCAGAAGTGCTAGGGAAGTGTGACTCGAGTTCCCTACCTACGGCTTCACTGAAATTGCCCGATACTTAGGGGAAAACAGATGACAGAGTAATTAGAGCTGTGCATGTAATTTATCATCCATGGTCTTGGACTTTCTAAAGCTGATTGAAATGACCAGATGATTTTAACTAGTAGACTAAATATTCTGAAAATGGGAGCTATAAGAGAATGCTTAGCTGACTGAGATGCCGCATCTTTAACCCGGAGAAGCCAAAGGCACATCTGCAAATAGTGACGTGATGACAAACATAGACTCATAGAAAATGGGGGTTGGAAGGGACGTCAGGAGGTCACATCTAGTCCAACCCCCTGCTCAAAGCAGGACCAGCCCCAACTACATCATCCCAGCCAAGGCTTTGCCTATCTGGGTGTTGAAAACCTCCAAGGATGGCGCTTCCCCCACCTCTCTGGGTAACCTGTTCCAGTGCTTTACTACCCTCCTAGTGAGAATTTTTTCCTAACATCTAACTTAAACTTCCCTTGCTGCAACTTGAGACCATTGCTCCTTGTTCTGTCATCTGCTCCCACTGAGAACAGTCCAGCTCCATCCTCTTTTGATCCCCTTTTCAGCTCATTGAAGGCTGTTTTTAAATCCCCTCTCAGTCTCCTCTTCTCTAGACTAAATAAGTCCTGATCCCTCAGCCTCTCCACATAAGTCGTGTCCCCCATTTCCGTTGCCCTCCATTGGAGTGTCTCCAATTTATCCACATCGTTTCTGTAGTGGGGGGCCCAAACCTGAACACAGGACTTCAGATGTGGCCTCACCAGTGCTGAATAGAGGGGAAGAATCACTTCCCTTGACCTGCTGGCAACACATGTACCAGTGCATCCCAGGATGCTGTTAGTGTTCTTGGCAACAAGGGCACACTGCTGACTCATATTCAGCTTATTGTCCACTGTCACCGCAGGTCCTTTTCTGCAGAGCTGCTGCTCAGCCAGTCAGCCCGCAGCCTGTACTGGTGCAATTTCTCTGTCCTAAGTGCAGGACTTTGCACTTGTCTTTGTTGAACCTCATGAGATTTCTTCTTGCTCAGTCCTCCACTTTGTCTAGGTCACCCTGAAACATGGTCATCTGCCATTAGGGTGGGTCTTAGCTCTGCTGCTTTCCCAAAGCTTTGTCCAGCAAACTGAATAGCACTTATTCAAGCACTCTCAAGAACCTAGTGGGTCTGCTTGGATCCATATATGTTTCTCAGCACTGGTAAGACAGCCAAAGTGTGGCCCTCTATTAGAGAACAAAGGAAAGAGTAGGCCTGCTAACAGTTTGCTTGAACTTAGTTGGTCACAAGACCGACACTAACCGTAGCTCTGTTGGCAAATCCTTCCTAGCATAGACACAGGCTGGTTTACGGTAGATCATTCTGCTGGTATTATCTTCCTTGAATGAACAGCACCATCATTGACTAACATGGCTATTCAGGTAGAAGATCTTCTTGTCACACGAAAGGCCAACTCAAGCCTAACGTCCCACTGGGCTTCCATGACAAGTGGCACACCAGTTCCCATAGTCAACAGCACACAAAGAAATGATGTGGCTAGCATCACGTCCAACTATCTTTGACGCTGCAGTTACCTATTACAGCTAGGTCAACCAGGGGCAGCTTTTGACATGAATTTAGAGCAGGGCTGGCAATCACATCTCCAGAGCTGCAGAAAGACCCCTGAACAGCTCTGCCAGCACAGCCCTTAGCTCTTATTATAGATGCAGTTATAATGGCTTTCAACAATACAGCAGTACTTTTATCTAAGCAAGAAAAGCCCTCAGCCCAGGTCAGTGGGTTAATATTAGGGGGAGACTCCAACGGGAACTCCTATATGCACAGTCCCCAGCAAGACTATAATGTCCTCAGCACAGCGTAATGAAGCTATTGCTAATTTTTACATGAGTGCTCTCCACTTGTGGTGGTAGTGCGGGGTTGCTGAATCCCTCCTTGGATATGTAATGGAAAGCCAAGGACAATAGCAGTTGCTGCATTTCTTGATTGCTGATATCATTTTAAAATGCATATGTAGAAGATATTTTCTGAACATGTAACAAATAGAGAGGACAGGATAACTCCAGGGCTTGGCAGTGTGGCACAGAGCCTTCGATATCACCACACAAACTTAAGAGTAGACGTGCAATACATTTCTGAATTTATTCACACTGAGAGACAATTTTGTCATTTTGGCATGCTGGTTGGAGCAACAGAGGCACAGTTTCCTTTTAAATTACCAGTAACACATGGTAAGATTATATCTGTCCACAGTGCAAAACTATTTTTAATAGAAGTGGAATCTGTTAGGTATTGTCCTGAAATCACATAACAGGCCTCAAACTACATTCTGCTATACCAACCTTATGCTGGGGATGAGGATCAGGCCTCCAAATGTGACCTGCCATTCACTGTACCTTATGTATCACGCTACATGGTTGATCTACAGAGGATCTGAGGCTGGCTCCAGCCACAGGTCTTAAACCTTTTACTCAAGCAAGAGAGAGAGTCATGCTCTTATCTCTGAAAGCCCTAGATTGAATTCCTAGTGGCAGGTCAATGGTTACTGCAAATGTGGGGCTCATCCAAAACTCTTATGGACTGAATGCATGGGATGGCCCTCCTTTGTCCAGGGAAAGTATGTAACCCACTGTTTAGTGTGTGTTGCATGAATTTGCTAGCACTGACTTCTTGGTTTGGGACAGAAGTTCCATAAACCGGTTTGTTCTCAATCAGTGAAGTCTGATACTACATTCAACCAGATGGATCTGAAACTGGTTTCAGAACTTCTGTTCTGTTACAGGTTTAAACTAATTCCTTCTCACTTAATCTGCTTTAAGTGTAACTTCTGTCCCTAGCCCTCTAGCTCAGGCTCCGAGACTTACGGTAGTCTCTAGAGGCAAGCGAAGGGACAGACTTTATAATGCAGTAACTATTGCATCTTCATCCTGCTGCCTAAGGACTCTTCCTGGGTTTTTTAAAGAATTCAGGTGAAAATAGGTGGCCAGCTCCTTGTGGAAAATGCCAGTCTCTAGTTTAACTCATTGGAATAATGTGTTTTCATGAAATGATAGTGCCATCCAGACTGGAGGTGCATTGTGCTAAGTGTGCCCTGGTTTTTAGCTCCACTGCATCAAAGCTTTTTAATTAGTGGTTCTCAAAATTTTTTAGACTCAAAGCCTCCCCTCATTAGAGTTAGGGCTCCCCTTAGAAAATACCAACTCTTAACTTTCATGCATTTTTTGACTCTAGAAAAATAATAGAGCAATTCTTCTGTTGCAAAGCACTCAGAAATACCACAATTGATCAGAAAGTTTTTGATTCCATAGAGTCCTATTTGAAATCTCTGGGATATCTTATGAATCCTGTGTGGGTGTCGGCACCCCTAGCCATGCTAATATTGCGTGGTGCCCTGCAGCACCCTTAAAAGGATCTCACAGTCCACTGGCACCCTCATGGAGAATCACTGCCTTAAATATTACAGTATTTAGGCTTTATGTCAATCCTGAATAGAGAGAAAAAAACCTCTGAGAGGTGGATTGGCTCCACACTGCAAGGATGAGGAAGAAACAGCCCTGTGTGCATTTTGCTGCGCCTCTCTCAGGTTTCTCTCTGGTTCCCAGAGCTTCTACGATGTTTGCAATATGTTCATCCGATCAACGTTGTGGAGCTGCAGCTGAAAGAATCTGTCATTTCAGGTGCAGGTCTGATAGCCTCCCCTGTGGTTCGAAAAGCAGGATTTAGCTCTCTTGGAAGCCCCCTTTTTTCTTCCTCCCTTAAAGATTCACATCAGAACCTCCCATCTGAACAGAAATCCTCTCCCTGTCCCTCAGTAAAACATCATTTACTTGCCAACTTGTTTTTTCCCACAGACTCCCGCTCCCTTTTGTGTTTGCGCTAATGTTCCGAATGTCTACACCGCATAGCCGATGATTATTTGTGAGACAGAGTGAGTTAATGCAGATTTGCAAGCTGTTCCCATTTGTTAAATGTCAGAAAAACACATGCAAGTCACTGGCTTTAGCACTTAGCTGCCAGCTGGCTCTTCTGAAAGGAGGGGACAAATGACAGTCTATCAAACAGCATGCTTTCAAAGAAAGAGAAGACCTGTTCCAGAACTGCAGCTTCAGAGTCTCTTTTAACAACATAAGCAAAACTAGGAGCCAACCTCATTTTTCCCCCCCTAGCTGTAATGAACACATAGCTCACACACAGCACCCTCCCACCCCTGGTAAAACTAACTATAAACTGGAATTACAAAGCCTATGAAGAAAGCAAGTGTCAAAATCTGTTTTTTGTTGTTTTTTTTTGGCTTGAAAGCAAAACCCAAAATGTCAAAAGGAAAAGGAGTGAGGTTCTGAGATTAGCTTGGACTCTCCGAAGGTTGTGGGAAAGTGATGCCAAAGGGAAGTATTTGTCCATGGGTAAATGCCCAGTATGGATTAACATATTTTAATGATGGTCCGGGGGCTTGTTCCGATCCCCAAAGAGTAAATGGTTTAGACGTAAGCAGCGAGCCAAACTTATGGGGATTTTTGTCATGCACAATGGTGAGCTTAGTCCTCAGGAAAGAAGCTGAATTCACAACCTCAGAGGAAAAAAAAAAGTTATGTTGCTTCATGAGCAGGGGCTGAATGAGTTGCAGCCATGCAGGCTTCCTGATGCTATCCTAACATGCCTCGGTCCTGACCCACAGTCCATGCCTGTTGTGCTTAGATGGCCAATGGGGAGGCCAAATTATCCTTGTGCTTCTGCACAGGTGTGTGGGGTCCACCAGACCAGATGAGACTACCAGCTCATTTGGTGGTCTCTGAGCAGCTGTCTTTTTGTCACTACTGACTGGGGCAAGATTAGAACTGGTGCCTTAGACTTACTCTGTTACCAAGCACTGAGTTTCACAGTGCCTGGATTCATATACTGAGCGTTCGGTTTTCATGTGTTGAGTAGTGCCACATTGCCAAGTGTTACTCCTTACTGGATTGGTCTATGTGGCTTATAAGATACCCACTGTGAGCAAAGGTATCAGATCAGGCCCCTTTTTAGTTGATGTGTACACAAATTACACACTTTGTACTACCAAGGGGGCAAGCCTATAGGTTCCAGATGAGGACTCTGAAGCTACTAACCTGCTCCTCGTAATTCTTTACATGGTTTCACACTCAGCCCAGGTCACACGTGGGCAGGCTTTGGGGAGTTTATTCAGAGCTGTAAAGATACGCATGAAGGGCTAGGTTCCCATTGCATCAGTCAGCACAAAACCAGGCCTTAGGCAGCAGTTGGATGTCTACATCCTAAGGAGAAACACAAACTGGCCCAGTGTTTGCACCCTAAAAATATCATTATGTGCCTAAATTCAGGTTCTGCCTTCGTTTTGGAAATCATCTTCTCAGCATGGACAGCAGCAAACTCCACTAAAACCCAGTGGTGCCCACCTTTTGCCAAAGAGTTTACTGGTTACAGCATTCACCAAACACATGCTCTCCTCACCCAGAAGGCATCTTAAGCTAGTCCTCCAAACTTCCCAGGAGAGTGCCTTTAGAGGAGGGTGCTTCATTGAACCCGGGCCCCTGAGCAGCAGACAATGCAAGGAAAGCAAGCAAAGGGAGTTTTGCAGCTTAATGGTTGGGGTCCAGGCCTTGCTTTGCAGCATTGTTCCTGTGTTTGATACTACACAGTCTTTGCTTTAAAAAACAGAAATAAACTTGGCAGCGGAGATGAAGACCCCGGACCCTACACACCCCCTACTCCCAAGGGAGTAGCTTAGCCACTAGGCTGTAGACCTCCTAGGAAAAGGCCTAACAAAGCAACCACACACCCTGGGGAAGTGGGATATAAGGGGCACCAGTGACTTCTGGCTGCTGCTGTCACTGGTGTGATCATGACACTGTCGTGGTGGCAGCTGTTATTTTTTGTCTCCCACTGCGCCCAATGGCCAGGGTTGCTGCCCCTGTCACTGTGCCCAAACAACATTAAATCTCCTGGAAGTGAGAGATCTGGTGAGGTGGGTCTTGGGCAAATGCTGTGACCTGAACAAGCGGACCACCACTTTGCATTAGGTAACCCCTCTGCTGGGCCAACAAGAATGGCCAACCTGCGGCACAAGTGGCACAGGCAGCTTCTGTTTGTGGCCTGGGGTAGATTGAGGAGGGGACAGGCAGCACAGTGGCATGTAAGCCAGGGGGCAGAAAGCAGAGCATCAGATCAGGCACAGAGTACAGGGAACAGGGTTTCCAATTGTCCATAAATTTATAGACAGTCCGTACAAAACAAGGCAAAAAAACATATCTATAATGTCTGTGAAAAAGTGGAGCCATCCCTTAAAAAATGAAGTAGCTGGAGCTTGATGGACAGACCGAGCAGAGAACCAGCTGGTATCTGAGCAGGAGCACAGCACCCTGCAGAGAGCATTGTCTCAGGGCTTTGTACCTCCTGCCCCCCAGCCATGTGCTGCTGCTGCATCTTGTCAGCTGCCTGTAACACTGATGGGTCACAGGTACACAGACAATAGTCCTTCTTTGGGGGGTCATGCCAGGAAGGCAGGACAGGGCCAGTGGAGGTAAGGCTAAGGTTGGGCTGGGGAGAGACCTCTTTTTGCAGGGTGCAGCCAGGGGCATAGGGATGTAGGGTGAGTGGGGACAGCATGTGTAAAACCATTGCTAGGGTCAAGTAGGGTTGTTAACCCAAGTTTTGCTTAAAAAAAACCAAAAACCAAAATCAGCTGTTGGATCAGTATCAGCTGATATTGCTGGTTAATAATCAATTGTTGGTATTGGCCAAATAATAATTTGCTAACTTTTTATTGACACAAAAGCTTTTTATTACTATAGTTGGTGTTGAATCCCTAAATATAAACCTAGCCGTTGTCCAGGGCCTGGCAGAAGGATTGCATTTATTTCCTGTAAAACATGTGTCAGTAAAAAAGGTTTAGTTTTCAATAGAAAGTTTATAGATTGTCAGCAAATAAATTGTCTTGAGTTAGCAACCCTGACAGAGCAGAAAGCAGAAAGCAGAGCATCAGCTTAGTCAGGGAGCACAGGGCAGGAAACAGGAAGCTAAGCAGCAGTTTCAGGAAGGGAAAGGGATCAGGATGGCAGATGGGGGAGAATGTGGGGTTAATTTGGGGCCTGCCAACAAAGGTTGGTCATAACTTGTATAACTTATCTTTGGAATCTGCTCTAATGCCATCTCACAAGTGGAACTAGTCATGTTGTGATTTGCTCGTGAATGCAGATGTCTAATAGAAAGCCTGACGAGAACAAGAGTTCAGAGACACTCATGTTCTTTAGCATTTTCCATTAACTACCTCTAGGCCTCTCTTGATTTTGGAATCACACTTTGGATGCCGAGGGTCAGTGGACCCATGAACCTGGGTGTCTCCAAAGGTCTTCCTATTGCACCTCCAGGGCACCAAACTGGGTGATTCTTATTCTTCCATCTGGGAGGGAAGCATGGAGCGTGGAACAGTGCCTAAATTTAGGAATATAACTGCAGATACAACTAGCAAAGTTCATTGTTTTGTCCCTGACAACTGAGGCTCACGGCCTTGAGTCAGGAAGCTCACACTTAGTAAAGATACAAGAGAAGGATTACAGAAATGCCATCCTTTAGAAAGAAGACCACATTGTAATCTGAAATCCCATCCCTTCTGCCTTCCCTGCCACACCTGGTTCTGATTCTCTTTTCTTCCCCCCTGGACAGAGCAATTTGATTCAAGTGTTGAAAGAGTTGTGTTACAGGGAAGGGCTCCCTTGTCTGCCTTCTCAGGTAGACTTGTCCAAAGAGACCTCTTCTCTTAGTTTCATTCAATCTGGCTGGTGAAGCACATGAAGAAGAATGTTACAAGATCACAGCCTCCAAAATTCCCTGAAGTCAGAACCTGAGATGTCAGATCACTATGAATTAGTTACAGGTCAGCATATGGCATGAGAGTTTTTGCAGTGGCCTGAGTGTGTCTGTTTTCCACAAGAATTTCTATTCCCTCAGTAGGTCCCAAGGCTCAGTGTGCTTCTCTTCTCTTGTGCTCCAGATGTATAAGTTGAGCCAAACTCATTAAGTGAAAGAAAGAGTAGGCTCTCCTCCTCATTCTGCTTCAGGAATATCATATTTGACCTCAAATACACAATACTGACAATGAAAGGGAGGCAGCACTGGCTAGGAGGCAGAGCATGCATTGGTAGAGATGATTCTTGGGTTCCGTCTTTGATTCTATCTCCAACGCACTATCTGACCTTTGGCTCAGTGAACCTCAGATTTCCCATCTGTAAAAAGAGAAGAATAATAATATTAACTTCAGAGGGCCTCAGAAGCTTAAATGAACAGGGATAGTGCTTTGACAGTCTTGGAGGAAAGGCGTGCAAAATATTTATAGTCTTCATTTTTAAAAGCACTTAATGGGAAGGTTTTCAAAGGTATTTAGGCATCTAAAGATACAGAGAGGTCCTTAGACAACCACAATCATAGTAACCTTGAACCTTACCGGTGTCAGTCCCAGTCATGGTTGCTAAAGCAAGGGGGTCCATCACTGTGCTAAGTGCCAGGAAGACTGTGGTGTTGCCACTGGCCTCAGCCTGCTGAAACCTGGTGCGCAGATCCGGGGGCCCACAGCCCCCAGGAAGAGCTGGGGGAATGATCAGAGAGCTGGGGAACTGAACCAGGGGCTGGGGAAATGAACCAGGGGCTCAGCAATTGAAGAGGGACCTGGGGCTCCAGCTGACAGGTGGATACACCCCAGCTCCGGGACAGCATGCAGTGTCCTGCTGAGCTGCGTTGCACCCACGTGATGGTGCAGAGGCTGTGCGGGTGCCAGGTGGGGGGGAGCCATCCCTGCTGCCCCCCATGCTGCACGAGGGGCACTGCCATGAGCCCCCAAAGGCCCCAATCACCACTGCCAGAGTCAGTGAGTGTAGGGCTTTTTTTTTTTTAATCTACCACTGCCAGAGTCGGTGAGTATAGGGTTTTGTTTTGTTTTTTCAATCTCCACATTCACTACCTGTGGAGCACGTGGATGACAGCAGGCTGCTGCTGCTGGCTAGGGCCAACACCAGTGCCAGGAAGATCCCAGTGTTGGTGCTGGCCCCAGCCAGCAGCGGCAGCCTGCTGTCATCCTGCATGCAGATCTGGGGGTCTGCACCCCTGGGAGGGCTGCAGGGCTGTGCCAGACTCCTCCCAGGGGGGCGGCCCCCGGATCTGTGTGCAGATGACAGCAGGCTGCTGCTGCCAGCAAGTGATACTAGTTTTGCTTTGACCATTTTGAAGTGCAGTTTCACAAAACCCCCTCTACCCATCTCCTTGAAACTTAGCAGGCTTCATGCACTCAGAAATGGCTACCATCTCTGCAATTGTCATCCAAATCAGGCAAGAAATGACAAAGTTAGAGGCATTTTCATGATTCCCCATTATAGCCTATGGGCGAAACGTCAAAATGCGTCGAAACAGCGAAACATTTTCTACAAAATGAAATGAAACAGTGCTTCAAAACAGCGAAACACTGTCCCTTCTAAATGGCAAAACAGAAGTTGAAATGGTGCTGTTTCCCACAGCCCGAGTGGTTAATATGTGAAGAATGATTTATAACGTTATAAAGAAAAGTTTCCAACAACTCTGAATTCCCTGTTAAAAATCTGCTTGCTTCATTACAGAGTTACAAAAATAGTCAAAGAAAATATCCCCAACTTATCCCAAGACTCCTTCACTCCTGACAATTTTAATAAATCAAGGAACATAAAGTCCTAAATGTTAAATGTGTATTCACAGTTAATTTTTAATCAACTAACAACGGTGATGTGTTAATTGAATGCCATTAAGAAACCATAACTTGATGCATTAGCTATTTTCCTATGCAGGGAAAACTTACCCAAGGCTTTCAGCTATAGCTTGGATTTCTTATGAAAAAGTACTTTAAATGCATTTAGACTGGAGCTGTACTAACCCGAAACTTGAGCCGAGTTCAAAAGTTTTACTGAGGCTTATGGGTTGCAAACCTGGGCTGAATTTTAAGCAAGCCTGGGCTAAGTTTCAAGTTATCCTGTGCTTGATGGTAGGTTCAAAGCCTTCAGAATGATCATTGAGTGATTTCATATGGGTTCAACACGCATTGTTTCATTTTGGGAAGGGAAAATGTGTTATGTGAATCTAAAGCTCAAAGCAAAACTTGGAAGGGTGAAATTTATGCTGTATACAAAGGCTCACTTACGGACCAGATACTCAGCAGAGCACAAAGCCAAGCATTATGCCAATTCACAGTAGCCGAGGATCTGGTGTTAGGGATTACATGGTGCAGAGCCTTTATACCAGGGTGATTTTCCAGCAGGGTATGAAATGACTTAGATCACAACGGGAGTGAAGGAACGGTTCTACGAAGGCCTGTGAGTCTACAAGAGTCAAGTTATAAATATCTCTATTTTTAGACGCTGAGATGAAATTTGCTACAGGGGTTTATAGTGATGGTAATCGGGAGAAGAATGAAGGGCATCAATAAAGATGATTGAAACCTATCCAACAAAAATAATCTACTGCAGTTGGCTCATTTTCTTTCTGATGTTGTGTTCAATGAAATGAATTTAAACTGTTTATTTTACAATTAACATGCGATGTGCATTTCCAAACTAATTTATGAGAAACAATTTCCCTTTTATATGGGGCTGTAGCAGATAGACAGAAGAGTTACAACTCTGAATTGCAAGGTGAAGTTCGAAGTCTGGAAAGTTCCCTTATACCCACATAAGCAATTTGCTGCCTCACCTAAAAGTTAGATGCGCTGGAAATGGGGGTATGGCAAAAATCTGTTGGGTTGAGACCTGCTTCTAAGCTACTGGGTTATATTGTTATTATGATATATGTTAACCGGAGCAGTGGTGTCTGGAGGTATCCTGGCTGCAGGTGGAAGAATCAGGTGTATGGAGGTCGTAGGGCAGGCGAGGTGTAAAGCCCTCTTTCATAAGCCAAGTGGAAGGCAGACAGAGTTGTAGGAAAGACATCTTTATGGAGAATGCATCCTGGACCTCTTTGTGTTGCACAAAACTAGACCCCCGGTGAAACCTGATGCTCTTGCTCTAGTTTCATTCATCCCCTTACCCTCTCCACATCACAGTCTGGCAGCCACTTGCTAATGCACGATGGGAGGAAGCAGAGTCATGGCATTTCACACTCTGCACCTGCACTCATCCTTCCCCACACCGAAGAGGTGATCCCCATTAGCTTGCTAACACAAACTAGTGTTAACAAGGAGGATCCAGTGATTTGGACATGGCCCTGGGACCTCCTCCACCACACAATTCCTGTGTGATGATGTAGAAGTCTCTGCTTCAGAGAAAAGTAGGGGAACATAGGGCTGGAAGGGACCTTGCTCTGTCCCCTCCACAAGGCAGGGCCGCCGCTAACTAAACCATCTCAGACAAATGTCTGCCTAACCTGCACTTTGAAACTTCTCATGCTAGAGAGCTGTTCTACTCTTTACCTACTCCCACCTTTAATGGGAGGGCTATGTGGGTAGATAAATTAAAGACTGAGAGAGAGAGGCAGGAATGGTATGGTAGCATATGCTATGCAAGCACTTCAGAGCAGGGCTATTTAACTTCCAAGTAGCTGGAGGTGCATGTCCCAGGGGCTGCACTAGTGTGACCCATGGGCCCCCAGACCATACCCCAGCTGCTTCATATATCTGGGCAGAGCCAACCCACCCTCCCCCCAGCAACCAGGTAGGAGCCTCACATTAAACTAGGTGGACAGCCCTGCTCTGGATTGACAGGTTCCTGGAAAGAGAGATGGTTCCCAGGAGCTGACCACTGAGCTTGCTGGCAGTATTACTTCCACAAACCATCGTTTCCCGTTGTAACTTACATTTAGTGCCATGATAAGTCATTATGAAGTTTTGCATGACGTATCATGGCAACTGCAGCAACCAGATACTACTTAGATTCATAAATTCATAGACATTAGGGGCTAGAAGGGACCTTGCAAGATCATTGAGTCCAGCTCCCCTAACTTAGGCAGGAAGTCTGCCAGGGTCAAATGATCCCAGCAAGATAATCATCCAAATGCAAAACAGATTGAGCTCTTACTTTTACCCATAAAGCTTGGTTCATAAAGGTTATATGCATTACCTGAGTTCTAACACTATGCAGGGGAATTTTGTAAGACTACTATGATACTATGATAGTTGATACCACCCAAGAGTCTGATACAAAAGAAGACAAAAAGAAAACACTTATAATATTAATAAAGGCCATATTAATTGGACTAGGAACGGCTACCTGATAATTTTTTTTTTTAAGTTTTTAAGGAAAATGATATTTCTAGTGGGCTTCGGCAGGGATCAGTACAATGCCCAATGCTATTCAAAATGTCCATTGGTGATTTGGGAGCAAACAGAAAATCACTGCAGATAAAATTTGTGGTTGACAGAAAGATTGGTGGCCTTGTAAATAATGACAGGGATAGGACTGTCATATAGAGCCATCTGGATTACTTGGGAGCATGGGTCTTTTCAAACAAAATGTGTTTTAATACAGCCAAATACCTAGGAGCAAGGAATACAAGCTATACCTGCAGAAAGGCAGGGAAGCAGTAATTCAGAAAAGGATTCAAGGTTGTTGACAAGAGGTAGGATATGAGCTCTCAACATGATGTGACACAAAAAAGGGAGCAAGCATTGCTGCATGTATCAATCAACAACGGGATAGTGGGGAAGGATATGGAGGTGGTTTACCCTGTATATACAGCTTTGATGCGACCAATACTAGAGTACTGGGTACATTTCTGTTGTCCAGATTATGAAAAAGGATGCTGAGAAAGTGAAGAGGGTGCAGGAAAGAGAAACAACAATGATTCAAGAGCTAGAGAAAATGCTTTAGAGGGAGAGATTTCAAGAGCTCAATCTGTTTAGCGTATCAAAAATAACTTGAGATTTAACTTGATTACTGAATATAAGTGATCTAATAGGGATAAAATCCTGGGGTCTAAAGGACTCTTAAATCTCACAGAGAAAGGCAAAGCAAGAAGCAATGGCTGGAAGTTCAAAATGCAACTAAGACACACTTATTTTTAACTGTGAGGTTGATTAACCATTGCAACAAGCTACCGAGGGAAGTGGCAGATACGTTTGAGCAAAACCTAAGTTATATACTATAGTTAAATGCAAATTAGTCTTAATATAGGGTAACTGAGTGGTATTTAGGTTATATCTACACATCAAAATGCTGTACTGCTCAGAGATGGCTGAACTGGCCATAAATCAGCTAGCTCAGGTAATGGATGCAGTAAAACTGTATTAACATGGTGCTCTTGCATGGCTAATACGCCCTGCTTCTCAGCACAGCTAATAGGCCCAGACAGAACGCCACACTTTTCTGCACGTGCTGCTTCTGGTACCTGAGTTAGCTCATTCAGACCTCGCTTAGGTATCTGTGTACTCCCTTTCAAGCACCATGGGGCCCTAATCCTGACAAGGGCTGTTTCTACTGGTTGCTGTTGACAATAGCAATGTGAAGCTATGGAGGAACATACTTTTCAACTGCTTTAAAAAGGGGGAAAGAAGGTTGCAGTTTGGGGAGGGGTCACATATCAGCTGTTACAACATATTTTCAGGTTCCTATAGCAATACCAGTTAGCTAATTTGTTCTCACTTTTCCCATGAATGAAACAGGGTCAAAGTTACAATGGTTTTGCTATGCTGGTATCACCATAGGAGCGTGCAGAAATAACTGTTATATCACAAGAGCTTGCCTAGGTATCATTCTATACCGATACAGTTCTTACATTGTCTATATGCTGAGCAAAGGCTATAGGATTGTGTCTTGTGCCCATTCAAACATGTGCATTTTTGGCTGTGCTTCTTTAGAGGAAAATTCAATGAATAATGAGTGGGATCACAAAATGTTCCCTAGTGAACTGATGGAGCAGATCTTCTACCGGTGCAAAACCGCTTCACTTCATTGCCTTCAAACAGACCTATATAGATTTCTACCAGAGGACCCAGACCTCTATATGCAGCTGAGGGACTTTCAGAGAATGGGAATGACAAGTTTTTGAGGGTTTTTTTTAAAGAGCTGTTGTTCCTCCACCTCATTGGGTTGAGGACAGAGCTGAAACCGGGACATATTTTAATGTTGCTCCCACTGATATTTCTATCACACTGATTAGGTGATGTCAAGGGAGGAACAGTAAGTCGAATAGGGAATAGGGAATTGTTTGGGGACTTGGGTAAATTTGTATGGGGTAGCAATTTAGAATCTGATCCTACAGACACTCACTATGGGTCATAAAACTTACATCAATCATTTGTACCAGGGGATTACTCATGTAAGAAAGTACTCTGAACTTGATCGTTATTGGTATTACAATGGGACCTCATTGTGCTAGGCAGTCAATGAGCACACAGCAAGATTCAGCTCCTGTCCCAAAATGCTTACCAGCTAGGGAGCTTTAGAAATACAATAGATGGGAAGTATCCCCATTTGCAGCATGAATTGAAGCAACAGAGAGATTAGGCAATCTGTCCAAACTCACACAGGAAGTTGGTGGCCATGACAGGAATGGAAGCCTAGTCTTCTGAGATCTTGCCTGATGTGTTAACTGAAAAACCAGCCTGTGCTGTGGAGAAGTGAACCTCTTGGGGCTTGTCTGACTCTCATAAAAGTCAGTGCAAGTCAGGCCGGCGACAAGCAGCTGGAGATCTATCACTGACTTTAGCTCTGTAAATGCATGTTGAAGAAAGACACTTTTTCTCTTCCTGGTTTTATCAACATAATTGACATTCAGGCTGTAAACAGACATCCCATTTGACCCAGGACAGATTGTCCCAGGGTTTGACTCAGGTCAAAACAGGAGCAGTACAGTCATTTGCCTTTCCAAGCTGCATTGTTTCTCCTTTGCCAATAGGTCGCCAGTGAAAACGTACAGCCTGATGGGCTTGTTCCTGGAATGAACTGCAATAACTGTATAGCTATACAGCAGGATGTCCTGTGAAAAAGTGTTGGTACATTTTATCCAGCATACTTTAGAGGAACTTGAAGTGGGACAGTAGATGTGTATGTCTGCCTGATCCTGAGACAAAAAGCCTTTCTCCTAGGACAAATGCAACATCTAATCATAACCTCAGTGAACACCCAGAAGTTAACTTAACTCGAGCTGGGTAGCACATCTCAAAGATAATCTGCTGGAAGTGACATAATTTTAAAACAACTAGAGCACTTGTTAACAAGCCTTAATATGTGATTGTTCAAGTTTTAAGTGTTCTTATCATGGTCTAATTTTAAGGTATAGTCTCAGTCTCAAACAGTAGCTGATATCTGACTCCTTGGTATCTGTCTTAGCTTTCACTTTCTAGAATTTTGCTTTCTTCCTTTGCCTTATCCATGCTAAGGTCTACCTAAAAATCCTATGCAAGCCTACAGTATCCTCAGCTATGGAAAAAATAATCTTGGGTCTCACACATGGTAAGCTCAGACTGCTGTGAGTAATTCCTTGAAAGTCAAGATACTTAGTCATGTAGGAAAGTACTATTTTTATCAACAAGAGCATAAATGTGAACCCTTACACTTGTATATAGACCTAAATTTTCAATACCCTGAATTTGAGCTGTTTGCCTTTTAGATGTTGTTTAGATATTGATATTAATAGAGTTTCTAATTTGGAGCTGGATTCAAGTTTCAGATGTGCCCTTAGATCAGAAAAATTCAGATCAATTGGCTTTTGCTTAATACCATTTGCAGGCTGTTGTTAATTCATGCTATCTGAATGTGTATTGGTTTGACCTAGTGTCCACTGAAATCAATGGGAGTCTTTTCATTTTTTTCTGGAAGTGGACCTAAATCCAAGTTTTAAAATAATTTCCTTGAATTGTTTTCATCTCTCACTCTTTTCAGGTATGCTCATTTGCAGTTGTGTCCAAACACGCACGCATGCATATATGCACACACACAGTATCTGTCTTGTTTCAGAATTGAATCATTACAAACCATGAAAGCATAAGCACAAACTATGAAGACAGAAGCACGGTTCCTCTTTACCTAAGATCTAGTTATATTCCAAAAGGCTATTTGCTGGATCACCAGAGGTTATAGAGAGGTAAAGAATAACATAAGATGCCTGGCAGAGTCAGCTCCTGGTGTGGGACTCTCTAGCACATGGTATGCTGGTTGGGTTATAAGATTTTATGGCATTTGTGGGCTGCCTTTGGAGCTGCCACTTATGATAGCAAATGCTAAACCAGTTTGTCTACCCTTAGTGGGAATTTGTGCATTGTTTCTTTATATTGAAATATCAATAGTGCTTCCATCTTAAAATATTAATTGATATTCCCTGCTCACAGGCAATTTTCTATGTATGACCAACAGCCTCTGCAGCTCTAACTGGAAACCCAATTGGACTATTTGAATAGCAGTGTTCTCCCACGGCCTCAGCGAGAAGCCACAAAAGGTTTTGCAGATCACTAGTCTTTCCTCATCCCTCACCAGAGCATACTTCATCTTCATCCTGCAAAAGAAAAGCTGAAACTCCTTATCCAGAAGCTATTTCTAACCCTCCAGAGGCATTCTCTTCCACTGCCTTACTTCTCTTTGTATTGTAGTCTGCCATATACCTATAACCCATGCAGTTCCTTGCACACTGAGAGGTACACATCGATGTCATGGCCGCACCTGAAAGGGCGCGGGGCATCGAAATAGAAAAGTGAAGCCAACAATTTCAGCGCTCAGAAAAATATGTCAATTGATCTGTTTGTTCTTATTGCACCTCTAACACCCTGAACTAATCTCTTTGGTCACTAAGATGAGGCCTCCATAGATGAAAACTCAAATCAGATTAGGCTCAGGGTGGAGGGAGTTTGCCTGCAGGGTGGAGGAGAGTAACGCGGGAAGTTCACCACTGCCTGTGCAAAAGAAGAGGGGGGTGCCCAAGCTGAGGATATCTGTGTATATGTGATGATATGCAACTTGAAAGATCATTGCACTGAACACGGCATAGATTGCAATTTGTCTGCCTAGGAAAGAGAAATGCTACACCTAGGATTTGACTCCCTGATTCCAGGGAGCCTGAGCATTTCGAATCACATTAAGGGTTAATCAGACACCCACATTGCAATGGCAGAGTGTTGTTTTGCAGAGCTGCCTGGTTAAATATGAATCCCTGATTTCTGGACCTGGGTGTTTTCATGCCATGGCTGCCTCTGGGTGTCTTTAAGAAGGGAAAGCGAAGTCAGGATAGAGAGGGAGAAGATGTCACAAGGCTTTCTTTCCTCCAAGAACATTTTTCCATATAGTCTGTGCTCCTAACAGATTCACAGATGAATTGATTTTACCTTGGTTTGCCTTACCATCAGCAACACTGTAGCTAGGCTTAAAACTGGCAGGTCTCACAATACCCGATGGGAGGCAGGAAAAATGTCTCTTCCCAGTATTAGATTTTCTAATATTGCTTGTCTGACAAAAGTTATTTTGTCCTGGCTGCGTTCCAGTGAGATGAAGCTTAGGTTGATTATGAACCTTTTCCCTGTGTCCCTTATTCTTTGGCAGCAATATTAACAGATACAAAACATCGTGGTTTGGATTTAAAAATAACCCTCTGTTTTCATCCACCTTTCATGCTTGAAAGGAAATTTGTAAATTGTCAAGTTGACTTAATTTTTCCTCTGGACTCGCACCTATTTGCTGTAATAAGAATTTCCCCCTTGGGTTTTACTCATCTGCAGTATGTGGCAGTAAAAAAGGGATTAGGATTATATTTGGTTTTGTTTTTTTTAAGCTGATACCCTTTCAGCAACTCTGTTATCAGTTTTGGCTGCCAAAGCAGCATTTTAATGCTCTACCTGAGGGTCAAGTATTTTATATTAAGTTTTGCCTCTGCTGCCTTTTGCCATTCTGTTTACTTTTGAATCTTCACTCGTTATGAAGCTTGCTATTATTTTGTGTATACACAGATCTGTATTATGCTCTTTGATTCCTCTTTCTAATGCTGCAGAAATGGGAAAGGAGTCTTGGGGCTTCTTTTTCCTCTTCCAATAATGGCCAGTTTTAACAAGATTATCCTCAGGTCTGGGAGAAGCACTTAACCCTTTGGCAGCAAGATCGGGTTTTTCTTGATGCTCTTATAGATTCTTTTTTTGCCCTTTTTTCTTTGTCTTTTTTTCTCTTTTTTGCCGCAAATATGAACTACTGGCACCCAAGGGATATACACAGTAGGTGCATCTACATGTGCTATTAACATGATGCAATGAACTCTAGTTCAGTTTGTGCCACAGTCTGAGCCAGGGCAGAGTAGCCCGGGGCTGGCAGGGTCCCCGGGGGTCATTCCTGGGCTCTGGATGGTAGCAGAGGGGCTGACTGGGGCACAGAGGTGCCACAGTTCAGGGTTAGGTGGCATGCAGCCCCTGCACTTTAGCACCCTTGTGCCCTAGCCGGCCCCTGTCACAATCTTCATGTGCATTTGATCGCATGTAAATACATCTACCATAAAACAGTCCTGTACTCAATTTTATTGTCTTATGGCAAAGTTCATTAGTCTACTAAGCCCTAATACTGATGTATGTGTAGATTGTGTAGCCTGAGCTACTGTGCGGTAGCTCATTGCTACCACATAGTAGCATGGCCGGGCACTAACCATGTGGCAATGATAGTGTGCAGTTGTAATGAGCTACTATGTAGTAGCTTCTTGCTACTGCCCAATAGTGTCAGAAAAAATGTGCAGCAATGGTACTTGCTTAGGAAAGTACTAAATGACCGTGCAGTAACAACTATGCAGTCTGCCACTCATGTGGATACGGCCGCTGGTGCTTTACTGCAGTGCGAATCAGTCTACTCCACAGTAAAGTGCATGTGTAGATGCACCCGGGGGGGGGGGAGGGGTGTCTACAGGTGCATTAGGGCTCCTTTTCTAATGCACATTAAATTTAGTACCTCCAATGTGAGGTACTAAATTAGGCTGCCTTAACATGCAGCAATAAATGTGCATGGTTTTTAAATGATGCTTAATGTGCAGTAGCCTATTTTACTGTGCATTAGCCTAATCACACAGTTCTTTATGTGACGCTTTATTTTGCAGTAAAATAGGCTACTGAATGTTCAAGACCATGTGTAGACATGCCCACTATGTAGTAAACCCATTTATTTGCCATACAAAAAGATGCTCTGTTTACAACATCTTCCTCACAGGGCATTAGGTTGAAGGCACCTTACCCAGCTGCAACTTGTCAACCTATGGTTCTTTGTTCATGTTTTTGTTATAATACAGAAGATTTCACAAACTCGTTGAAAGGCGAAATGCCCGGTTCTTGTGTGGCCACCTCATAGACTGAGTGCAAGTTTAACACTTTATAAATGTTATATCAAAATTATAAATATATATGCTAATTTATACTATATATATACTATACATTATACTAATATAAATATATATTATAAATATATATACTCAAGTATACTATATATATACTAAATTATAAATTAGTATAAAGTATAGCTAGAATATTATGAATATTAATTGATTAAACCACCCATCACATAAGTGATAGACAGCAACGATTATTTTAAAGTTGATACAATAATATTAGTTATTTAGTCACACAAGCAGAATTAAAAGGCAAGAGTTCCAAAACACACTTAACCATTAAATCAATTGCCTATGTTTTGTGATTGTATCAAGTCTTATACTTTTTAACTTTTCCTCTTGATACATAATAATCAGTGTATTTACAACTGGGTAATTAAAGAAAGAATCCGTTTATTTTTTTTAAAGCTTACTTTTTATTACACAAAGGCTTAGAGTGTGCATACTGGCATGTTTGCTATTGTGCAAAGGGAAAAAAAAAGATTTATGTCCCAAATAATTTCTGACAAAAGATGCAGATTCAGTGAACCAAAATATTTTGTGGCATTTGCTCAGGATGCGGTATTTTGGGGAGGAAAAAAATCTGATGAAAACGGTTTTAAAATAAATTGTAATATTCCATTTCATCACTGACTTGGCTTTTCAATATCTTCATCAGTGACTTGGGCGAGGGCATGGAAAGTACTCTGTCCAAATTCATGGAAGGCACCAAATTATGGGGCCAAGTAAACTCACTGGAGGGCAATGAGCAGATTCAGGTGGATTTGGACAGGATGGGAATGTGGGCCGAACAGACTAGGATGCAGTTTAACAAAGACAAGTGCAAAGTGCTGCATGTAGGGAGAAGGAATCACCAACACACCTACAGACTAGGAGGTGACTTTCTAAGTAGCACAGCAGCAGAAAGGGATTTCGGAGTCATAGTTGACTCCCAAATGAACATAAGTTGTCAATGTGATGAAGTGATAGGTAAAGCCAACCCCACTCTTTCATGCATTAGAAGGTGCATCATGAGCACGTCTAAGGAGGTGATGCTTCCCCTCTATGCAGCATTGGTAAGACCACAGCTGGAGTACTGCGTCCAGTTCTGGGCACCACACTTTAAGAGGGATGTGGACAACCTTGAGACAGTCCAGAGGAGGGCCACTTGTATGGTTAAGGGCCTGCAGGTAAGATCCTACAAGGAGAGTTTGAGGGACCTGGATCTCTTTAGCCTCTGCAAAAGAAGGCTGAGAGGGGATCTTGTAGCTGTCTACAAATTCATCTGGGCTGAGGGGGCAGCAAGGAATAGGGGAAACTCTGTTTACCAGGGTGCCCCTTGGGGTTACTAGGAACAACAACCACAAACTGATGGAGAGCAGATTTAGATAGACATTAGGAAAATTGTCTTTATGGTGAGGGTTATCAAAATCTGGAATGAGCTTCCAAGGGAGGTGATGCTCACCCCTACCTTGAGGGTCTTTAAGCGGAGACTAGACAAGCACCTGGCTGGGGTCGTCTGACCCCAGTGCTCTTTCCTGCCCAGGGCAGGGGGTCAGACTCGATGATCTACTGAGGTCCTTTCCAACCCAAACATTTATGAATCCATGAAATCCATTTCAGCAAATTCCAAAAGAAACATTCCATGTTCTGGTGTCAAAATTCAATTTTCTTTAGAAATTTCCTTCAAATTTATATTGCAAGAAATAATTTTAAAGTCTCAAAATCAGAGCAAAGCCTTCTTTGCAGTTGACCGAGAACAATATGTTTTCAAGTTTAATTTCAGCTTCATTTAAAATGATTTTATTTTTATGGAGCTATCGTTTAAACAAGGGAATCCCTTGTTCACACAAATCTGTGTGTGTGACACTGTATATTTTGGTCAGCTTTAAAACAGACTCAATAAAAGAAAAACCTGTTTTTCTTGCTAGTGTATATGTGAGCAAGAACAGGCGGTTTTCATGTGGTGATGGTAATACACATACACACACACAGAAATTGCCAATATATATATCTGAAAGTATATAACACACACCCATGTTGAAAGTATTGACATTTTAAATGAATATACATATATTCACTAAAAAATCCCAGTACTCTCAACATTTTTTTCTTATTTTGGGTTTTTCATGAATTGATATTCTTAATGAAAATATTTTGTTGAAAAAGTTTAATCCAATTCTAGCTTTTGTTTGTGTTTCATAACGTTATTGTACAATGTACGCCGTTTTCATACTTCCCCTTGGTTTGTCTTTTCCATAGAGCCATTTCTGCCATGTTGCTGTCAGTGAATCAAGCTGCCTTGTTTTTAAATCGACCATTTTTGTTCCTCAGTTCTCAATATCTAGTTTTTTGCCTTAGTGATTCCTCTACAGGATGTCGTTCTGCAGACTTTTGAAGTCTAATGGGTCTAATCACAGCGATAAAGTTAAGCGTGTGTGTAAGTGTGTGTGCGAAAGAGATAACAGCCACCAGGTCAAAGCAAGCTGCCCTTCCCGAATGCCTAGAATATTGTAGGCATGATGGCAAATTAATAAGAGGAACATTGGATATTGCCAAACTCAGCTATTGCTTATACCTAACTAGTGGTCTGGGATATTTTATGTTAGACAAGTGCTTTGATTTGGGCTAAGGGCACGTGAACGTTCGGGTGTTCACACTCCCTTTTCCAACCCTGTGGGTTTATAAAATCAAAAGTCTTTTACATGGGGCCTGATACTCATCCAGAGGCCCGCAGCAGGATCAGGCCTCATGTGTCAGCATTTCTATGGTCCAGCACTAATCAACGTAAATTTTAATTGGATCGATTGTCATCTTTTTTAAAATGGGGAATGACAATTTCCATTTTTTACCAGAGCAAGTTTTACATTCACCTGTTCAGAGAGCATACTATCTGCTAGCTGGCATGTCACGCCACATCAGGACTGTCTACTGTCTTATGTGAGGCTATTATGACAGGCTCCTGTGTTTTTGTGGCCTGGCTCCATGAAGCATGTCACATTTGATGAATGTCTGACAAACGTGAATTGCCATTCCTTGTTGATTTAGATGGGAGGAAAGTTTTGCTGGGAGAGCTGTCTCCCCCCCCCCGGATGTGAACAGATTCCTACCTTTTCAGTTCAGGACAGTCAGTTTGCAACCCCGACTGAATGACGGGTCGATATCCAATAACTCATGATCAAAAGCTGAAGTCCTCTTAGTCAGCATAGCTTGGGTTTCCTTCGGGGGATGAGAATAGAGCACAACCGTTCTGACAGAGATGCTATTTTCATTTCTCTTTAATCTGAGCACACTACAGGCAAAGCAAACTTGGCATGAGACATTTCTTACAGTAATTACCACAGCAAGATAAAAAAATAGAATATCTATCTATCTATATCAATATCGATATAGATAGATATAGATATTGTTATCTATCTATAGAAAAAAGAAAATCCAAACCTAATTGCCTAGTTTTGACCTGAAATGAGTAAGATTTGATTTTAACTGGCTGAGAACCAATATATATATTGGTTCCCAGTCAGCTAAAATCAAATCTTACTCATTTTAGGCCACAGCTATGCAATTAGGTTTGGATTTTCTTTAGAACTGTGTGTTTTCTACTTAATTGAACAATGCTATCTCAGAGTTAACTTCTTTCCTTCAGCAGCATGCAGGAATATTAATAAGACATCACAGTGCTCTTACGTTTCATAACTAGGTTGCTAAATGCCACATGCCCTTAATGCGGTGAGTCAGAGAGGAATGACAGATGGATCTAATCTACTGCCATTCACCATGGTATCTAGGTACAGAACATGAAAATTTATGATGGTCAAAAGATTTCACCATAAAGAATGTTGCTGTCTGTCTACTGCTTGCTTTAGCCCGTGGTGGGGATTTCTCTGCTTTTCTTGTACGTGAGAGAAGGGTCAGACTAGACTTCAGCTCAGTTATCAGGGCAGGATCATTCAAAGATGTGGGTCTAACACACAGTATGTCTGTATAGGGCCAGGGTTTGACCAAACTGTACTGACCTTCCTATAATGTTGCAGCTTTGCTTTTTCCTTTCTCTGTTTGTTCACCTAACTTTCAGGTGCATGTATGTCACGCTATGATCAGGTGATTGGTTTGGTATAAATTGCTGTGGTACTATTCAGAGTTATTTGTGAAAATCTGTCATTCTTCTTCCATTACTAGGAGCAGCTCATTATGAGTCTTATCAATAGCTGGCCCAGTCGGGGTGTAGCAAAACCCCCAGTTTTTCGTTTTTAATACATATTTATATATATATGATAGATATGCATTCCTCCCCTTCCCGAACCATTTTTGACTGTTTCTCTCCCTCTCTATTCCCTATAGATAAGTATAAGCAAGCTCAGACTTAGGATAAGCTTGAACATTTTTATTTTGGTAGCAAGTTTTTGGTTTTGGATATCCACTGTTTTATGTTGTATAATTAGTAGGTTTGTATTAATTCTTACTGTTGTATATTGTATTGTTATCATTTTCATATTGATTTTTATTGTTTCATATGGATATTGTATGGTTTAAGCCTATGTTTGTAAATGAACCCAAGTCATGTCAAGTTTCCATTTTGTATGTCAAGCCTCCATCTTGTGTCCTCTGCCTGGGCATCCCCTGTGTTGCAACTGTATGAGTCACGGACTCCTCCATGTAAATTGGCTCTCGGATGAATGAGAATGATTGGGAATGATTGAAATACATGGTAGCAGGCCTCTACTGAATGGCCTGTAACTACTGCGCCATCACCTCGCATTGATTCATCCAGGAACTACAGACCTCACCCAGGAACAGAGACAAGAACCCAGCGTTTGAAAGACAAAGGACCCTGTAAAACCAGCAACTTTACCATTGTACCCCACCATCACAGACACCTGAAACTGCACATCGCTGCATGGAGCACACAGGCTCAGTACGCCAGGGGCTGACCCTTGCCTGGGCATGCCTCCTGTCACTAGGGTCACACACAGTCTGCCCCTATAAAAAGGGGCAGTGAAGACAGACCCAATGGGAACGTTATTTCCATCCGGACCAGAACAGCTTCACATCACCTATCCACCCCAGAGGCCCTGCTGGCGACCCCCCCTATGGACAACACTGAGCTGAAGGAGACCCCGACTAGCCATTGAGGATCAACTTCTAGCCTGGGATAGGTAGATATTACCTGCACACCTCCTCCTACAATTTGGACTCTCTCTGTCTCTCTCTCTCCTCCTGGACTTCAGTGGACTTCAGGCTCTGCACCAAGCCTCTCTAACCCCTGCTGCCATTGTGTGTGTGTGTGTGTGTGTGTGTGTGTGTGTGTGTGTGTGGGTGGGTGCAAGGGAACCAATAAGACATTGTGTCACCATCTCCCCTGTTCAATAAACATACAGTCATTTACAACCCTGAGTTGGGTCATGTTTTACTGAATCCCAGTCCCTTCCCTATCTTAAATTCCAGTCTTGTTCTCTCTCTCAACTCCAGCCCCCACTCCCTGCTAGTTTCCCGATCTCCTTCCAATTCCATCTCCCCTTTTCTGCCACCTCTCAGTCTCTCTTTGCTTTCCTGCTGTCCCTGCTGCCATTCAGCCTCCCGTGCCATCTACTACCTTTTCCCTGTGGCTTTCTGCTGCCTTTTTCTGCTTTCCAGCTGCCCTGCCACTTTTCAGTCTCTCCTGCTGCTTTCCCTGTGATTATCTGTTGTTCGTCTCTCTGTTTTCAGGCTTCCCCCGCACTTTCTGTAGTCATCCGCCCCCTCCCCCCAGCTTCCCAGCTCCTCTTAGCTGTCTTGCAATTTTCTCCAGCAGCTGGAGCCTGCTCCCTGCAACTTCTCTAGCTGCCCTGGAGCCATCCACTGGGTCCCCACACCCAGAGCCCCTCTTTAACACCCACACTTTCCCTCAGTCCCACTTTCCCTTTCCCCATCTACCTTTTCAGCTCCCCATAGCTCTGGCTCCAGTCCCAGCCTCTGTGCTGGCATCGGTGCCTTGTTCTGCAGGCTTTGGGCATTTTCTTTTAATCAATTAAGATCAATTAACCTAAAGTTACCCCCAAGCCTCAGTTCTTCAGCTCAGGCCCCTCTAGTCTACTGGTTCTAATCCCGGTCCTGGTGACTTTCATTCCCAGCAACTTCCGCTCCCTACACTTCTACTTTCTTACCTTAACCTTTCCCCAGATATCCCAAGTACACCAAGCACATACATACATACATACACATCGCAACACCCAACTTAGGAACTCACCTGTGTGTATGTGTAAGTGGGTGGTATGTGTGTGAATTAGTGAACACACACACACACACATATAGATAAATATCATTGTGTGTGTGTGGTATATGAATTAGTAATCCACATATGTGTATTGGATGTGCAGGTGTTGGTAACTGGTAACTGATTCTGTCTAAATTTGGTGTGTGTAGAGTGTATGGGCTTAAATTGGTGATAGTTGTGCATGAACCTAGACTGGTTATTTTGAATATGTGTGTATCTGAGCTGCTAGTGTGAGTGTGTATGCGTAGTAGGGGTGTATGCACCTAGTTAGTGTATGTGTGCTTAATTGATTTTTATGTGTGCATGTGCAATTGTACACCACACCCTCCTGTCTAACAGCACAATATTGAGATCCTAAACATTGGCCTGGCCCCTCAGGGCAACAGGGGTAGGACTGAATGTGACTCTGTGTCACTTTTCCCTTCCCCATTCGAAGGCGAATGAAAACACGGTAATATTCTGCATAGGTTATGGGAGATGCTGGCTGGCACTGAAATAACCCCTGCAGTTTAATACCCATTAACAGTGGTTGGAGAGCCAGTGCAAAGATTCCAGTTCAGTCCTCTACTCTTTACTAGAAAAGCACCCTAAATCCTAACTACACTATTACAGGAATCCTGATCACCTGGGACCTGTCCAATTGCACTTTGAACTCCCCTAACAAAGCCATTGCCAATTAAAGCAAGAGATACTGGCCAGAGCAAAGCAGAGGGTAATTGGGGGATAAATGCATCATCTCCTGAACATCTGCCCATTGTAGCACTTTTTTTGCTGGCCTGCAACCACCCTGTTCTGTTCAGCCCACGGCTTCCTAAGGGCAAAAAGATGAAATCAGGCAGACTTTGCCAAGGTAGATCCTTAATAAACATCTTGTTGAAAATGCACTGCACTGGCCAAAGCTATACAAGGTATTTATCAGACCAGAGGGGCATGGGGTTGATGAGAAGGGTTTGGGATTGTGGACAGTTCTTTTCTGAGAATGTGGCCCTCAACTTCATTTCCCCTTGTGATTCAAGACACGGCATGGTCCAGCATTGGGGCCAGTACATAAAGCTACCAAACCTACTCACTCCCCACCATCCCTTTCCATTCCTCTCTGTGTGTAACTGTTACTCATGTTTACAGCACCTCAGGTCTATACGTTTTTCTCAGCTATCATAAAAGCCGACCACTCCCAGTCCATTAGTGACCCGTATAAGCTGTTTCCAGCTTTATGTTTACTATTTTAATCGACTTTTTTACAGATTACTGCGTGGTGTTCCTTGTATTATTATCGTGCTGAGGTATAGCAAGAAAGCATGCAACAAACACCAGGAGCATGAGACCCAGGGGAACTGAAGGGGTGGCAGTATGGAAAACCTTTCCTTTCTTAACTGGTAAAAGGATTTCACTACTCCTTGTTGTTAAAGGTGGATCAGAGTAAGACCCTACGGTTTTGCTTAGAAATCAGAGGAACATCCTAACCTCTCATGCATCCTCTAAGACTGTATTAATGTTACAGTTTTATAGTTTTTGCTCTTCCCATTTTAATGGTACTACTGAGTAACGGAGATAGGCTGTGGTAAACTCGGGCTATATAGATTAGAGAATGGGGAGCTACATATACCCTCTGGTCCTACTTCCAGGACAGAAGATAGGAAAGACAGCCAAGATGACCCCCAATGCAGGGCTGTGAGGGCTCCAGAGATCTTTTGCTATGACAGTACTGAAGATTATCCTGCTGGTAATAATCATGAAGGCCCCACTTGGGCAAACCCTCCTGTGCTAGAGCAGCCACAATAAATATATGCAAGGTTTAGACCTGCTGAGCAAGAAAGGGCGGTTTTACATCTATGCTTTTCTTTCTCCAAGTTTATAAATCCACTTTCTGCCACACCAGTGGGCATGTCTACACATGCATGAATGTGTCATAGGTACTGCACAATAAGTTTAGTACCTGTAATGACAGGTATTAACTCAATGTGCAGTAACTGCTGGTACTGGGCAGTAGCACCAGCACCCTTTTTTTAGTGATGCTAATATGGAGTAGATTAATTGTACCGTGCATTAGTGTATTAGCATGTCTTTTGTCGTGACACGCTAATGTGCAGTAGAATTAGCCTACTGAGCATTTAGTGTCTCATGTAGATGAACCCTGGGATCACCCTTGCCTTCCTTCGCCATTTAGACATCTGGTTGTAATATAAGCTCTATTGTAGTGGTTTGGGGATGTTACTAGATCTCAGTAATCATAGCAACAGGAGAGGAGGAACACAACATAAGTTCCATACACTGAAATGTTGCAGCATGATATGTGGTTGTAGTGATGCAATAGGCTGACTGAATCCTTTCTCATACCAATGTGGCATCACAACCCTGAGACAGAAAAGTTTCCCACTGGAAAAGCTCAATGAAATGACCAACGTCACTATGGAAATGGTCAGCCTGTATGGAAAAAGGCATACAAGAGAGAAGAATTGTTTCAGCCACATGCTGTGTACTTAAAAACAATGGCTGAACTTAATCTGTTGGATATTTACATTTACATAGTAGAGGAATAAGCATGACAGTTTTTTAAAGTAAAATAACAGGGAAACTGTATCTTAATATCGACCATTGGACAAAAGTGTATGTAGGAATACAAACCTAGACTAAAGCATAGATATACACTGTATCTCTGATCTCAAGTCACACCTTCTTATGGCAAGTCAGTAGTGTTAGGCCCTGACTCCATGTGACGCCCAATGACTAGGGAGACAATGGATCGATGCCATCACGCATCACCTGCACACGTTGTTTGTCAACAGCTTTATTCAAAAAGGAGACAGCTTCAGACTAGCTCCAACAAACTGGGGAGCCACCCCAAACATTAATTCTCTCCACATTTATACACCTTGCTTCATGCTCATTAACATTTACTCCACCTCTGTCCCTCCTTTGTTCCACCCATATTCCCTCCTATCTTAAGCTCTGCCTCTGTTTACTGTTGACTTCATTAGCATTGCCTATGGATTTTACTTATTTACATATCTTTTTGCTATGAGCGTATGCTTAAGACCCTGACCCCGGCTTCTTTTGGTCATTTGTGGTTTCTTGCTGATTTCTTCACCATCTCCAAGGTCTTGCTTCTGCTTTATCTCCTAATGATAGCCGGTGGTCTGCATCCTGTTTCCTTTACACAGTGAGCTATATATCTTACAACACTACTATATTGTTAGGAAAATGCTTGCCTAAGCATCTTGCAATGTTACTTTTAACATACCATTGTGCCTTGTGGTTAGCAGGTTTGCTAGGCCACAGGTTATAGCCTTTTATTCATCTGCAAATCCAATGCTTCCCAAGATCCAAATACAGTCACCCTAACAAGTAGTAAGTCATATACTTTCTGCTGCATTAACCATCATGTAAGGAAGGGCCACGGGCTTAATAAATTTAATGTAACCCCTATTGTTCCTGCAGATGTCCCTGTAGTAATGTATAAGGGGAATGCATTTTTTTTTTCCTAGGACCAGCTTGAGTTGGCCTGCCTACCTGGGTCCTTACTCTGACTCTTGAAGGCCTATAACATACAATTCCTGAGCTACATTAGGCAGTGAAACAGTCTCATAAAAGTTGTGAAAACTCTCATTCTTAAGAAATTTACAGGAGAATTGGACTAGATTAAAAAGAAGAGAGTTACCTTGAGTAAGCAAATTTACGCTGGAAAAAGGAGGACTAGATGGATTTGATTTCTGGCTATCAAAGAATAGAGTTGCCCAAGGATGTGCATACTTACCACATATAAAACGAAGGAGAAGTCTCCTTCCACCTTTTCCGCAATCACCTAGTGGCTAGAGCATTTGTTCAGGGAGCGGGAGATGCATGTTGTAGGTTATTTGGCCCTCTTCTGTCATGCACCCATTAAATGTGGCTTTTCTGTGATTCGTGTTTTGCAACTTTGTGTGTGTGTGTGTGTGTGTGTGTGTGTGTGTGAGTGTGTATGTGTTTATAAACTCTATAAACACTCTGAGAAAATATTTTCAGAATTACAAGGGGGAAAATAGGAACATATTACATATTGTACTTGTTAATTTTGTCAGCAAATTCCTATGCTAAACAGTTCAGGCACAGACAGACTTATAACAACTGTGGAATAAAACTGAAAATTATTTTTTGAGTATTTTCTGAATCCTCATGCTGCTCTAATTTGAGTTGTTTGGGAAACGTACCATTAGTTTATGTATTTCTCAAGTTAATATAGCATAGCTCTGGTCTCCAAAGGATTTGTATCCATCTACATGGGCTGCTAAAAGGAAGGAAACTAGGAAAGTTAAAATATATCCATTCCAAAATGCTTTGTGGTCTCACTGAACTAGAACATCATCAGAGCTGAGCTGACTAATTTTAGGATGGAAACTAAAAATCTCTGGTGACAATCAGAAAGGGACCTTGGAAATGACCTTCTCTGGAAAATGAAGTAGCTGTAGTGGAGAGCATTCACTGTTCAGGACAGGGAGATTGGCCTGATTAAACAGCAGGCCAAACCAGGAGGTCAGGATTTGTTCTTCTTTTAGTGACCTGGAGGAAATAAATGAAGCTCTTTAGATTTTCCTGAACCAGGAGACTTGCCCAAGGGTCTTGGCTGCTGGTCATGCAGGGTCAGAGAAAGAACAGCCACAAAGGTCACATTAGCTTCTTGGCCCTACAACAGAAAGCTGAGAATGGTTGGCATCCAGAAATGTCTGGCTTTAAGAACACCCCCACACAGTCACACTGTGGTTGTATCTAGGGCCAAGAACCTAATGAAGCAAACCTGGTTGCAGCAAAGACAATGGCAAACATGGTCTGGTTTCAAAAGGGCATACCTTTCATCCTGTGACTTCAGCTTCATCACACAACTAGCACTGATTTACCTCCACTTCAGCTGGAAATGTTGAGAGCCTGAACACAGACCGGATGGCAGTGTTGCTGGCAACATGTTGCAGCAATATCATGTAGCTTGACTCAGAAAACAGTTATCAATAGAGCACTCCCAAATTTACTGGCACTGGTAGAGCTAAACCAGTAATAGCAAGAGTAGGAAATCTTTGCAAATTTTCCAAAGCTGAGACAAAGTTTATATGCCTCTCTTTCCCAGCCCATGGAGAGAGAGAGAAAAAAAAGGAAGACGGCATTACATGACTATTTAACAAGGCTCTTGCAAGGTTTAGTTCATTAACATTCAGAGATGACTTTGAGATCCTTGGATGGAGGATGTTAGAGCAGCAGAAACATCCCATTATTACTTTTTCCTTTCCCTTTTGAATGGGGAGCCTACCCTTCAAAATGTTCTGTTTTGCAACTGCATTGTTAGGGTTGTTGGTGTATAAAATTGGTGCTTGGTGTATATAATTTATAACCTCTAAAAATGATAAATAGCCTATAGAAAGAGGAGTGATTTGTGTGCTGAAGTCCTAAGAGTTTCATGAATGAGGTGAATTTGTTTGGGAAATTGTCTATAACTTGCCAGGAACTTTTATTTAGCCGGTTCATGGGTATTGCTGCAGTGACGATAGTTACTTGCATTTATAAAGTTTCATTTAAAAGGCATCAAAACTATGTTTAGACTGATGATGGTTGTTCAGTTTTGATGTAGTCAATGGGAAGGGAGGATACTCAACATCTCACAGGAAGGATGAAGCACCTTGTAAGTTCATACCTCAAGGCAATAGCAGGATTTCTGATATGTATCTGATGGGCAAAAACTGGCCGTGAATAAATGTAGACTGGTTTCTAACCTTCAGAAGAACAAAGCTCCGTATCAGCCTTCAAGTCAGTCTATGGTGATAAACAAATGAACTAGTTTTAAGATGGAGCTTGATGTATTTGCGGATGGGATTATTTGATGTGATTGCCTACGGTAACAGAGGACTGGACTTGACCCAAAATGTCCCTTCCATTTCTATGTTCTGATCCACTTTCCAAATAATAATAAAAAATATTCTCGCACATCAGATAGTGGCCACTGTCATCACATTTACATGGAATAACGAAGTATTGTTAGCATGCCTCTCTACTCAGGTTAATTAACTGTGCTGAGAAGCAGGGTATACAAATGTAAGTGAAGCGCACATAGCTGTACTGTTTATGGTACCCAAGCCAGCTTGTTCACAGCTGGTTTAGGGATCTCCACAACCCATTTCCTTGTGTCTTTTAGACATAACCTCTATTCCTACTTAAATGGCTATTTATTTTGTGGTGTTGTTCAGAAAAAAAAAAAAGAGGTGGATAAGCTATTGTTATCATAACATTTATTTGATGTTTAATTGGGGAAAAGGTAGCGTTAGACTGATGTAGCCATGATGCTCCAGGAATTGTGAGAGACAAGAAGGTTTTGGAAGGGGTGATATCTTTTATTGGACCAACTGTCTGGCTGGGATAAAGTCAGACAAGCTTTCGAATGCAAAGCCTTTGTTTTCAGGTTGTTGGCAAAAGTAAATTATCAAGACAATGACTGAAAGTAGCTCCAGTTGGAGCTGTAAGAGGGATTTAGAGATAATGATGAAGGGAGGTGGGACAAAAAGGGAGAAAAAAAGGACGGAAGAAAATTCATTCTAAAATTAGTCTCATCATTAATATAATCTGTTAGTGTAATTGCTATGTGGGGTTCTTGCTTCTTTGCTTTGTATTTTTAAAATGTTGCTAAGTTTCTTTTTTTTTTTAACCTTGGAAAATAGAGATGTCAGTATCTTAAGGGTCCTTTTTTCATTTAATTATTTTAATCAAGTAAAGTGCTGAGCATATTTATGATGCTAATGAAAGTGGAGGATGTTTAGCACCTCATAGGATAAGGCCCAGGATGGTGATATTTAGTTATAAAATACATCAAACTCCTCAAGTCACTTGAAGAAAGTCTCACTACAGTGTTACTTGATCAGCTTAAATGGCTCGGAGCCTTAATGGAGCTTTTGAGCAGTGGTTACCAGAAGCTGTTTCACAGGTCAGCTAAGTGTACTACTTAAACACTATTATGTTGAAGGCTCCTGCTGACACAGACTAGCAAGAAGCAAGTCTTCATAAAAGATAAAATGTATGTTTTATCGGTATTTCAACTTGCCCAAACACTATCCTCTATCATTTAACCTCATGGTAGCTCTAATCTTCCATCATTAAAAATGTGAAACACTCAGACAAAAAGCACTTGCTTTGTCATGGAAATGGGATGAATAAATGAATTCAAAAGAAGATTTCGAAACTTGCCAACATCACTATTTGCAGAATGAAGGCAATTCTGAGGCCTTCAGAGGGTAGATCTATATAGTGTGCTGGCTGTGACTGGGATAAAGAGTCGCATTTGTGGTCCCGTTATGCCTTGTACACCCACATTCTGTACAAAACAACCATAAATATATAACCAATCAGGAATTTTTGGAGAAAAATTTCTATTTCATCTAAACCAAAACACTGTGCAGGATTGTATCAGCATTAACCATTGCTTGCTTGGATTTTTTTCAGGTCCAGGATTGAATTTCTAGACAAACCTATACAGGGACACAACGCTTCCCCATCATAGCCAACATCCTGGTGGTTCAGGTGTTCACTTGAGTGGTGGGAGGCCCATAATTGAATGCCAGGTCTGACTGAATGTGTCAGGGCTGAAACTTGAGCCCCCGTACTTACGGAGCATGCTCTAAATGCCAGCTACTGGCTATCCTGATGGTGTGAGTGTGAGCTCCTAATTTTCAAGGACACACTTTGCATGTTCTTGATCCACTCCCTGCCCAATTCTAATTGGTATACAAGGCTACAGCTCCATTGAAAGAAGACTACCTGCTGGCATAGGAGAAGCTACAGATGAAAAAGACCTGTCGTATTGCAACATCTGGTCCATCTCCCTGTCAATTCAGGGCTGTTCCCTATGGTACGTTCTCCAGTGTTTTGTCCAATGCATTTTGATGAGATGAAAGCAATATGGAGTTTCAACCTCTTTCTTTGAGAAATTATTTTGCAGTCTAATAAATTTTAATGCCAGGAGGTTTTCCTGGATATCCAACCTACATTTTAATAGACCTCATCACAGTCAGTTATGCCTATCTTGTTTCATTCTAAATACTTCTCTTTCCTCCTTATTAACCTTTCAAAACCTTTTCATAGGTTTCATAGGCATTAGGGCTGGAAGGGACCTCGGAAGATCATCGAGTCCAGCCCCCCGCCCAAAGGGCAGGACGTCAGCTGGGGTCATAGGATCCCAGCAAGATAAACATCCAGTTTCATCTTGAAGGTGTTCAATGAAGGTGCTTGAACAACTTCCGGTGGCAGGCTGTTCCAGGCCTTGGGGGGCTCGGACAGTAAAGAAATTCTTCCTTATGTCCAGCCTGAAATGATCTTGAAGTAGTTTGTGACCATTCGTCCTCGTCATCCCTTGGGGCGCTCTGGTGAACAAACGTTCCCCCAGATACTTGTGGTCACCCCTGATAAACTTGTAGGTGGCCAACAGATCACCCCTGAGCCGGCGCTTTTCCAGACTAAAGAGCCCCAGGGCACTCAGCCTGTCATCGTAGGGTCTGCTTCCCTGACCTCTGATCATGCACGTGGCTCTTCTCTGGACTCTCTCAAGCTTCTCCACATCCTTTTTGAATTGTGGAGCCCAAAACTGGACACAGTAATTCAGCTGCGGCCTCACTAAGGCCGAGTACAAGGGGAGAATGACGTCTCGGGATTTGCTTGAGAAGCATCTATGGATGCAAGCCAGCGTTTTGGTTGCTTTACTAGCCGCAGCATCGGCTAGTAGTTTTGGAAAGGCAGGATGTGAGATGAGACACTGGCCGCAGGAGCTGTGAGTCCAGAGACAGACTGGTTTGTAAATCCAGGTCTTTGGATTCAGATAATTTATGCCAGTTTTTGGTCTGTGATGTGGTAGAACTGCAGATCCAGAGATGGTAGTGTGTCCTGCTCTCGAAACTTGCCACAGGCCATTGTCTACTTGACTCAACTGCGATTGGGTCATTTGAATATTATATTGCATAAGGTGACATGCAGGGGCAGGCAGTAAGAAACTATCTCTTCCTTGAAGACTTCACAGGTTGAAGAGACACACGTGGAAGGGGGAAGGGAAACAGAGGTACTGAGAAAGCAAATGACTTTTCCAAGATTACAGAGATAGTCAGAAACTGCACCCAGGCTGCCCAGCACTTATGCCAGTGAAATATGTGCTAGACCAAACTGCCTTACCCATAGATAGTCATTGACCAAATACCTACTTGCTTTCCTCTCTTTCCTGTCCTGTCTAAAGCACTTCAAATGGATTCTGTTGGCCTTAGCGTTGACATCATTCAACTATAACTCTGCAGTTGGGTAGAACAGGGTGACCTCTTAGATACCAGCTGGTTCAAAGTCATGAGCTTTTGTAGGCAACAACCTCCTTCATTGGATGCTGCTGGAGAAGGAACCAGAATTTTGGTGTGAGAGTTAAAATAGAAAGAGGGGGCTTTGCAATCCATGTAATTTGTCTTCATATTTTCTGTAGAAAAAAATGGCTGTTTGTCTTCTCCTTGGCTGTGATTTCATCACTGCTTAATTCACTGACTTCTTCAGTGGTGCTCCTGATCTGCACTGATGTCAAAGAAAAAGAAATCAGGCCAAGTGTTTCTGTTCTCATTTCCACTTAATTCTTTAATCCTAGTTGCTTTTGGTGGGCACCAATAAACACTGGCTCATTTGTTGCTAAACTTGAGGTCACTATAAGCAGAGTAATAAAAAGGAACTTTTATAAAATGACCGTATCCAGGATCCTGGGGGAAGATGGAATTGAAGCTCTTGTTTCAGCAGCCCGTTTATTTTAATTGTTATATGCAGGTAATATCAAAAAGTCAACACAGGCAAGGAAACAAAAAGAAAGGGTTGGGGGGAAAAAACAATTTGTTCCTCATTAGGTGTTAGAAAAGTCCAAGATAAACCTATTTAAAATTGATCTGATAAGCTGGGGAGCTCTGATTCACTGATGTGTTTTTCTCTGCTAATGGCCTTCTGCTAATATTTATCTATTGCTTTGAGTAACTATTAATCTCCTAAGTTGAGAAACTCTACAAATGCAATTTCTAGAGTATTTAACCTTTCTTGTTTGCTGCCTCCTGAGCTTGGGTTGACTTAGGTACCAAGCACTGCATGCTACTCAGTTTCCATGAGTTGAAAATTGCTAAGATAATAGCACAAAGACTATTTCAAATTAGTCTTTTCTTTTCTTTTTTTTTTTTTACCTTTTTATGCTTGGCCAAACTGTCATGTTCCCCAAAGTGTAATGGTGTAATAAAGTCAAATTCATTTTCATTTTCCCACACTCTCACTTTTATCCATTACTGAAGCTCTTTCAACTGCTGGGCTCTTGCATGTGTCATTTTTTTTCCTCCATAATTTGACATCAGAAATGGCCACAGAGGTAACAGCTGAGCATCATGAATATCTGTCTAATGATCTCTGGGGGTGGGGGACGGGGTTTAAATCCCTACAAGCTTATATCTTTCAATCAATAAATCATGAGTTTAAAAAACTGAAAAAATTCCATAAACTTTCTTGAATAGGCGGCAACCCAAGTTTATCTTTCACACCAGGGCTTTAGATCCTTTCTTCTGTTTCTCAGTCTTTTTCTCTCTCTTTTTTTTTTATACCATCCTGGCTATGACAACTAAAACCTTTTGAAAAAATGGCCAGGGCTCCGAACAAAGCCTGTTGTTGCAGGTAATTGTTGAAATATCAAGGGTACTGCGTCCTCCATTACTTAAGCTTTCATTTGTGGCTTTCATGGTTTTGAGGAATGTTTATGGCTGACAATCCTTTCTTTACGGCTCTATCCTTCAAGCTCTGGCTGATACCGCTGAGAATGACCGCATGAGTGACTGATAAAATGTCAAGATGCCATTATTTCCAGGAGAGTGTTTGGGAGCAATAAGATCCGTTTCAATTTATCTCATCCACCTGACTTTAAGGCTCCAGGTTTTACTTCTTGGACTGTTACAACGGAAAAAAAAATCTGAGCTTCTAAGAGATCGACTGTAATGTTATGTAGATGGGTTATAATGGCTGAAGTGCCATGACGTTTGCACTATATTTCCAAAAGCACATCAGAGCAATATTTTGGATTTAATTAATAATCTCTGTGAAAGCTGGTTTATGGATTGCAATAACCGTATTTTAAAATGTGTGAAATACCGCAACAAAAATGCAGTTCATGAGGCAGATGGTAAAGCTGGGTCTGTAGAACAACAGAACAGACAGATTTACAGGGAGTTTCAGAAAGTCTTCAGCTGGAATATGAGCTGCTGCCAGAACCCTGGTGTTTCACTACGGATCTACGAGGGTCATCAGCATTTTAATAAAAATGGGTCAGGGAAAGGAAGGTAGTCACAGAAATGAATACCAAAAAAAAAAAAAAAAAAAAAAAAGGTTTTCCAGCCAGAATATAGTAAATAGCACTTTCCTGTATTAAAAGAAGTAGTGTGGCCATTTGATCACCTGCTCAGGTTGTAAACTTGCTTAATTTGTAGGCCTTTGGAGCTGCCATTGGTTCTGATCCATGATTAGTGATCCCAAGCAGTACAGCAACAAAAAGCGTGTGTGTCTTAAGAAAGCTGAAACTGGAGAGAACTATCTTGCTCATTCAAAAAGTCTCACTCCGAAGATCACCCCAAAAGTTTCCTTTCTATGAGCAAGCTGTCATTGTTTGGTCTTCATGGCAATGCTCTACACACCTAGGTGACAACGATGACGATGATGCCGAGGATCACCCCAAAAGTTTCCTTTCTATGACCAAGCAGTCATTATTTGGTCTTCGTGGCAATGCTCTACACACCTAGGTGACAATGATGACGATGATGATGTCAACAGCAGCAGCAGAACAGCAATAGTATCTTCATCATCTGAATTGTGTTTAATGCAGTAATGCACATACATGCCCCAGACCTGTGATTGGATTCCTGCAGGCATATCTCTATGCCCATCAAGAGCTCCACTGATTTCAGTGGGGTTCTCCACTTGTGCAGAGGCTAACAAGCTTGGGATGATGTCCTGAGTTTGCAAGTTTGGAGGCTGGTAATAATGGGCATTGTCCATAGCTCTTGCTTGTACAACACATGGAAGAAAGAACTGAAATATGCCCCTGTCTTTCAGTTGTTTTCAGAAAATAGCACAAGGATAATAGAACTGGAGTGAGTGCGCAGAAAAGTGCGTGCCTACTTATGTGTAGACGACCACATTAAAGTTTCCACTTTTGCTTATAGTTTCACCCTGGATTTCTTTTCCTTTAGTTCTTCTGTTCAAAGTGCAGAAGGTAGATCTCCAAGGCAAGGCTCTCGGATTTTCTTTCCTTGAATAAATAAGGAGTATTGCATAGATAGTAAACACACAAATAAAACTCCCCAAAAAAGTCCCACCAAAAGAGAAAAACTACACGGCGCACACAGTGCTCCCTGGGGAAACAAGGAGGGAGAGTGAACCGCACACGACAGACGTTAGTCACTTTGCTGGATTCACTACTGGAAGGCGATCATATTATATGCTGGCAGACAGACCCGACGTAGATCAAAGCAGTAGCATGCAGGCTGAAATCAAAACTCAAGGCCTCAGGGTTCCTGCAATAACACATTCAAATAAAATATGAAAATATATATTTTAAATAACTGTTCAAAGCTAATTGGACACACACACATAAGCTTCTTATAGATACACTTTATCATTTGTAAGGTGCTCCTCTTCCACAATGAGGAATGTAATATCCTTTAGACTATAATTCATCATAGTTCAGTAAAATTATGCTAGTGGTATTTATATTAGGCTTTTACTTTTATGGTACACATTTGGTAACAGGTCTTGATATGTGTCAAAATTGCAGAAGATGACAAAGTCATGAGAAGAGTTGCTACAGAAACCTGAAGCCGACTGACATGCACCAATTTTCTGTTTCATGTATACCGGTCTGAAAGAGCGTCCCATTTAGCAAGAGTTCTGCAAAACTGGGACTGAGAGTTTAGTGAGTATTGGGAAGGGGGTGAGGAGAGGGGGCTTTTCAAGAACCTCATTTTGATGTATGCTGCCTATCAGTAACCATATGAAACTGGGTTGGTTAGACTGAGTTTTGCCTTGGAAATTGGTGGTTGTTTGAACCAGACAGAAAGGAAAATAAAAGCAAAAGAAAAGAACCAAGGGTTAGGGATGGTTCCAACGAAGCCAGCCATGAAACTGCTGAGTTTTTCATGCAACTATATTAAGGTAGCTTCATGATACTGCAATGTCTTGCCACCAACAAATCAAGCAAGACCAATATGTAGTTCTTTATTTTTTCCCCCAAGGACCCTGTCTTTATCCAGCTAAATGAGAAAGGACTAATTCTTTGTTGCCTTGGACCCCCTGTAGTCATTTACAACATTTTAAATGGGGGTAAAATGCTACTGAATGACAATACTTCACAACCACTGTGCAATGACTGCACTGGTGAAAATATGTGTGCAAAGTTCAGAACAATGAAGAATTGGGTCATTCCTCTTTCGTCATTACTGAATCTTAAGGATTTACGTTTAAGACGTCAAGAAATATTGAATGTGCAACTTGAACTCTAGTGCCTGATTATGATGCATTCTTTAAATACAACACCATGCAGGAATGCTCAAACAATGTCTAGAAGCATGATATATCATATCATGTGTTGCACATCCTGTAATATTCATTTATTTATTTTGGTTTCAAATATAGGCACTGATACATTGGATCTGGCCAACAGCACTCAAGCAATTGATCTGGCACTATATTCTCTGAACAATGTTGACTGACTGGGGCCAGCAATAGGTGCTTCAGGAAAAGAAGAAATCCTACAGTAGATAATTATGGAATAAGTTTCTTTCCAACCGTACAGTTCAGTAGACGACTCATGGCCTTAAACATGCATGTTTCTATCCACAAGGAAAACATCGTAAATAATATAATTGTGCATAATTGTAAGTATTCTCACACACGTACCCATGTTTAAAAGCATCTAAAATCTATTATGGTCTTGTTCTCAATGACATCCTGTGGCAATGAGTTTCATAGCTATTCTATGAGTTATGTGAAAAAGCTTGCTTCTTTTTCTCCATTGTAAGTGAAAAGAATTAAGTGAGAACGTGCTGTTTACTTTCTCTATGCAACTGGTGGTGTTGTATAGTTTTATTAATGTCTCTCCTATTTACCTATTTACTATACTGACCGTTCAAAACCTTTTGATTTCTTCTCACACAAAAATCTCACCATGCTTCCAATGATTTTTCTCACCCTTCTCCAGACACTTTTCATTTCTCCTTATCTTTTTAATGATAGGGTGATCAGAACTGAATCTAATATTCTGGTGAAGATTCATGATTGATTTAAATAGTATTATTATAATCTACACCATTTTTACATGTACTATACTTGCCTGCTTACAAGCTGTACAATGAAGCATCTACAATGATGCCCACATCTTTTTTCCTGAATGTGGTTCCAGTTAATTTAGAATCTCACACCGTGTAGAAATAATTCAAATTCTTCCTTCCAATGTGCATTACCTTGAGTTTGTCAACACTGAATTTCCTCTGCAATTGCTCACCTAGATTTGTTCAGTCCTTCTAAGTCCCGCACATTCCCCTTTAATCTTTAATTCTCTACTCAGATAAGTAAGGGCTATTTGTGTGAGTAAGCCCAAAGCTCAATCATAAGGTCCTGGCTTGTTTTTCCTTTATGGAGTTACGAACTCCAGTCATCTGTTTCTGTTTCAAGAATTTAATTTAAATGGTCAATGTCCTGAATGGACCACAGGATACAGGACTCCCTAGTTATCAAGTCCCATCTTCTGTATTCTTTTTCAACTTCCAGTTATTGTGTGAAGTTTTAAGCCTGAATCCTGTAAATCTTCCTAGAAAATTATTCATGTGAAATTCTCATTCTAGTTTTGCAGGCTTGGGCAGTTTAGAAGCATAAAAGATTAGGACTGGAAGGGTCCTTGTGGGCCATTGAGTTCAGTCCTCTGCACTTGCAGGCAATTATTTAACCCCAAATCATGCACTTCAAGCCCTCATACAAAAATACTAGGAGTACTACCTAAGGCAACAAAACTGCTCCATAGTCTGTTGTAGGTAAAAGCAGGGGAGATGAGGGCACTGGACAATGTCCCATGGTACAGATGGCAACAGAACTGCCCACGGCCAATGCCAATCTGACCTGGGAGAAAAAATCCTTCCTGACCCCAGCTCGAGGAGTATACAAAGCACTTTTCTGGACCTGATCCTGAGCTGTATTACAGAAGTACCCACAAAACTTGACCCAGTCCTCCTCATAGCACCTCGCTCCATATGCAAGATGATGCCGCCAACCCGAGCTGTATTCTGCACTCCTTTTCCAATCATCCACACAGATTCCAAAGGATGCTAAGTCATGTTTGCAAGCATCCCAAAATCTGCACAGACTAATGATTGAGTTTTGTGATGACCGGCGTCAGAGGAGGAAAGAATCTGCTGCTTGGACTCAGAGCATTGCTAGTGCATGGGAGTGTCCTACCCGTGGGCGAGCTGCCACTCGCGCATCGGACTCAGCAGCCATAGAAGAACTCATTTGCACATACACCATGCTCCGTAAAGAATGACTGTGCCAATAATGAAGACAGTAGCACCCTGCAGCCTGGCTGAAAAGGGCCCCATGGTACTGGCATGCCTTGTGAAAGCAGGTCCTTCTGTACAGAGCTTCCACTCTCAATGGACAAGATGGGCAACAAAGCAGAAATATACTCAACCAGCGTGACTTAGCTGAGCTCTTGAAGGAGATCCCAGACTTCCAGTCCCATAACCAATCCATTATCCCCTGCTGCACCTCTAAAACCAGACATCTGTGCTTCTACTGAATATTGCCAAGGGTGGATGTATGCATGGACTTCAGTGGGACTCCATGCACAGGTAAAGGTATTATACTAAAAGTAATCCGATTGAGCCCCCTTAGGAGATTCACCCACCTGTGTTTGATCCTCACCAGCTCCATGCAGTCCGACTCTGAGTGAAGGTGACAGAATCATGCCGTCTAAGGCTCAGTCATATGCAGACATTAATAACTTATCCTTTTCTTAGCATGTGTCATCTTTCTAACCAGATGGACTTTAAAATAGAGTAGCCCCCAAGCAACAACAGTGGTATTTTCCCTTATGCGAATAAAAAAATATTGAAAACCACTTACCTGGTCAACATTATTTCATAGGGTGCTGTAGTATAAATCAGACATAGTGCGACCTTCATAGAAAATTCAGATTTATTTACAATGGTTTGCACTGATCGCTTTATCTACCAGTAGCTCAGTTTCCCCTTGGTGACTCATAAGTAATGTGGTCCATGCAAACCCGTGTAAATAGATCCAATATTTCAAGGAAGGTCATGCTATATACTCTCTTTCTCTCTCAAGAATAGATGATGGCTTACTGCCGGTCTGATACAACATTCATCTTCATGAGTGAGGAGGTTGATTGTGTGACCCAAAGGGCAGTAGTCATGGCTAGTGGGCACCCAATGGGAATGAAACACACCCTATAAAACTGTCTTTATTTTTGTTCCTAAGTAAAGAAAGAGCTCTTATCTTTTCAGATAAATTAACGAGTAGGCTTAATTCTAAAGAGTAGGTTTAATTGTCATTAGCAAGGGAAAGATATAAACCCTCAAGTTTCAGAGCAGAAGACAACCTACAACTATTGCAGGGTGGAAAAAAATCTTTTTGAACCCGGCTTTTCAAAACCCTTTTTCTAAATCTATGAAGATTCCTTTTGTCCCTGGCAGAGCCAGAATTGTTGAATTAGTTGGACCACTGCTGTGATCCAATATCGGACTCCTAAAAATTTACAGCCGTGTAATTACATCTAGAGAGTGCATTCATTCTGAAAGATTAAAAAATATTCACAAGACTTAGTGCTACCATCTTTTTGTGATTTTATTTATTTTAAGAGTCTTTTAATATTTGGTGGTTTTCCTCAACGTCCTAGCTGCCAGTCATGTAATTACACAAGGCTTTTAGCTTTCATTAAAGCAAAAGAGTAAGAGCCGAATACTTTTCCACCTATTAGGTTCCTAAATGGGCCTAGCTATTATATTCTTATCCTATTCCACCCTGCTTGAGTGCCTGAAAAATTGTTAATTTGTCTACTTGTAATGCACCATCATCCTAGCTCCAAGATCAAGCCACAAATAAGCAGTGAGGTTGAGGACCCACTTTCGTTGTTCAGAGAGTAGATTTTCAGGGTTTTCAAATGATTTTCTAATGATTCAAATCAAATGGCTTTCAGGGTTTTGAACAGGTTGGAATAGTACCATAACTTAGGTGCCTAAAGGCTACTTAGGTGCTAATGGATGGGCATATTCATGCATGCGTGCAGGCTCAGGTCCTACGTATGATTCTATTCTACTCAACTCATGTCTTCAAAAGCAGCTAATGCAAGAGGTTGGTGAGTCCTCCTCCTCCTCACTGGTTTTTAGGACTCAGTCTTAAGGGTCAGAAGAAGGCAGGCTATGAAAGTAGGTGCATTCATGGACTTTCGGGAGTTGAGCAAGGCGGACTAGAATCACACTTAGGCACTCGAGCCTACTTAGACGTCTAATGGAATCTGTTCCCTAGTGTTTAAGTAGGAAAGGAAGAAAAAGTGAATTTTCAAACATGTACATGAGCCAGTAGGCTGTAATTACCAGGCATCCTGGTTTTCTCTGATTTAAAAAAAATTCCCAATTTTCGGTAAAAAAAAAGTCACCCCAAATCCACATTTTTGCATTAATAAAATGAAACATCATTATATATATATATATATATATATATATATATATATATATATATATATTAGTGGTGCTTCATTTAAATCATGGAAAAATGTGGATTTGGGGTGACTTTTTTTTTCACTGAAAATTGGGGATTCTTTTTAAATCACAGAAAATGAGGATCTCTGGTAATTACTGCATGTCAGAGCAGACTCGATTAATCAAATGCTGGAGCATGGTAAACGCTCTGGCCAGCCGCTGCATCTTGTATATCATTGTCCCCATTCTTCAAAATGGAGGTGGGGGTGCTTTAACTAAATGCTCAATGAGCTTTAGATAATGTGCCTCTGCTGCCATTTTGAAGCTCCGGGATGCTGATACACAAGACACTCTGGGCACTCTAGTTAGAGCGGCTCTGGGAGCTACTCTAATTAAAGCACCACCCCCCCGGAGCACATGTAAAAGTGCTCAGTAAGGACAGTAAAAACGAAAAGCGAACAAAATTTGAACCTTCAAATACAGTAAGACAAATGACCCCACCGCATCATTCTGCAGGTTTGACTCATGATCTTTGAATGCTTTGAAACGACAATGCTGAAACTAGAACAAGCGTGTCAATTTTAATGTATGCCTACATTTTCAAATCTTAAGGTGTCAGATGTTGGATGCATATATCATATTCTGACCCCATTTAATCTAAATGATCATAGTGTAGGATGGAGATGTAGTCTGGTTGGAAAGAAAGGTCCACAGGTGCAATAGGGGCTTGAAGGACTCACAATTATAACAGGAATGAGGCTTGCTAATGGTTTGGACAGCCACAGGTATTGATGATGACCTGACCTGATGTAACCAGCTCAGATAATCCCAATGGACAATTCCATAAAAAAAACTTTATTTTTCAACAGGCATAAATTCTATCTGGCATCTTTTAACCAGGTCTGATATTAAGGAGGGATTTGAATAAAAAAGGAGGAGAGTTTGGCAAATCTGAGTCCATGAGAATGAGGGTAAACAGGTTAGGCTCTGGCGTAGTGATGAACCAAATTTAGCTGAAAGTTAAAAAAAACCCCAAACCCATATAAAGTGTTAGTATTATTTGATGCTGAGGTGGATAGCTGGGTTAGTATCGCAGTTTCCCAAACATGTCCTCTTGTTCCTTATTGTTGCCATCTGTAGTTTTTCCATATGAAAAACCATGTTCATTTGGTAGTAAGGGCACTTCTACATGTGCTCCAGGGCTGAGTGCTTTAATTAGAGTAGCTCCAAGAGCCGCTCTAATTAAAGAGCCCCAGCAACTCATGTATCAGTGTCCCCTCACTTCAAAATGACAGCAGGAGCACTTGAACTAAAGCTAGTTTGATGGGCTTTAGTTCAAGCTCCCTTGCTACCATTTCAAAGTGCAGAGATGCTGATACATGAGATGCTGAGGCTGGTTGGAGCATAATAATTAGCATGCTCCAGCAGACTCAGTTAACTGAGTCCACTCTGATGTGCTGTATGTGCAGTCTTTTGGAGTAGCCTCCATGCTCATATATAGGCACCTTGATGTTCTAGGCTGGGACTTTGGAGATTTGGGTTAAAATTTTTGCTTTGCATTAACTTCCTATGTGGCCTTGGGCAAGTCACTTGGAACAAGATTCTTCAGAATTTATCAAGTATGTAATTTCAAGTGTTCAGCATCCCTAACTGACCCATCTGTGACTCAGTTTCCCATATGTAAATTAGTGATAACCCATTTCCTTTTTTTATGTCACTATTTCATTTGCGAGCTCTTTGGGGCAGAAGCGATATGTTGCAATGTGTTTGTGTAGGACCTGTCACATTCATTCTCAACCTTTTTCGAATCAAGACACCCCTCATTAAACTCAGGATACCCCTCAGAAACTGCCAGCTCTGAGTTTTTACTCAATTTTTGACTACAGAAAAATAGTAGAGAAATTCTTCTATTCCAAAGGATTCGGAAAGACCACAACAGGGCAGAATGTTTTTAACACTATCAATTCCTGCATGAAATCTCTGGGTTCACCTTATGGATCCTGTTTGCACACCTAATAGTGCTAACATTGCATGGCACCTCATAGCACCTGTAAAAGGACCACAAGATACTCTAGGGTGCAACATCATCCTGGCTGAGAATCACTGACCTACTAAAATAGCTCTTTGTAATATAAACAATGACAATACAACAATTATTGGCTGAGAACCAAGTAATAATTGATAAGAGTAACTTTAGCAAATGATTAATGCTCACATTTGAGAAGCATGTGTAAGTTTTATTTAGGATAGCTATGGACAGAAGACTTTCAGACATAAAGTGAAGGCACAGTCTCTCGCTTCCTAGCTCACCTTGAAGAGTATGAAATGTAAATACAGTTGACCTGTGCTATCCATCAGTCCTTGCCGTACGTACTTTGCAGCTACCACCGGCAACACAGAACCAACGTGTATGATTTTTTGTCACTCAACCTGTGTTTATTTTTGAGGGAGAGAAACCAACACACAGCTGTAATTCCATTGTTCAGAAGCCCAACGGGGTCAGGCTTAAGAAAAGAGTTAACATCACGGCAAAGCAGCACGCTGACAACTGGTGAGAAGGAAGGGCGCTGTTGTTGACTACCTGGAGTGGGTAGGGGAGAAGTAAGGAGAATGTGAAAATCAGAAGGTGAACAGGGTACCCAGCAGGACAGAGTCGATGACCCCAAGGTGAGGGAACAGGAAGCAAAGCAACTTCAAAAAGAGAATGCTGTCCAGGAAAAACCCAAGTGACCTCTCCAGTGTCAACAAATAGAAAAGTAGTGGCTGGAAAAAAAGCAGTTAGTTTTTAGAGAGTTTTCCAAGATGCAAAGCAAAATGCATGAATGATGGGCTTGGTAGTGGAACAGTTAGGAAAGATCCTGTATCTATGGAATAATGCACTGGGTGCTTTACTATTGATTTCAGTGACGATATGAGATTTTATTTGGATTCACAGAAATGTAGAAAAGTAGACATGGGACAGACCTCAGAAGGTCATGTAGTCCAACCCCCTGCTCAAAGCAGGAATATCCCTTTCTAAACCGTTCTTGAGACGTGTTTGTCTAGCTTATTCCCTAATTTGCCACAGGTAAAGCAGGGGAACAAGGGCACAGTCAGTGTCTGCTTCTGCAAGGACAGGGGGTCATTATTCAATACATTCAAGAGGTCTAAGTAGGAGTGTTGTGGTAGCCATCAAGGTACAGGAAATGCCCAAGAGGTTCAGACTGGAGGAAAGGCATTTGATGCCTGAGACCATATCCAACAGCTCTTCCAACTATACAGCTGGTATATCTGTTTTATCTGTGCTGCCAGGGTTAGTTCTTTTTTTAACTGCTGGTAAAAGGCAAAGCAGCCTTGATAGCAGAGACCAAACCCAGAACTCCCTCCTCCCAGAAAAGTGTACGAACCACAGAGCTACAAAGTCAGGGTCCCTTTTCCATGACACTTTCTAACATCATAGCTTTTGTTCTCTCTGCTTTCTTGTGGCCCTGTTTCAGCAGGAGAAGTGAAGAAGCCATCCTTCCCCATACCCACACTTGCCTTGAGTATGGTGGTTCAACACTTTTCTGGGGTGTGAGAGATGTGGCCTTGAATCCTTCGATATAAGGAGGATCTAGAGCTGGTGCCCGTAGACATGACTGGTGGCCGCTCCAACTCGCTGTAACTACTTGATTAACAGTTCTGGAGCTGGAGTGCTAATTATTATGCTTCAGCCAGCCTTCGTTTCCCATGTATCAGTGTTTCTGAACTTCAAAATGGTGATGGGGGTGCTTTACCTAAAGCTCATCAAATGAGCTTCAACTAAAGCACCCCCACCACCATTTTGAAGTGCAGGGATGATGATACATGAGACACTGAAGGTGTTTTAATTAGAATGGCTCTAATTAAGGTCCTATCCCCCCAGGCCCCAGAGCCCATGTAAAAATACCCCAAGTGTCCCAGGTCTAGATAAGTGTTATAACTACTATGTTATTATACAGAAAGTGGACAGCAGCACCACAGTTTGTTTCATTCCTTCTGATTATTCTAGATGCTAATATGATGTAGACACCTTTCTCTGAGCCCTGAGTCAGGTGGTAAAGCCCTGAGGAGGAAAAAAAGTTCAGATCCACCTGTGTGCCTCACCCACCCTGTGGCCTAGCTCTAGGGGGTGTCATGCTTAGTGCTTAGGCATTCTGGCTCACCCTTGGAGATGCCCATTTCTGTCTGTTATAGTGATCCTATAACCTATCCCTGTCAATTTTGATTTCCCTTCTAGGGTAAGTTGCCTACATTTTAGGCATCACAGTTCTGGTGGGGAGATGCCTATGAAAATGTATCTGATCTGGCCCCATAACTAATTATGAAGAACTGCAGACAGATCTTATATATTTGAGTGAAAAGGCAACACAATGGCAGATGATTGGCCAGTGTGGATAGGTGCCAAATGGTGTACATGGAAAAGAACAACTAGAAATGCATACATACCACCATGGACTCTACTTTAGCTGTTACTACTCAGGAAAGAGGTCTTGGGAATATTGTGGATAGTTCTCTCAAAACATTAGTCTAGTGTTCAGTACAGGGATGGGCAATTATTTTGGCTGGAGGCCTGCTTAATCAGTTTTGGTGAGCTGTTGAGGGCTGCAAAGGTAGCTCCACCCCTTAACAGGAGCCTCACCACCCTGACAGGAGCCCTGCCCCCTTGGTCACCATCTTGGGACTGGAAGTCCTGCCCCTAATTCCTGATCTTTGTCACTGGAAGTCCCTCCCTTTGCCCCAAGAAGTATTCCTTTTGGGGCAGGGGGTGCCATCATGGAACCAGAAATTAAAACAAATCATATACTAAAAGTCAACATATTTAAATTTTATTACAAAAAAAAAATATTTTTGTCATGATTTGTGTTTGTGTAGTGTATATAGAGGTGATTGCACAATAACTCAAAAAGGAAGTCTTCCTCTTGTATGTTGTGTGCGGGGGAGTGTATGGGGAGTGGTTGGGGTTGTGTGTATGTGTATGGTGGGCTGGAGGGGTTGTGAGGGGGGGTGTCTATGTGCGTGTGGGGGCATAGGGTATATTGTAGGGTGTGTGTATAAGTGGGGGGGTTGTGGGGGAAGAGTGTGGGTATGTAGGGTTTGAGGGGTGTGAGGGATGGTGGGGGGATGTGCAGACCCTTCCATGCACTCTCCCCCATGGTGCACAGACCCTTCAAGCCTGGACCCTTCTGCACATGGGAGTAGGAGGTAGGTGCATGGGCTGGGAGGGGTACAATTAGTTGGTGGGTGTCCGTAGGCTGGATGAAATTGCCCAGCAGGACAGATCTGGCCTGCAGACTGTATTTTGCCTGTCCCTGGTTTAGCAACAATCAAAAAAGGCAATGAGAATGTTAGGAGTTACTAAGAAAGGGATGGAAAATACAACAGAAAATGTGATTATGCCACTATAAATGCATAGCACTCCTGCATATTCAGTACTGTTTGCAGTTTTGGTCCCCCCCACCTCCAGAGTGAGAGAGTAGAACTGAAGAGGGTATAGAGAAGGGCAACAGGGATGCTCAGGGTCATGGGGAGTCTTCAGTATGAGGAGGGATTAAACAGGGTAGGACTTTTCACTTGAGAGAAAATTGACTGAGAGGGAATATGATAAAGGTTTATAAAATAATGAATTGTGGGTAGAAAGTAAAGAGGGATTTACTGTTTATCATCTCCTGCAATACCAGCACTGAGGGACATACAAGGAAATGACAAGGAAGAAAAAGTCACAAAAGGAAATTCTTTTTCATAGTGTGTAATTCACTTGTGGGACTCACTGCCACAGCATGTTGTAGAAAATATAACCAGGTTCAGAGCCCGGGCCAGGAGCAGGGACGGAGCCTGCAGGGACCTGGCGAGTGGTGGAGGCTGAAGCCAAGACAGGACAAGGGCCCGGTGCGTGAGTGATGGAGAGCAGTTCAGCTAGAGTCAAGGACTGAAGCTAGCGGACCAAAACTAGCGGACTGAAACCGCTGGACCAAAACTAGTTTTAAGCAAGGACCAGAAAGCCCAGTAAAAGGAATCAGAGTGAGACTTGCAAGGCATGGGCATGGCTGCGGGGGTGACTGCAGGCCCTGATTATGTCCCTTAAGGCAATTAGGGGCTGTGGGGCCATAAATAGTGCCAGCTGGGCACAACTGGCACCCAAAAGGCAGAGAGAGGCCAGGCCCATGGGCCCAGAGTAGAGAGATGGAAACACCGTTGCTTAGGCAGAGATTAAGACCAGAATGAACACAGCTACCTCGGGATGAGCAAGTTAGAGTAAAGTACTGAAGGTTTACTCTGGTTTTCAAGGGCAGCCTCCCATATGCATTAGTTGGACATCCAGACACAGCATGTGAGCAATAGGGCAGTGACCTGAGACACCAGCAGAGCAGGACAGGGTCAGAGTGGCCATGGAGGGTGGGGGGGTACCGCAGCTATCCTCAGGAATCAGCCCTGCTACAGTAGACAACAGGGATGCGACTTTCCAACTACGAATTGCTAGGGATCTAGAAGCTTTAAGGGAAGAATACACCTGAGTCAGAGGCAAGTGTTGCAAATTAATACACTAGGAGCAAAGATGGGTTATGGTAAAAAGAAGCGATAAGGACCCAGGAAACCCAGGGGCAGGGGCAAGAGGGAATGGTTGGAATGGCCTCCTTTCTGCGGAAGGGAGGAGATGCTATACGGCATCACTCGCCGGCTGATGGAGCAGGGTATCATGGGTTGTTATGGTCAGACACAGTTACTTAAAATGGATGCCAGATGTAGTAATTTGGGAAGCAAAAAGATACCGCACAGACATTTTTGCCACTGCCATCCCAGGCCCTGCGCTCAGCCTGTCTACGTGTGGTGTATGACAAAACAGAGTAAGCTGTAAAAACTGAGAGGGGGAAAAGGTGCATGATAATCGATGAGAAGCTTAGGAAATGCTGAGCAGTAAACCACACGTGGACATATTGGATGTACTTAGCGGAAGATCAGCTGCAGACTAGGAACATTTGGCAGCACAAAGGTCCTGTTCTGGCCGGCTGTGCCTGGAGCATTCGGCACCACGGGGTTAATTTAGCAACGTCTCACTCCGAGCATCTCCAAACGCTCCACTGGTCGCTCCTGAGTACCTCTGTATCTCAAGTGTACTCTTCTCCTATTTTAAGAGGGGGAATGATTTTTTTTTTGTCCCTGCTAGAGACTACAGCCAGGCAGATATAGTTTTAATATAAAGGGGAAGTTTACTAGAATAGAATTTAAGAATATTAAAAAGGGATTTGGTTCTGAGAGAAATGCTAGCAGAAAAGGCAGGGATAAGGATTTTGGAGAAATTTAATTAAAATTTAATCTACTTTCTAATTAAATTTCCTTTTAATTAAACTTAAAATTAAATTCGCTTTGTTTAATTGGAGGAATTTAAAAAGTATTACCTTGGAGTGTCAATCATCTTTTTTGCGGGGGAGGGGGGGAGAAGGAAGGTAATATATATATATATATATATATATATATATATATATATATATATAAACCTAAGCTTTACCTTGGTTTGTCTAGTATAAAAGATGAGATTTAATGTTGAATAACAAATGTAATAAAAACACAACATTTAAATGTAAATCAATTTACACTCCAATTATCCTGCCTCACCCCGCACCGGCTGTACTGTGAATGAGGACAAAATGCTTCGTGCCCTTGGGAGCTGATCCTGATAGGCAGGGAGCCCTCACCTTTGTGACATCTGGGCCACCTGCTCATTACAGATGGAAGCTCTGGGCTGTGACGGCGCTCTGCCTTGCTTCCTCCCATTAACCGTTTGCCGACCGGCCCATTGCAATCCTCTCTGACGTCCTTCTCTGAGTAGTAAAATGACCCTTTTGATTTGGACGCGCTCGACACCAGCCAGTGGAAGGGACTGCACGGAGAGTGCGTGGTAACACGAAGTCCAGCACGAGTGTCTCGCCTCCTTAATTCCCACCTTATCTCCCTTCTCCTCTCTGTTTCCAAAATCCGGGTGCATGCCTTATACTTATATTGCCTTGACTTCTGCTCCTCCAGCTCTTCCCTTTGATCCCGTCTAATCTCACTGCCAACCTGTCTCCTCCACTGAAAGCTGCCTGACTAACACCATTAGTGACCTCCTCCCCTTAGCTAAACCAAAGGGGGATTTTTCTAACCTTATTTTCCTTCCTCTGCCTTGCTCTCTTTGAAACTTTTGATCTCAGCCTCCTCCTCCTCCTCCGCTGCTTCTGTGCTCTTTGTTCTCACATCGATGTACTCTTTTGATTCTCACCCGGACTTGCTGGCCAGCCTTAAAAATGTCTCCTTTCACAACTCCGCAGCCTGACCTCTATTTTTTAGTATCCCACGGGGTTTTGTCCTGGGTTGCCTTGTCTTATCTCTTTCCACTTTCGCTTGACATCCTTGTCTTCGCCCCCAGGGTCAGTCATATGGCAACTCCCATGTACCGCTCTCTCCATCTCCAATTTCTTCCCAAAGTTACACAGACCTAGCTCTCCATCCTCTCCCCTTCTGAACCTGAAGCTGCCCCACTGGTTTTATCTCCAGCATCTCAAACTCTATAACTCCCCGGTTGTGCTTCTCCTTTTTACCTCTTTGCTTTTTTTGTATGTTTGTTTGATGTAATTTCTGTTTATATCAAGGTACCCGCGGATGTCATGTAATTCCTGTTCATAGATGAACAAGAATTCATAGATGTAATTCCTGTTTATATGATGGGCATGTCCAAATTAGCTTTAATCCAGTGAAATTGGGTAACAATTGCACTGGATAGCAGCACAGACTTCAGCACAGACTACCTGCCACAGAAAGTCCCCAGGGTTTTTGTCAGACTTGCTCAGCTATCCTGAATGTGTGTATCTGTTGCATTTTAATAAAGCGTACTGGATGGAAGAGGGCTTTGATGCACCTACCAGGAATTCAATCACATCTCTTGACTGTATCAATCTGTTCATTGATAACTCGGTTGCACTTCCTGTCTCCCATGCTTTCTACCAATAGGATCTCTCCTTCTTCTCTCCTATCTCACCTTCCGCTGAATCTTGTTGCCTCTTTGTTCTTAATGCCATTTCTCTTTTGCAGGCTGAAGCAGATTTTATTTGAAAGCCAAATATCTGAATAAGATGTGGTAGAGAGGGGGAAAAGTGGCACGTTCCATAGGAGGGAGTATCATGACAAGGTTGGAAAGGCCGGGAAGATGACTTCTGTGGCTGTGGTCTGAGAAGACAATTACAATGGAGAGACAACTGAACAGGAAGGTGCAGTCGTCAAGACTGGAAATCATAGCACTGGACACTGCTTAACCTGCATTTGGTTAACCAGTTGATATGAATCAATTTTCTCCGTGCTAATCTAATCAGACTTTTCTCCTTAAATATTTCAGGTACTAAGATTGCCTTCTGCACTTGAGTTTATAATACTAAAAATAACAAATAGCTCGAGTGGAGGGATTAAATAAGAATGAGCTGTGTGTGTGCTCTGTGCAAATCGGTGACACGTCTGCATTCATAATTCATTGCAAGTTCTCCAAGATAAACAGATTTTGAGTTTTGTTCACTATGAATTTCTCGCAGGAACTGGCGCTCTCTCTTCAAGCCATTTCCCCCATCTGTTTCATTTAAATTTAGAAGAAATAAACAAACAAGTGTTTGCAACAGATCCTGATCTTTGTTCTTTTATTGTGTTGCAACTTGATGCAAAAGCCTTAAGACCATGGCAAACCCAGGGCTAATCCTTCCATGTATGTAGAGTCCTTTCTGGGTGCAAGGGTCTGTATAAGCATATCAGGATCTAATACAATATTGGTACATATGTTAATATATAAGACTAAATTTGATTAAGAAGTCTAAAACTGTACCATTTAAGGATTTCAATCTATTTCTATGAGGCCAGAATATATCCTTAAGGAGGTAATTAAATGGGGTCAGGGCTGGGGACACAACAGTCACTTTTACCTTGATAATCTGTCAGCAACAGGGCAAATGGAGAGATCTGACCAAGTAACTAAACAGTGGGTGTATCTGCTGCGAGGTAGCCTAATAACACTGCGTGGTAGCGAGATGGTCAAAACCTGTGCTAATAATCTACTGTGCAGTGTTATTAGGCTACTGCACAGTAAGTGTCACAAAAAAACTGTGCACTAGCACTACTGTGCAGTAACTGTAGTTACTGTGCATCCAGTTAGTACTTCATTAAGGAAGTACTAAATTTAAATGCGCAGTAACTATGGTGCATTAATGAACTCTAGACATGCCCCATGGGAAGGTAAGAGCTCTGTAACAGTTCAGAGGGCCTGATCTCTAGTCCCTTAGAGCTGGCATCTATGAGAAGAGCTTGCTAATAGGTAGTAAAAATGACCACTATATCACAATGGAGAAAAGCGGGTATAAATGCTCCGGTTTTGCATAAATGAAATACAAGATACAACAGAGGAAACAACTGATCCCCAAAGACATATCAAACCCAACCGTGAAATACAGAGGAGTTAGGTGTCAGGAAAGTTATTCCCATTGTCAAAACTGGAATCTAAGTTTCTTTTCCATACAACATTACTTGGAATTTGATGATGGGGAAAATATTACAATATCAGCAACTAAATGTATAAAATTATCTGTTAAAGGGATCTATCTAGTTCTCTGGGTTTATGCTTCCTTTTTTTATTGGGAATATAAGGATAAGTTTGCAGTGGTTTAAAAAAATGTGCATATAGGGCACATCTACACATTGCCCTATGGTGACATTGTTACTGTGCTGTGCTTTAGTACTTCCTTTTGGGGCAGTAACTGCCTGTATTGTGCCGTGCGCATGGTGCACATTTAGTTTTTGCCGCTACTTTGCTCTAGTAGCATATTAAAATTGGGGGGAGCACGCTGCTACGGTGAAGTAGTGATGAAAGCTACCCCTGTGCCGTGCATATGGCATAGTATGGGCAGTTATTGAGCTGGGCTTTAGTACTTCCAAAAGGAAGTAGTAAAGCCTGGCACAGTAACAGCGTTGCCGTAGGGCAACGTGTAGACGCGCCATATATGTACATGCATACATGCCAGGGCTTTATCTCTATTGCCCACAAAGCAAAAACAAACAAACAAAAAACCCCTTTAAACTGTTTCTAAACTGGCTAGTTCAAACTGTGTGCATCCCGATGAGCTCACAGTGGATTTGCAACAGAACAGCCCAAATGCTAGTCCGAAGGCTGTAAACTTGGATACACGCAAGTAACTTCACATGAGTGAGTCATTCCATTAAAATGCAGCGAGACTTTTCCTACGTGAACTATTGGCTATATGCATAGGGGCTTTTGCAGGACCCATGCTTACATTTAGCATTTCCCCTACCCACTTCTCAAACTATTTAAAAATAACAAGCAATGCATCCTTACACTTATATGATATAGCCTTGAACGGTAGAAATTAGCCCATGGTCGGTGCAGAGAAGATAGACACCAGAAAAAACTCATTGAATTGTGCAGTCTATCCCCTAAATAACAACTGGGCTTTTCACTTCAGGAAAGAAGCTGCGTACTCCTTGCCATAAAAGTTTGACATAAAATCTGTTGCACGTCTGCCTTTTGCAGCCCGTTGTTTCAGGAAGGTAGAGCTGCTGTAGTAGCTTTGGTTTGTCTGTTTGCTTTTTTAATGAAGGGGTTTTGCATTATTTAAATGAAGATGAATAAGGACATCACTACAGTGCCCGCAAGTCTGTACATATTTTACATTTCCCACATTAGTGTGTGTCAGAGGTTTTTTGATTTGACAGCGCTGAACCACATGACAGCAATTGTCAGAGAAGAGGCTTGGAAGATCTAACATTTGGGTAGCATTTTTTGACACCTGAGGTGATGTGGGAGGAAGTTTGGCATTCTGGGATAATAAAAACATTAGCTGGGTATTCTGATCCGGTAGCAGTGAGACAGTTAATAATGTTGACATTTGCAACACTGTTGTTAGGTTTCGGAACAAACGAATATAGCCAATGATCACACAAATAAATGCTATTGTATGAGGTCATCTGAAGACAAAGGCAGGCATCACTGCATTTGATTACCTTCGTTTGACATTTGAAGGTATTCTTCATAAAGATCAGGAGTAGAAACATGCTCATTCATGAAATAAAAACAATGGTTCTGAAGCCCGACACAGAGGCACAAAGTGGATTTTCCACAACTCCCTGGGCCCTGTGTACAATCCCTATGAACTAGAGACAGTACATGCAACAGTGTTTTGCTTTCTGGGTGTTTAGCAATAAGGTTTCCATTACATCCAAGTGGGAAACACTTCTCCCTCCCCATGCCGTGATGAAGCAAACTCAGAAAGAAAGAGAAGGATTTCTCATCTGTCTATCTCAGCTTTGTTCAGTAGTTAGGGTATTCTCTTGGGAAAAGGAAAACCCAGGCTAAGGCCTCTGCTCTACTTGATTGAGACCATGGAGCAAAACCTCCCTTGGCCCAGGGAAGCCCCCGTGTCATCTGGAGTGGGATGATCCTCCCTGGTTTTGAACACAAATTTCATCCTTGTCAAAACTGGCCCATTCTTTCCTACAAATTAATCAATGAATTAATGATTTGAATGAATCAGTGTTGCAACAATTGTGCCAAAAAAACCCCCAGGCTGGTTGCAGTGTCCTCAAGATCCTGTCTGACCACCTATCAAGGACAGGAATCGTGCTCTTTTCGACCCCAATACTCCTTGGCTCAACGCTTCCTCAGTGATCCCACTCAGGCCAGCCAGTCCATCTCCTCCACCCTCTTTGCACACAGACCCTTCAAATGCTTTCAGATGCTCATCACATCCCCCCTTATCCGCCATCCGAGCTACTCATTTAGTATTCCTTCACAGAAATGCTACAATTAGGTGCTTATTCAAGGCTTCACTCAGTGAGACAATGCTACTGATTTGCAAGCGCGTGTCCCCGGTGCTTGCAGAGGTGACTAGTGTCTGCCTGCCTCATGCCGCACCTGCCATGTTGGCAAGGAGTTGAGGAAAGGGGAGAAGTGGTATGAGTCAACAGGAGACCAATTAAAACCTAACCTCCTCACCAGCTGTAGTTCCTTTGCCCGCATCTGACTCCCAGCCAGGGATAGCCCCTAAGTACAGCACATCATTTGCTGCTGGATCACAAAGTTCTGCTCCATGCAACGAAATATCTGGTTCAAAGAGGAACTGCTGCTAGGGGGAAAAATACGATTAAAAAAAAATATATATATACATATATATACACATATAGGGGAGGTAAATGCTAGATTGGATGGCTTGATCTAGAGTGCTGGGGATGGGCAGGTAGCAGGGAGAGGCTGCTGATTTCTTTATTAACTTAGCCAGTTTGCTTTGCAAAGAAACAACCTTGGCTGACAGCAACGTGTGGTGCAAAGGAGAAAAAGGATGTCGTTTTCGTCACCGGTTCTTTTGACGTCCGTGTTCCAGGACTGACAGTTGCCTTGTCTTCTCGGTCTGTGCGTGCCCTGTGCTCCAGCAAAACCTGCCAGGGAAAGGCAGTTCTCTGATGTGACAGCTTTTATAAGTTGGGAATAATGGCACCGTGTCATTCGTGACAAATTGGTGTTAATTAAAAGTGATAAAAGCCTCTCCCAGCATGAGCAACACTGAAAAGAAGTAGGGGCACATTTTGTCATGAGTCCCCAAAAACCAGGGCAGCTGCAATGCTGATACTCTGATCATATCTGGACCCACAGGTAGACCAGAATGCAGACAGGGCACTGATCCACTCACACCCTTTGCAGTTCACTTTTGGGACTATATCTCAATCCCAGTAATGCCAAAAAGCTTCCACTGGCTTCAGGGGGACTGAGATATGCTTTTTTCTCTTTGTGCATTTCATCTTGAAACCCGACTACTTTAGTAAAATCTGGACCACTGTTGCTCTATGACCCCTTACCTGAATACAGATTATGGACAGGGGTGGATCCAGAGGGGGTGTGGTGGCACTGTCCCCCCTTTTCTGTGTGGCAAATGAGCTCTTGATGAGGGGTCTGCCCAGACTCCCTACTTCCACATGGCTCTGGAGCCCAGAGGACTGCTACTGCTGCTTGTTCATGCTGCTAAATTCAGCGGGAGGGGAAAGGCATACAGCAGCAGTGTTTGTCCTTTGGTCTCTGAAGCTGTGTGAAAGCAGGGGCTCTGGACCCCCTCCCCAGGCATCTGGTGAGCTCAAAGCTCACTACTTACATGATACATGCACTGGCCAGGCAGTGAGCTCAGAGCTCACTGCATATATACAGCACAGCCAAAGGAGCCAGGTCATGGGATCCCAGAACCTGCTCCTATTGGCCAGAAGGAGCCCAGCCAGAAGATAAGACTGTGCTGGCCCAAGGGAAGTGTCCCCGGAGAGAGGAGCACAAGCAAACCAGAGCTTGTGAGAGCTGCGTGGAGGCACAGATCAGGGAGCAGCAACTGGACAGTCAGACTGGGAATGGGATGAAGGCGAGCGGGATGCCAAAAGCCTGTGGTTCCTCACTGGCAGATCAGCTCTTAAAGACATAGTGAGGAAAAAGGCTACCCAGATTGTTAAGGCATAAATTTAAAGGAGTATATCTGGTGGGAAGTCAACTCTCTCAGGGTTAACGAATGGCTGAGAGGTCTTAATGCATGGTGGCTGGATAACTGATTAACCAGCCTGGCTGGGAAAATTGGTCAGTGACTAGCTGTCTCAATGGACTGGTCATAGGAGTCAGTTCATGGCGATCAAATTATCAGCTAACTGATTAGACGGCTGGCCAAGTTATTAAATAAGGTGATGATGAACTTTATAATGGTCCATACTAGAGGCTGGATAGAGTACAAACTAATTTATGAGTTTAAATCAGGACATTAGTAGACCAATGGAGCTCAAGTGAGCATAAACATTGCGACAGTGGGTACCAATTGGAGGTGAAAGCCCCTGCACAAGTGAAGTAAAGTTAGGGGTTGCTAAGAAGACAACTGGTCAGTTGCCAGGCCTCAGCAGACTGTTGGTGAGAGGACAAAACCCCAAGGAGGGTCACATATCGGTGCTTATACAGGTGTGGTAAGGGCAGGGTGTAGGAGAGGTGGAAACCTATGTAGGAGGACAATGAGCCAAGCCTACTCACTAACGATAGCAAACATCTCGCCTCCCTTCGTTCTCTTTCTTCTTTGGGACATCAAGGAGTGGTGGGCAAGCATCAAGGGAAGGGACCCAGAGTGAAGGGGAGAGGTGACAGATCAGTCACCACCAAGCATGAAACTCTCTAAGCCTGTTTCCAAGCCATAATTCTTCTGGCTTTTCTTTTTTTGTCTCCATTTATCTTTTCTTGGAAGCTCAATGGGACAGCTTAAACAGGAGGGGCAGAGAGTGCTCTTGGCCTTGCCTGTTCTGTGGCCTTGTGGTTAAAGCACATTCTTTAACGTGAGGACTTGCGGCAGTGCACCTTTGGGCGCCTGTCACTTCAAGGGTTGGAGGCAGGCAGCCAGCAGGTGCTTGATTAGGGCGGTCATTTTAGGACCAAGCTCATTCAGGCTGGGGCAGAAGTTTGTGGCAAGCTGCTGAGGGAGTAACATCATCTGGCTGAGCTACTGCTCAAGGAACATCTTGGAGGTAAGGGCAGGGGCTATAGGGATTGCAGGAGACTCCTGGTCCTGGGTATGACCTGAAACTGCACCCTGCTGGGAAAGGGGGGCCTGGTGGGACTGTCTATGGCAGGACAGCCCCCAAGAAATATCAGACCAGTTACCTCCCCGGTGAAAGGCAGGTAGGGGTACTTTAACCCCAGCCTCCCTCATCTGGTGGGCAAGTGTGGAGAGCACTGGGGGCCAGGCATGCTAATAGAGAGGCACATGAGCCCAGCAGGGTTGGAGACTCTCGAGGCCCCAGAGTGGGTAGTTTTGTGGTGAGGGCCCATGTAGAGTAGGGTGCAATGTGGGGCACCCAAAGGACTGTACTAGTAGGGTGCTGAGTAGGGCTGCACTGGGGATGTACTGAGTAGTGCTGCAGAGGGCGGTTTAAGGGGTGGTACATGGGGCAACCCCAAGCATGAGAGCAGGAAACTAGTTGCCCGGTGAGGGGTGAGGGACAGAATCAGCTTAGCATTGGCACGAGGTGAAAATATGTCGAGTCAGTGAACTCATGGGATCCGAAGTTGCTGTGTGGTAGTGCTGCAGTGTGAGTAGTGAAGCCTGAAGGCCCAAAGGGGTTGCTCAAGGGCAGCAAGGGCAGTAGGGAGTGGCCCAGTAATGAGCGGTATGCTACAGGCCCCTGTGAGAGGGAGGCAGCATGAGTGAGTGTGTGTGAAAGAGGCCAACAAAGGACTGAGTTTGCTTCGGCCTCAGACTGGGGAGTAATACCAATCTGGATGCCACCTGCAAGGCATGGGCCAGAGTATAGGGGAGGTTTGGAGCTGTGGATGGTGCCCCCTGGCATTGGGGTAGTAAATGGGCAGCCTACCGCTTCATATATCATGATAACATTCAAACCAGGGCAGATGAGTCAGGGCAGACTTCCCGAGGCAGGTGGGTGGGCTAACTTGAGATCTAGCCCCAGGAAAGCCCCCTGTCACAGGAATATAGGTTCAAATCCCTTCTGTGTAAGGAGGACCTTGAACTGTAGTCTCAACTTCTAGTTTGTGCGCCCAACCAGTAGGCTGTTGAGCTAAATGGTAAAAAACTTGCACTTCTCCACTTCTTTGGGGCATAAAAGGGAACACGCACCTTTCCTGGGAGGGTGCGGTGGGGTCTAGAATCTGTATCTGTGGCCTGCAATAGCACTTACACAACTAAAGTTAGCCGCATAAATGTTGCTTCCCCCATCTACAGAGGGAGTTGGATCTGGGCTTGTCTGTGAATAGTTTGATTTTGATGAAACTTTAAATGGAAAAAAAACAAAACTGTCAAAATGAATTATTTCAGCTTTCTCATCTCATTTGGATAATATCAGAATATTTCATTTCAATAATGTGAAAATGTTTTGCTAAGGTAACATTGGGTAGGGAAGGATCAAAATTAATAATGCTTTTTGTCTAGAGAAACAAGAACTAGCATAGCCTAAATCTAAATGATTGTCTCTTGTAATGCCAGGAGAGGGGTGCGACTCCCACACTTAAAAGCATTTGGGATGTTTTGTTATGTCACAGAGGATATCACAAATAAAATCAAACAAAACGTAATAATTCATAATGAGTTTTATTATTAAAAAAAGAAAAAGATATTAAAAATCAAAACAGAAAATAAACAATAAACAATGGTTGCTTCATTTAGGATTTGTTAACATGTGGAATATTTTGGAAATAGCTAATCCACAATAACTCAATGCTAAGATCCTCTTTTTCTGGAATAAGAGTACCTTCCCTTCTCTCCACCCCATTTACATTAACCCACTTTAAAAAAGGAATAAAACATTCCAGAATAATGCACAGTTATTCCGTAATGGCTATTGCACTTGAGATTTGCACACTACCTTAATCTGAATTCATTTAAACAAGGCTTTACAAACTTTTCTGTTGACCTGTCTTTGGAGAGTTTTCAACAGACATTGTGGCAAGGTGCAGGCATTGAAAAAGCCCAAGGCAGAATAGATTGAAGTTATGCAGTTTTCTGTGAGCGGCTCAGTTTAGATTGGTAGCAAATAGAGCACACCCTTGGGGGGTTAGGGGGGCAGGGAGGGGGACGGGGGAACAGGGGCAAATCTTAGACCAGGTTATGTCATTTTTAAACCAGTGTATGTGTGCCCAACTTCTATTTTGTTATGGTTATAGACTGGTTTTGTGTGCTGAACTTTTATTCTGTTATGGGTATACACCAGTTTCTGATCACTTCTACCAGCAAACGTGTAACGACTGTTCCTGACCTATACATCCAAGTTTAGTTCTGTCTTAGGCAAGTTACTCTTATTTAGATAAACTACCACCCATGTCAATTAATCCCCAGAACAGCAGTGAGTCCTAGTTCAGTGCATCAGGGATAACTGAAACAGTTTATAGGTGGCCAAAGGAATTTCATGAAAGGATGGCCGAGACCTATCATGTTCATCATACATGATCGAAACAGCCTGCGAACAGAATGAATTAAACAAAATCCAGGAAATCCAAAGAAAACACCTTCAATTATTAAAAGAAGCCTTTCCCAAGAGTGGTCTGGGAAAATAAAGCGAACGAACAAACAAGCAAACTGTACTGATGAGCATTATTAATCTTACATACCAAACTTGGCTTATGCCCTCTCTTCAGGAGTCTGTGTTAGCAGGAGAAGGATTTTAGGCACTTACATTTCAACAGCATTTCCACATGCCATGAAATTCATTACAAGAAAAATTTACAGTTAAATGTTGATCCTTGCCAGTGCTTTGGCAAACTTCCTCTGATCCCTAATGCCGACGTCTCGGGATATGTCTACATCGCAGTTGCTACAGATGTGGCTATACACTAAGTAGCTTAGGTACCAGAGCAGGAGCAGTAGGTAACGCTAGCAGTAGATGCAGCATCACAGAGCCAAGCGTGGGGAACAGCCTGAGTATTTACTCCGCTTCTCAGGCAGGTGTGTCAGCCGGTGCTGAGCTGCCTGGCTCTCCGCTAGCAAGGACTTGAGGGTGGATAGATCCTTGCTCATGCCATCAAGTTGTGGGAGCAGTGCTGTGCGGGAAGGCTGTTTCCTTTTGGTGCTGCACAGAGGTTGGTGCTGTCTCTTTGCTCCTGTTTGTTTGCTTGAAAGATTTGAGCCTAACAGGAAGAGACAAGATGAAAGTGCTGGATGAATGCCACTGATGTCAGGAGGTGGGCTGCTTGCTTAATTCAGAGAGATTTAAGTTTGGTTCCTTCCATAGTTTCATCAGAGGTGCTAGAAACATCTTTTTTTAGAGTTTGGGTGGATTTAAGTATTGCCCTGCTGCCCCTCTTTCATTGGCTCATCACCTTTGAGGGATAGTCTTGCAGGTATTGTCAGCTCATGAATATATACTATGTTCATGCCTATGCAATAGGCATGCAGTTGGTTTTGCCCGAATAGCAGGAGCATTCAGCTTTAGAGCTTTAACTCTTACATGCAGTCCATTTTCCGAGCTATTCCTTTTGCTTTGCTGAAGTTTAAAAGGGATTGAACATCATATAAAACGGTCTTTTTTTAAAAAACTTTTCTTTGTAACCTATATACATTTGAATAATTGTTGAAGCTGGTCTTTTAAATATAAGCAAGCCTTTTTCTTAGGAAACTTTGGAATGGTGACCCATTATTCTTAGGTTCGTATTGTAAAGAACGCTGCTAAAACATTGCCAGATAATTGGCTTATATCCCTAATTTCCCTAACAATATTTGAATATTCAAATATATACATACATACTTACATGCATATGGGCATTGCATGTGTGTGTGTGTGTGTGTGTGTGTGTGTGTGTGCATGGAAAGATCCAGATGACTTCATAGTTTAGTGCATGCACAATCTTCTTATTTATGCAGCATTTGATCAAGCAGTTATTATATGAGGTTTGCACTTAAATGAAAACATCTGTGAGTAAATATTGCAAAGAAGCTCATGCCTTGTCTAAGCACTTGAATAGTATACGGTGGTTTCCTAAAAACTGCTTCTGGAAGTCTATGCATTGTTTTTGAATTTACACAAACACCATAAAATGTTTAAAAAATAAATCAGTTTAGTTCATGTTTATTCATTTTTTTAAACATTTTATGGTGTTTGTGTAATTTCCTAGAATTCTTCATGTGAATATGAAATTAGAATTTGAAACGAGTGGAGGGTTGTCTTTGTTTTTTGGGGGTTTTTTTTACAAAGAGATAAGGGAGGAAGAAAAGGTTAATGGTTCAGATTTGAAGACTTGACATGCTACACTTAACTTTGGGATGTAGAAAAATAACATTTTCCTGTTCCTTACAAATAGGCTCTCTCCCGCCAGTTTTTTTGGTACCAGAAAAAAAAGATCAGAAGTGGCCAAAGACTTTATTGCTAAACACTTGCTTTAATACGACAAACAGTTAAAAACATTAAAAAAATCTAGATATTTTTCTTCAAGTCCCATATATGTAACAGTCGATTAACTGAAATTTAGGCAATTTTGTGACTTATGAGTCACCTTTCCAGATAGGGCTGAGGCTGGCTTCTGGCATGCTCTTCATCATCACAATAGCCACTCACTGGTTATTGGTTTGCAGGAAGCTGGCCTCAGCCCAAATGTGGCCTTAAAACCAGTACAAGAGATGGCAATAAAGTGCACCACAAGTCTCTTACAGCCCTTATAAGCTATCCTGAGCCTAGGACCTTGGTTCAGCTCTGGTTCCTCAGCTTCTGGTATCTAGACCCTGGATGGCCTCGTGCTTGGTTCCTAGCTTTGGTCCTAACCATTGGGACAGACTCCCCACATCCTAGTCCATGACAAACACATGGTGAGAATACAGCATTCTGAATTTATTAACAGGAATATTTGCATCAACGTTGATATTTACTCCGTAGAGAAAAAGCATTGCGTTTTGACTTTTAAGTTATATTAAAATCCAGTTTCATAAACCAAGAAGATTGAGTTGTTGCAATCTCTCACTCCAAGACATGTTCTGAAGCCTTCGTTGTATTTTGGTTCCTCTCTGCATATTCTCTCATCTCTTCAGCATCTATTCAGCTGTATTTCGGTATCAGTCTTCCCCAGGCTGCTCACAGAGGTAAAATAACCTCCCTGCTCTTACTCACCACTCTCCTGTTTATAGGCCTGTGAATCATCTGCAACCTTTTGTCTGAGATTGAGTTGCTTGTCCATTTGACCCCTAAATCAGTGTCCTCTCTTTCCAGCTTACATCCCCCAGTCTGTGTGGATAGTATGCAATTATTATCATTCTTTTTTTTTGCCAAACCTTTCCTGGTCTTCTCACCTCATTTTATGTTGTTGGATGTGTCTGGCAAAGAACTGTTTTTACACTATGAGTTTCTAAATGATTTCTTAGAGACGAGCCTGCTGCCTAATTATAGAATTATAATTAAGTGTGCATTGTTTGAGCATCGTCTGTATGTGCCAACATACATGGGATTATGTTACCAGGGTAAATGTGGTCCCGTTATTCTATGAGTTCTATACATAGATCTACAATTCTCTTTACACTAGCCATCCTGAAGAAATCCTGCTGCTACTTACACTATCTATCATCATCATCTGGACTATTTCCAAACAGTGCCTTTACTTCCTCAGTACTGTGGTGGAGTATGCCTGCTGTAATTCTGCATTGAAATCAGTGACCATTCTTCTATTGACTTCAGTTTACTGAACCCAGAATGTATAGCTGCATGCTACTGGACTGAATGCAAAAAAAACATACTGCTAATCTGACAAATGCAAAGGAAGTGAAGTCTGAAATTTCCCAAATAGTGCCTGATCCAGGTCCTTTGTCTTCAGTGGAGCATTGTCACTTGCTACCATGGATTTTGGATTGGACCCAGCATGCCTGCAAAACTGTAAAAGTGCTGAGCATTGATTTTCTGCACCATTTTGTTATTTAATATACCATGTTCTGATGCACAACTAATAAACAGATTTATTACCAGAAGCACTCTTGTTAACAGTGACATTTAAATACAGTGTATATTTACATGTGGGTAATTGCATTTCAAGAGTAAGTGTGTGCATAAGTCAGCATTTTGTAAATGTTAGCAAAATTTACTAGCCCCAACACAAAATCTGCTTGCCCATTCTTTGCCATGCTGACTAATTGTAATGAAACGTAATTATATTCCATTCCTCCATCAACGGAGATTAATCACCCTAAATCCAAGCCACAGTCCATTGACATCAATGAAAGTCTTCCTATTGATTTCATTGAATTTCATGTAAAGGCATTGGTGAGGAAGTAACATTTTACAGAGCTTGTAAAAAGTACTTATTTTGGAACACAGATGATGAATTGTCACTGTACTGCTCAAATTCTCCCGTTCTTACATAGACACAAACCTTTGAAAATGTTGCCTATGGCACTGATCCTGTTATTGGATCAACAGAAGAGGAGGAGACCCACTGACTTGAGTTTACTAGATGTGAAAATAACCCAAGCGCATATATGTCCTTGCAACATAAGAACATTTAGGAAAGAGATACATGTCCTTAAAATTACATTGATTCACCTTAGATGACTGAGAAAGAGGCACCTCACATGTCGATTTAAATGGAAATACATTCAAATAAATGGATTCTTAGTTTCAACATTGTTCCAAATAACCTCTACAGTAAGTGAATGGCCTGTTTTGAAAGTATGATAAGTGCTCTGTGGGGCAATACCGTTACTATGTGCTATTTTCATTTCAGGTTATTAAAACGTTATGGAAAGTAGGGCTATAAAAATGGGAGGAGCAAGGGAGTTGTGTCTTAAAAATACATAATCCTTGTAAGTCATTTATTTCCATTGTTATTTGTGTCACAACAGAAACTATGGGGTCAAAGCAAGATGAAACTTTATAGGCACTATACAAACATAAAGTAAAAGTTAGTCCCTGCCTTAAAGTGCTTTCAATTTGCATAGACAATGCAGACAGACAGTGTACATAGGGAATATTATTGTCCCTATCTAAAGGTAGGGAACTGAAGAGCAAAGATAGTTGCAAATGAATTTGCAAATGGGCACTGAGCATTGCTATACCCAACTTTCAGGCAGTCGGCTCATAGAGTAGTTTTCACAAACTCAGATTATGCACTTAAATCCCATATGTAATTCAACAGAGAAAGTTAGGGGTCTGTAAATCGAATTCACAACTGTCAGGACACTTGAGCATGAAGATCCTCTTTGAAGCTAACATGAAGTGCCAAAGAAAGGAGTGAGTCTGACATCCCTCCTCTCTCCCAGACTTCAGTGCCTATGTGAGACTGGGATTCACAGTCCAGGATAGGTCATCCCTTTGTGGCTCATGCTTTTGCCAGTAGTAGTGCCCATCATTTATTTAATAGTTTAGGTGGTTAGATCGCTTGCCCAGGAAGTCAGACACTTGGATTTAATACCTTTGTAAATCTTAGGAGCTTCAAAAGGACAGCTCCTACTACCTATGAGAGTGCCCCAACCACCACACTATAGACAAGACTGTGATAGGTCAGGGAAATTTTTGTTTCTTCCCTCCCCTTGCCCTCAGTGAAAACTAGCCTGCTTTGTGGGAAAGGAATGCATAGAGATGGGGAGAGAGAAAGAGAGTAAACCAGCTAGAATATCGCTAAGTATCCTAAGGTTTAAGATTCTTACCTGGGAGGGAAGAGTCCTGTGTTGCAGACCCCACTCTTAGGACTACTTATGTGCCCTACGTTACCGAGTCATTGGGTATGTTCATTAGCATAATAGTAGGTGCGTCTGTAATTTTACTGATGAAAATGTAGGTATCTTAGGGCACTTGTACACATGACAGTCGTCACAATGTACACGCAACAAAAATGTTGTTTGTGTGGCTTAATGATGTCACACATTACACGTGTACCAGTTTTAGGTGGGGTTTAGATGGGTTTGCAAGGATGCATACTAAACTACATCCAGATGTAGTTTAGTTTGCAACATTGCAAATTGCAACCATGCAGCTGTAATGCCTTCCGCCCCCACCTCCCTGCCTGCAGGAGAGGTGGGCAGGCTCCGCAGAAGAAAAGAATTGGGCCTCTCACTGCTTCTGCTTTCAGCAGGCTCCTGCAGCTGGAAGGATGCCTGGGGCTGCCCGGGAGTGGGCTGGCTTGCCCCTGGGGCAGTGTGGGTAGGTGGCAGGAGCGTGGCTGAGTATGCTGGTGGCTGGAGAAGGTGGTAGACATGGTGCACAGGGCCCTGGAAGTCTGGATCAGCTTGGGGAAGTTGGCAGCCCACCCAGGCACCCCATGCACTGCCTTCTCTGGCTGCTAGCACACCCAGCCACCCTCCTGCCACCTTCCTATGCTGCGCCAGGGCAAGCCAGCCCATTCCTGGGTTGCCCCAAGCATCCTGCTGCCTGTGGGAGCCTGCTGAAAGTAGAAGCAGCAAGCAACCCAATCTTGTTTTTTTTTTTGCTGGAGCCTGCTTGCCTCTCCCATTACTGGCAGGCAAACTGCTGGCAGGCTGAGCAGCCCCTGAGCTGTGGGGGGCCCTGGTCTTTCCCTCTGTGGTTGCGGTGTCCCTGGGGCCACTCAGAGAGGCTGCTAGCTGGGTGGGTGCTGCCCCAACTCTAAGGCAGCACCCAGCCTGATCTAACTCTTCCCCAAGCCTGTCCAGGTAGCAGCACCCAGAGGACTTCCAGTGGGTGGGCTCAGGGAAGAGTTGGATCAACCCTCAGGACTAAACCCCCATCACATATACCAGTATCCTTAGAGTTAGCACAGTTGGAGGGTAGGCTCCAGTCTGCTGTCTTGTATTTATGCACCTAATTTTCACCTACGCTGTACTTTAGACACCTCAGACCTTTTTGGATCTGGCCTGAAGCAACTTTCCAAGGTCACACAGAGCATCTGTGACAGATCAGGAGAATTGAACTCCTTCCTTAATCATAAAAAAATGGTAACATTTGTAAAGTGAATATAGATAGTGTTTTGGCAGATGAATAAATGAATAAGCCCATAAAATAGTCTTGATATTAGTTGTCTGACAAGGGAAAAGGGAGTTTGCTTTATTTATTGGTTGTAGGTGTTAGACACATCCGGAATAGAACCAGTTCAGTTTATCCCACTCCGGCCCAAAAAGTGATGTTCACGTGTGTTGGCCAGAATTTTGTGTTGACTGAAGGCAGCAGTTCCCATCCCCGGGTCGTGACCCAAATGAGGGTCGCAGGGGCAATGCCGGCAGCACCACGCACAAAGGATGAGCCGTACCGCATGCCAGGATCTCCCCGCTCCTGGGCCCGAGACACCGTCACTGCTGCTGCGTCCACACTCCGCTCCCAGCAGTGGGTCACGGCCAAAAAAGGTTGGGAAACACTGACCTAAGGTTATAAAATCTGCAACATGTCATGAACGGCAAATCCTGGTAATCTGTGGGGTTGGGATCATTTGTGCAGAATTCAGAGTTGAAGGAGTAGCTCGCTGTCTGTATTGCGAGATGCTTACTATTTAACTTGGCATTAGCATAAAGGATAGCAATCCTTCTTAAAACCTTTAGGTGTGCCTTTGCAAGTAAATAACATTAGAGCAGGGTTCTCCGTATACAGGGTTAGAATTGATGCTATAAAACAAATTACTTACAAGCAAACGCCGCAGAGAGTTCAATGGCAACTGTCACATTTGATCTTACAAGAACCTAAGTTGAAGTGAGCTAAACCCACAAATGGTGGGAAATGAGCATTTCTTTTGTATCTGAAGCAAGTTACATGTGAAGTAGGGTTCATGCCTGATATTTTTTCTAGGTTGTCAAACAGGAGGACAAACTTTATGGTTTAACGGTCCCTGTTGGTCTTAACATCTATTGAGTGTCTCTCTTGGCCTTAACGTCTATTAGGTTTGCGGATTTCTATTAAGATTTGCATACCTAATTCCCTGTCTCTGAAGTGAAGGTAGGAATAATTCTTTGGAGGTGTTGTGCATGAGCTCGTCATTATTTTTCAGTTGCTGAGCTATTAGGTAGTCTGCTACCTTTTGAATAGCTGGAGACAGAGAGATCAGTGGGAAGCCCTGAGAACAAGCAGCTCACGGGATGGGTTGGGTCAAGACTTACATGGATACTCAAGCTGGAATCCCAGAGCCCCAGCTTAGAGCTCACCAGAGAGATCTGTGTGCGATTTTATTCACAGAGGGAAAGCATTTAAAATGCAAGAGTATGCAAGCTCAAGCACAAAGACAAGTCAAAGAAGATAACGTCCAGCAAGGACGACAGCTCAGACATCCCATTAATAGCCTCAGCATGTGACAGAGTCAGACCCAGAGGCAAATGAGGCTGCCAACATAACTTGCTTGAGAAGCCTGCCAAAGAGCAGATGCTGTTGCTGCTGGAAAAAAAACAAAAACCAACAAAAAAACCCTTTCGCTGCGTGGCATCTTGCTCCTGAAAAAAGGAAGCGTTCATGAAGATGCAAAGTTAGGGGTCTGTCGTTGCCACGTTGCAGTGAATCAACTTTCCATATTATAGTTGGAAATAAAGTTTACAAGGGAATGAAAGAAGCCTAAAGAAAGCAAAAGTCATCATGAACCAATTGTTTCAGCCTGGTTTGTTTGCCAGTTGCTGCAGTTTGCAGGGGAACGAGAAATCTCATTTGTTTGTGGACTTTAAGGCAAGAAGGGGCTTTTAGGATCCTCCTGCATGATACAGGCTGTGGGATTTGATGCCATGAGTAATGGGCATTTGTTCCCCAGTGATATATGGTTAAAGAAGGGCATCTTATGTTTATGGATTAAAGCATTTTCCTTTCATCTGGAAAAATCCTCCAAATGCCTTGCACACCCTTTGTCAAAATTCAGGCATCTCTCTAATGCGACGAACTAGGATTTAAATGGCAGCACTGCCAGGGGTTCTTTTTAGACAGGGAATGAATAGTATATCCACTAAAATTGCTTAAAAAAATTAGGAAGGAAGACTATATTTAGCCAGACAGGAATTTTGTCTGTTCATGAATATCCTTGCAAAGAAAGTCACAGCATATGAACAGACCACAGTCTATCCAAGTCCTGACTCAATTTCCAAATCGGAGCTATTTCTATATTATACCCCAGAACTACCATTGGGATCTAGATTTCTTAGTTTAACAGCCTGAAAAGAAACCCAAGATTCAAACATCCCTCAACATTTAGCAGTTTCCAAATGTGATGCTAAGCCTCACCTCTGGAAGACGCTGGCACTCCTCATCTCCCTTTTTAACCTGTGGCAAGGTTAGGTGCCTTTGGGCAGTATGTACTGGAGCTTGTATTCTTGTTATGAATATACATATAATATAGTCACATTTTTTTAAGGAGATACCGAATCAGTGCATAATTCAACAAAGACAAGCTCACAGGAGGCAACCAAAATACAAAGTTGGCTTTGGATCAAAGTAGAGTAGGAAACAAAGGGCACTGTCCATTCTGTGACATTCATGTGACCATGTATTTATCCTTGAGCACCCATTATAATCTATTTTTACCTGAGCCTGATTACATTTGACAGGGGAGCTTTTATACCTAAGAGCAAGATTACTTAATATTTGTAAAGTGCTTTTATTCAAGGATCTCCAATTACTTTGTAGAAACCGTGTTCGCCCTTCCCATTATTCCAGAACAGTGCATGGGTGAGTATCATAATCTCCATTTTAAAGATGGGTAAATTGAGGGACAGAGACAGTAAGCACCACAAGAAGTCAGTGGCCAAGAAAGAACGATAATCCAACATTTCCAATCGCCTGTTCAAAATTCTAGATGAAATCTTATCAGGGAAGAAAAAGTAGGTGCCGCGATGTTACCAGATATGCTTTCTGGAATAGAAATATTTAAAATAAGATATATTAAATAATAAGATGTTGGAAGGGCCTTGTTAAATTTCTAAAGTCTCCCAAAAGAATTCTTGGCAGCTGGCTTGTGGGCAGGCAGAGATTAATTAACATGCAAGTCTTTGAAGTAAATATTCCAATGATTGAAGGTAATCAAAGTTGCTCCCTGTACTAATTAAGGGGTCTGGGGGTGGGGGGAGAGTGGGGACACACAGGTTTTTGTTTTTTGTTTTAAAGTGTTTGCACAAATCTTCTGGGGAAATAGCCTGGGGATTTTATCTGTTCTTAAAACACACCTGAGAGAAGAGAGAAGATACACACTTTCAGCTCTTTTTACTTCTACTGATAACTCCTCCAGCTTCCTGAGCTCCCTCTTATTTTCAAGTATTTTTCCGATATCCCATGCCCAAGTTGAGTGTGCTGTTCTAGCTGTGGCTGCAGTGGCGTTATGTATAAAAGGACTCTGATTTCCTTCCAGACCTGATGATTTCATGGGTCGGCTACCATTTTATTCAGGACTGGGGACTGAGCCAAGGACATGCAGAACTAATAGCACGGATTGCTACAGCTCTAGGCATAAAGAGCACCTCGGCATCGTGATCTGCAGCAGAGCCGTGCAAAATGCTGAGATTCCTTGAGGATGCGTGGGATCCACAGCTTGATTTTGGTACCCAGGCTCTCCGTGCAGTGCATGGTGGGTGTTACGAAGCTAAGAGTAGGGCCTGGAAAAGGCAGTGCACTGAGCAGTGAGTTTCCTGAGCTAAGCAGGAGGGAGTTTGGAGGGGAAGAGAGGGATCTCTCTTTCCTCAAAGGTACTTTCCCTACTTGGGGTTTTCATCTCTGAACCCTCGTCTGGATTTAGGGACGTATGTGTGATCAGTCCCTATCGCAGCTAGGAGGCAGAGGAGGAGGTGATGGCGGTTGTGGGGGACTCCTTCATAACCAATTAACTAGTACAGGATCCACAGGGGCCAGGCAAAAGCTGGATATGGAGCCAGTGGCAGTGATGGAGTGAGTGGTTAATGGTGTGGGAGTTAATGGAGCCATTACTTGCCCTGCTGCTGAAGTCCCAGCCCCTTTGGGAGCCCTGCGGACCATATCTTTGATGCCCCGAGTCTAATGCCTACTCACCTAAGAGGGATACTAATCCTACCTCTGGTTGAGGGGCTTTGCCTCATCTTTTAAATGACTGCTTTAGTCACGAGCAATAGGATGAATATTCTCCCTCATGCTCATTGAAATGACTCCACTTTGTACAGAATAGTTAAATAGTCATGGACAGAAAAATGTGCCTCTATGTTTTCTATAAAGCAGGAAAATCCAAGAAGTTTCTATTCCAGAATACTCCTTATTTTACTATGGCATTCATTTGGGAAGTAGGTCCGGGCCCCTTCAGACAAAGGGGGGACTTGAAGCTAGGTCTCCTAATTCTCCGGTCTCCTAATTCTCAGTCTAGTGATTTCACTGTTCACTAGACTATTGGGTAAAAGGGGTCCTGTGTTTGGTTCAGAGGTTGATTCACTAGATTTCAAGAGCAGGCCAACCACATCAGGTCCCGTAGGCATGATAGGCGATGGGATGTCTGCTTTGGAAATCCCGATGGAGTTTAGAAATAAGATAGATCGTTGTGTCCATCATGCACTTACAGGGCAATACACTGGGGTTGCTGGTTGTAGCCCTGTTGGTCTAAGGACATAGGCAGACAAGCCTCGTTGGGTAGGTACAATATCTTTTATCACGCCAACTAAGCTGGAAAAATTGTTCTTTGTAATACGTTGGATGTTTCCGAGGGGAGAAATCATCTAATAGCAACACAGACCCAGCTCAGTGCTGCCAGGAGCTGGTTCGGCCTGAACATACCCAGGTACAGAAATAAAGGTACCTATGGGATTTTACTGGTGGAAATGGAAGTATTACAGTATTACAGTTGCTTGAAGGAGCAGGTGGTAGCTGAGCTTCCAAATTTTGGACTTATTTGCCTTAAGTAGCATGCAAAAGACCTAAGTCCTTTTGTATATTGGTCCTTAAAACGCCATGGCTTGAAGCACTTACAGACTCGGACCTTCCAAGGACTGCAGATGCGTTATGTCTGTGGAAGAGCGGGCTGCATTTCAATAGGCAGGCAAGGCTTTTTGGGTAAATCCGATATCTTTTATTAGACCAACTAAAATAGACACACCTTTTTTTGTACTATCCATTACTCCCTTTAGGCTTCCTTCAGTGTTAGCGCCGGCTTCAGGCTTCTTTCGATTCAGCCTGCTTCAAATCATCTTCCCCAAGATAGATCTAGTTTTGCTATTTTCTCCTCTTATTTCTAATTTCTCTAAATCTGTCAGTGTTATTGCTCTGCGCTGACAGGGGTCCGCGACTCCTCCCTGTTGAGCATCCGCGCTCCGTTTCATTAGCATGCCGCTCACTGTTCCTGGCAAGGGGCTGTTTTTACAAAGCTCTTTTGTTTACCCCATAATTCCTGGCTGAGCTATAAGCCACCCTTCACATCTGCAGGAGACAGCACCGGAGTTGCGAACGACTCCCTGCCACTCCTCCAGCAGGACATCTGTACCTTGTCACAGCCCTGATGTTATCGTGCAACAAGGGAAGGTAGCGCAAGTCAAGAGTGAACCTTGTCAAGTTTGGACGTGTGACTTGGGGCTGTACTAGAATTAATTATGCCTTCTGCTGCTTTACACACTCTTGTCACCAATAAATTCTAATAAACAGGAGTCGAATGTTCTTATTCATGTCATTCCAGAGGAATTAGAACACAGTAGTGTTATTTAGCAATGCAGATGTTTTATTATTGTGTTGTTTATGTGAAAGTGGATATGACATGAAGAGGTATATCAAATGAGCAATAGAGAGAAGCGAGCTGTGCTTCCTTTTTGATTATGCATATTTATTCATACTGCAGAAGTTCCAGCACGTAACATCGTCTCCTAAGATGGATTGCTGAGTTTTGGAAGTCTGCCCCCCTACCCCTTCCTTTCCTTTTTTTTTTTTTTTTAAATAAAGTTTAGATTTGTCAATACTCCCTTTGTACAATATTTATGAGCTCCTTCTTTAAATCGTACCTTAATTGGTTTAGTCACTACAATTGGAAGACAGGAACCTAATCACCGGAAGCTAAGTAAGCAGAAAAAATAATGATTTGGAGCTGTCTGTCTGCTACTGTTGCCGAACAGACACACTGGGCATGGTTTAAAGCTATAATTGCATTGTGGCACTGGCTTGCTGTTCCCAGAACATGCATAATGTAGCTCCCAGTTGTCGATTGCCACATATCCAGCCGTATTTAGCCCTGGATGCCAGCAAAGCACATGCCACCCACAACTGCTGCAAACAGTCACGCTTTCAATTAGATGTCCTCAGTGCTCTTTATTGGCCATTTGAGTGTATGTTCTCATCTTGATGCAGGAGAATTATGGGCCAAATGCATCTCTGGTAGAAATGCATGAACTGTAATAGAATTACACCAAGGATGCATTTGGGGATGTTACCTAAATCTTTCTATCCATCACAGGACACAAGTACAGGGTACACATAGGGTATTTCTAAGGGCAGGATCTTCTAGCAGAATCACAGATCAGTTTAGGACACAATTGTAATGCTAAGAGCCCTTCCATGGCCCAGAGGAGGAGAGGAGTGTCCTCCCACATTTTTGGTGCCATTGGGGTGGGGAGGGGCTGTTTTAATTAGAGCGGTTCCTGGACAGCTGCTTTAATTAAAATGGTTTACCATCACATGTATTATAAAATGGGTCTAGGGGTGCTTTAACTAAAGCTCATTCGATGAAGTTTAGTTGAAGTGCCCCCGCAGCCACTTTAAAATGCTGGTGTGGGGGGAGGCTTAATACACATGATGGTGAAGCAATTAGAACATGGAGCAGACTTGATTAATTGAGTCTAATTAGACATGTTCTAATTAGAACCAGCCAACCTCCAGACAGGCTTTACAGGAAGCCAGCAATCCAGGTCCTAAGTCCCTATTGCCCAGCTAGAACCTGCATCTGCATGGCTTCCTGGAACGGGCTCTAACCATCAGGCCACAAGGCAGCTGTCCGAACTTGAAGCTGCCCCTCAGGGTAGCCTACCCAAAAGAAAGAGGCCAGAGGAAAGACAGTAAATTAAAGGTTGTATGGCTGGTTAAAGTGGCATATTCTGACCATTATGCAAATGCACGGTGGGATAGCTCAAAGCCATTTCTCTTGAAATATTATAGGGAGTCAAGGCAACTATGCAAATGTTTTAGCGCATGGTTTTGTTTGGCTTGGGTTGGCCATGAGACTTGGAGAAAGACTGATGCTGTTTGTGGTGCAATGGGTTTAGAAAGGCAGCGTGTCCAGTGAGGTCTGTTCACTGTCCTGGTCTTCCCGCCTGACTGATTTCTAAGGTACAGAACTATAGGCAATGCAATAGAAATGTCAAAAAGTTGGCCTGCCTGTGTCCCCATATTGCAATTCAGGTAGAAGTTGTTTGGGTTTTTTTTAATCTAGTTGCAAAGAAACTTTCCAAATGTGAAGCAGGAGTGATATATTTGTGTCTCCCACAGCTGCTGGCAGCTAGGACTTCAAAAGGTCCTAACACTTCAGTCCCAACTTACCTTACTGGATGTTGACACTAAAAATGAATGATAGCACCAGCATGAATGATTCCAGTGCTGAACCATTTTACAGATATAATGGGAGAAAGGAAGGCACAAAGACCATCAGGGTGGGAATTGGGAGAAAACATGGACAGAAAGAAGAGTGATGCTGAATAAGTTTCTAATTATTAGATCATTATTGAATAATCATTTAAAATGTATTTTAATAAAAGCCCTGGTCTTTGTACAAAGTCTAGATTCAAATGAGTGGGCTGAGGATAGTATGGAGGCCTACATTTAAGGTACAACTTCACCTGTGAGTCATAATTAAAAATGGAATTTAATCACAGACGGAGAGTGAACAAAAATGTTTTTTAGTGTCTAAGCAGGATATTTCCGACACATAAATGGTCCCCAGTATTTCAGTGTCTGAGTCCTTGAGAACAAAACCTTTCAAACCATTTTTCAAAATGGATGTGTGTCAAGATTTTCATTTTCAGAATGAAAACAGCAAGTTTTCCTTTTGGGTCTCCTCCTTGTTCTCTCCCACCAGATAGCTCCGCACCTCAGAAACCTTCCCAGGAAAAACTTTTCTAAGTGTTATATCACTGCAAAATGAGATGGTTTTCATGGAACACCATGCTTTAATGAAAGCACATTTCACAGAAAATATCCCAGTTCCCAGTCATCCCTTCAAGAGCCTCGTGAACCATACTTCCCTTGGCTTTATAACCAAGGACATACTGAAATCACGGTTTTGCAGTTTTTGTGGAAATGGTGAAAAATGGAGGTTTCTGTGAAAACTGCAAAAAAAGGATGGTTTACATGATTTTGCATGAAATCCATGGAAAATAAAAACTTGCTAAAAATAAAATGCTGGCTCACAACTGTAAGCCAGGGGCTGTTGTGGCCCAGCCTTGCAGCCCACTCAGGTGGGGGCGGGGGGGAGCCACCAGCATGAAGGGGAGTAGCCAAGATGGCACCTAATCTCTCTGCTCCTAATTGGCCAAGAGGACTGTCTTTTCTGCTCTTCTCTGCCAATCGACAGAGAGAGGCAGAGCCACACGAAGAACAGATCTCTCCGCCAATCAACAGGAAGAGGTAGGGCTGCTCGAAAGGCAGCATCTTTGGCCAATCAGCGGTGAGAGTCAGGGCTGCTGGGGCCCCTCGACCAATCAGCAGTGGAGGGAGGCTCACCATGAAAAGACCTCAAAAATGGCACCAGATGTCATGCAGCCTGTGATTTTTCCTTCACTTCAGGGTCCTTTAAGTAGATCTCTACTCATAAACTGAGATCCTGGTTTTCTCTGTTTAAAAAAAATCACAAATTCTCTGATTAAAAGCCCCAAATCTATGTTTTTTCTTGATTAAAATGAAACATCACTATGTACATAGGTTTAAGCTGAACACAAAGTTTTATTGATATATTTACAAGTTTAAAGCAATTTGGAAGCACTACCAGTGCCTCAATTGCTAAAATAAAACACAGTCTAAATACCTATCCTTTTTTGGAATTTGACTTTGGATTCTTTACCATGGAAAATCAGAGCTTGTCCTGGCTCCTTTGCTCACCAGGACATGGGTCCAGCTGCAGTTGTCCCCCACACACTGCTTTGTGGCACTGAGCAGCCCAGATATGCTGGTGCCTTGTCCATGCCATTGCTCCTCACTCCCAACCCCCAGCCCCACAGCCCTTCTGGTGCCCCTCACTCCCTACCCACCGCCCCCTGCCCCCAAGCCCTGCCAGAGCTAAGGGGCCAGGGACTTGGGTCCATAGCCCCCTGCCCCCTCCCCCCCCCCAGTGGCCAAGTCCCAGCTCCGACCCATTGGAGGTGGTGGCTGCTGTGGCAGAGTAGAGGCCAAATTCAGCTCCCCCTCCCCCATGAGTGTCACAGCTGGAGAGAAGTCTGCGGGGGTGGAGGGGAGGCAGGTGCAGGCTGCCTGCTATAGGCTTGGGTTGGGGGTGGCCAGCTCCCTGCCACTGAGTGCACTCCCAGGGTGGGACATGGGGGGGCACATACCCCCCAGATTTGTGCATGGGGTGGGTGAGGGCTGTAAACTCAGAGTTCCCTACCCTGCTGCCCTGCCTCTGTGGCCCACTGGGCAGGACTTGGCACAGCAGAGCAGAGAGGGGCCAGGTACCATGGCCATGAGCTCCATGCCACCATGTTGAGGTGCCCTCTGTACTATCACCCCTGCTGCTGCTGGGCAGGTATGAGTCACTTTGCCATAGCGACGCAGGGCTCCCAGCAGTGGTGGCATCAAGCTTCCCTGCACGGTCCCACCCCAACCTGCTTCGCTGTGCTGCACTGGTTCCTGCCTGCTGGGCTGCAGAGGCCCCAGGGGGAGGGCAGCAGGGCAGGAATCCCTTGCAGCAGGCAGCCTGCCCTGTACACAAATGTGGGGGGCACATGCCCCCCGTGACTCCCTGGGAATACATGTAGCAGCAGGGACTCAGCCCCTCTGCCTTCCAGATGAGCCACCTGTGGCTCAATCCCTCTCCCTGCCTAGGTCCTGTGCCAGGCCCCAAGCCCTATGCACCACCCCAGCTGGGCAGCAGCTGAGCCCCAGCCCCTTCCATAGCCCTGCCCAACTCCCTCCCTTCCTCACTATGGGGGCTTTAATTTCCTCTCCCCCACCCCATGCCAAACTTACCTACAGGAGCTGCTCCAGGCTGTCTGCTGGCTACATGCATGTGTATGTGCACACATGCACATGGTACCCCCAGCCTTACCACCATCTTCCAGCTCCCCCTAACACCTTGTAGGCTAGAACTGTGCCATCCTGCAAGGGGAAACCCACTGTTTCCTGGTTTTTTCTCCTTAAAATGATACAATCCAGGTTTTTCTCCTTAAAATTAGAAAATGCACATTTTACCATGGTTTGCCATGGTTTACCATGGCCAATGGAAAACCTGGATCCCTGCCATACCCCACCTCTGAAGTAAGGCAGTGTTATTGCCTTCAATTTACAGGTGGTGAACTAAAGTCCCAGACTTTGTATTCAAGGGAGTGTGAGGGCTACTATTTCTCTGTTCTCCTAGTGACTCCACAATGGGCAGGAAAAGGGCACCACCATCCTGGCAGTTCTGTCTTCATATTGTATTAGCCTAAAGAGATGAGTTATAAGAACCCAGATGCCTATAGAGCTGATCCCTGCAACAGAAGGCAAGAGCACGTCAGGACTGGCTCTAGGGCTCCCCCATGGCTGTCAGCTGGGGACAGTGGCACCAATGCATGGGTTCCTCCATCCAGTGCCTACTTCCTGCCATTAGGGGGCACCTGCAAGGGAAGGGGGCAGATGGAGAGCTGGTGCTGGAAGGAGGAATCTACATGTTGCTGCCACTGTCCTCTGCTGAGCTCAGCACCTTACACAGTGCAGCTGGAGGTAGGCAGAAGGAGCTCTGGGGCTCCCCCTGCACCCAGATCAGCTGGGGACAGCAGTGGAAGGGGGCTGTGTCCACACCACTGCACCCCCCTGGATCTGCCCCTGACTGTATTGCAAGAGGCGAGTGGTCAAATGCCAACATACTCCTAAAGCACATCTTTCCAGTAAACCCACCATGCTTGCCACCTGCTGGTCAGCTGCTCAGGATAGATTACATTAATTGATAGGGTTCCTGTCTCATGGTTGGATTTTATGGCTAAGTACAGACAATCAAGAAGCCCAAGGCTGAATTAATCGAAGCTTCCCAAGTTTGTCTAAGCTGTATAGTTGAACTGAGAAGCAAGTGAACAGACATTCACTTTTGATTCTGGAAATGCAGTTCCATGCCTGCAGTGGCACAGGCCAGAAGCCGGGGGGTGCTCAAGCATGCCTCCCTGATCAGCTGGAGCAGACAGTTTGAGCCAAAGCTAGCCTGCTCACCTTGCAAGAGAGGGGGTTGAGATGGAGGTGCAAAGCATCCTAGGATGCTGGGGGGCTGTGAGATAACTTCAATCTGGAGGAGGTTTGGGACAGAAGTTCAATAAACTGACTTAACCTAAATCAGTTAAGTTTGATACTACATCCATCCAGGTTTATCTTAGACCAGTTTCAACCATTTTGAAAGTGGTTCATGTGCACTGAACTTCTGTTGTGTTACATTTTTGAACCAGTTCTGATCTCTTATACCAGTTCATATGTAATATTTGTCCCTAGCCTATGGGACCTCAGTAGAGATTCAAACTGGAACCTCACAATTGCAGTCAAAGTCCCTCAACTTCCACCTTTCACCTAGTAAAAAGGGATGGCAATATTGCATTCCCTTTAAGCCAATGGTTAACAATTGTGTTACAATTCCCTTTTAACTTAACAGCTTAAAATGAGATGATGCATCTTACAGTCATGTTGCAATATATAACTATTTTCACCAGACTTCTATCCATTTGCTGCCTCTCTCTTCCTAGCCAACAGGGTATAACTTTAAGATATGAACATGGTCCCTGAGTTCAAGCTTGAAAATGGGGAGAAAGTAAGAAATAATAGGTTGTCAGCTTCCTTTAAAAAGGTGCATGCATCAGGAGAGAAAATAAAGACGCTATTGCTTTGCAAAGGGGACTTCAGAAGCATTCAGATAATACTTACATCTGCTTTAATGATTCCATTTAAGCTGTCATTTAAGGCATTTACCTTGCAGCATTCAAAAGCAACTACACTTACATGTTCTCAGCAGACTCAGTGCCAGTCTCAGATGGAGGAAAAAAAAAAAGAAGAAAAGAAAAGTGCCATACAGTATGTTTCAAAGAACAAATTCCTTGTAGGAAATTAGTGGTAATTTTGGGGCCACTGCTGTTGAAGAGAAATAAGTTTCAAGAGAAAAGTGAGCATTCTTTCCTTGTTGTAAGCAGTAACAAAGGGAAGAATAAAGACAGGCCCTTCATGTGACTTAAAGGGGCATAGGAAAATATTTGGGAGCAAGGGGCAGTGGAATCAGGACTGGTGGAGTCTCAGCGAGACCTTGATCAAGTTGCTTCTTCCCTTTGTGTCTCAGTGAACACATCAGTATAATAATTGGACTACACAAAACGGGGCCTATTGCAGTCCGTATTGCAGAGTTCAATTGTATTCCCAGGTGGAGCCTGGAAGTTCCCAGCTTTGGGCTGGGATTCAAGAGACCGGTTTTCATTTTCTGATGCAGCTTTCCTCTGTCACCCTGATTAAGTCACTTCTTTTTCTGATGCCTTAGTCTCCAATCTATGAAACAAGGATGACAATAATAATAATATGGAAGGTCTTGCTCTCTCATTAGCTTTCCATATGTAGGTAACAAAGCATTTAATAAAGGAAGGGAAATATCATTATCCCTGTTTTACAGATGGGGATATAGCCTCCGAGAGGTGAAATGTTGGGTTTTTTTCTAGAGCCAGGCACAAGGAAGGGTAGATATGAACCTTCTACAATATCTAGAAAAGCTTTTGTGAACTCCAGTTCACTTCATCAGCATCTTAGCAACAGAGCCAGGAACTGAACTGAAGTCTCCTGACTCCCAACCTAACACTCTTGTCCATAAGGCATAGCTGTGAATAATGTCCATAATGTAAGGTAGGCTAAAATCTAGGAAGCTGCTGTTAGAGCTTGCAATGAAATAGCAGAGCATACACAATGCTCAGTAGGTCGTTTACCTGCTTCTTTAAATAGTTTCACTCCCAGAGACATGTTCCCACCCTTCACCTTTAGGAGAATATATTTATGCTCAATAATTTTGGTAACCAAGACCTGTGTTTAAGATGAAAGTCCATCTGGGAGAGCTGAGGTTAAATCCAGAGGGATCATACCAGTCTCCTGGGAGCATTTATGGTACCCTGGTGCCGATTTGGAAGAAACACATTCCAGATTACAGGAAGGGGGCGGGGGGGAGAGGATTAACAGTGCCACTTTTGCACCCATTTTTTCCATTGTATGGATCCTTTTCAAAATCACTTCCACCCCCTGTCCCTGCATGTAAGCTAAAAGCAGTGTATGCTACAGTGTGCATCCTCAGGAGCAACTCTGCAGATTAAATGCCTGCAGCTACTGTGCTTCCCCAGCCACCACTGAAAAAAATCCTGCCTGTAACCGTGGAAAATTAAACATCTAAATTCAGAACAGAGCCAAATTACCCGCTCCTGATTCAGGAATTTCAGCATATGAGCAAGCTGGTTTACTTGTTAAAGAGTAATTTTGTGCGTCAGGGTTTTATTGGTGGGAGGGACTGCGAAGCCTTTGTCAAAGGGCAAGTGATGAGAAAGAGCTGCTGGTCTCTGCCGGGGTCAGGGAGAGCACCCCCAGACTGAGTTCCCGAATGGAAGGGCTCCTAGGCCTGATCTTTCTGCCCAGGGGTGCACCATCTCATAAGCTGCACAACTATAGGCTCTACAGGTGCAATATCCCTCTTGGCTGCAGCATGCTGTCTCTGGGATGCTTTTGTCCTGATGCATCTCTCCCTTCAGCTGCTATCACAGGTGAAATGTTCCCCTTCACTTTGCCTGCGATGTCTGGCTTGTTCTCTTGCCTCTCCTTTGTGGTTTTCTCAGTGCTGCTTCTTATTCATTTGTCTGCACCTGGCACAATCATCTTCGTGTCATTCATTGCCCCCCTAGTACGTGGATATGATCCATAAGACCATCAACCTTTCCATCAGTGGGGCCAGTCTTTTCGGCAGGCATGCCCCAAATTAAGCCCCGTGCTCTCCCCAAATGCCACTCTAGTCCTCTTCTCTGACTATATCTTCTGCTTTGCTTTCTACTCCCTCCTCTGTGCTCCCTGCTTGATAGCTGCTCTGCTTTCTGCCCTCTCCCTGATCTGCCATGTGCCCCATGCCGCTTGTGATGTGCCACAGGTCGGCCACCTCTGCTCTCTACCTTCACACTCCTGCTCAGGACCCATTGCTCCTGTGGTATCTGCACAGGACTGATGGATCGATCATTTTAAGGCTGAGGCATATCCAGAAGGATCCACAGCAAGCACACACTACCTGTCCTTGGGTCCCAAATCACATCCAAAGAATGACAGTTTTCCAGCTGGACCAGCTGCACTTACCTTTGTGGGTAGAAACTGAGCCTTTTTAGGGGGTAGAAAGTCACAACTGCAATTTTTTGATGGGATACCAGTTGTGCTGCAGTTCTAGGGGGAAAGTAAATGATGTGAACCTTCCTTTCCATTCCTGTCATAATGGAAAGTTTTGACTTTTTGCTCCAAAACAGCTTTTCAAAATCAACGTAATTTTTAAACACTGTCATTAAAAAAAAAAAAAAGGATGAAATTAAAAAATAAAAAAAATAAATAAAAAATTAAAAAGGCCCATATCAGAAGATCTGGTTTTGATTTTCAGGATGTGTTGAATATCTCTTGAAATAGGAAGCATGGTCCTACCACAGACATGGTCCTAACATGACCCTACCACATACAGATATGAAATATCTAGTGTATGGTTGATCATAGAATGGGAAAATGGATACGGATTATGGTAGGAAACACTCAGTGGACAAAATGAGTGCCTTTTGATATTGAGGAAATCGGGGCTGCAATGACAGCTCTACTATACAGTAATGCTACTGCTTATTCTACATTTAAATAGTGCTGTGGAAAATGGATTAGATTGAGCCAGCTGGGGGGAAAAAGCCAAATAATCATTTTTTCACAAAAAAGAAAAAAAATTGGAAACAGTAATATATTTTTCAATATCCTAAAATCCGTTTTAATAAACATTGTGGGGGAGGGATGCGTATTTGTGTTTAAAAAAGCATTTCTTATTGAACATATATTTTGATAAAGCAAAACATGCAAAACAAAACGCTTCAAGCCTCGCCTTCTCCCATCCTTCATCAGCTGTTCCTCAGTTCAAGGGGATCTCTACCATGGTTCATTGATGGGTCTTGAGATGACTTAAGAGTCTCATCCTTGATTCACCTGCAGAAGTTGGAGGGCTTTCCATAAGGGGGAATAGACTAGAGGCTGGGATTCTTCTCTTTTTCTTTCCTCCGCTCCCTCCTTTCTGCTTCAATGGTAAAATGCTTTATCTTGACATGGGCTACCACTTTGTTCAGGTTTTGGCATCATTGGAGTTGCCTGGCAGCCAGCTTCTTCCAACTCTTGATGTTGGCATCCCTTTTCCTGAGGTATGCCTTCAGTGTGTCCTTATAGCATTTCCTGTGGCCACCGTGAGATCTCAGGCCGTTACTAAGTGGAGAGTAGACCCTCTTGCTTTGGAAACTGAGAGTCAGGCATCTGCAGACAGTGTCCGATCCAGTGAAATTGGTGCTTGAGGATCACCAACTCAGTGCTAGTTGGCATTTGAGGATCACCAACTCAGTGCTAGTTGGTGCTTGAAGATCACCAACTCACTTGCTTGGCTTCAGCAAGGATGCTGGCATTTGTGTGGTGACCTTCCCATTGATGTGGAGGATGTTCTGGAGGCATTGTTGGTGATACATCTCCAGGCTTTTGAGATGATGACAACAGGTCACCATAGAGGAGAGTGGGGATGGTGACTGCATTGTAGACCTGGGACTTGGTGTCTTTCTGGAGATCACGATAAAGACACACCAAAGCAATTTCCTAAAAGAGGCACTTGTGTACCAGATCCTGTACTGGATCTCCTCATCAATCTCTAGTCTTTGAGATCGGTGGCTGCTGAGGTAGGGGAAGCATGGGCAACCAGTGCCTCTTGAGTCGGGGGGGCATGTGACCCCCCCTGACACCAGTCAGCGACTAGGGGGGGAAGTCCAATCAGGTGGTCATGTTGACGGGAGGCGGTTCCCCCACAGCCGATCTCACTGACTAGGGTGGGCGGGTCAGGCTGTCTAGCACAACAAGGCCAATGGACACACACATAGTCTGAGAAAAACTAGGGGCATGTACCACACTGCTCCACAGCATGAGATGAGGCTCACAAGGCAAAGAGCAGGGCCTAAAAATCCTGTTTTGGGAAGGGTGTGCATGTAACGAGCTGTGTGGACATTATGATGAACACAGAGATCAATCAGCAATAGCCATGGATCACGAGTCATCAGGAGTTATCAGGAGGGAAGGAGAATACAAAAGCAGAGACTTGAGAATAACAAAGGGTCCCGCCTGGATCCTACTCCTCCCCGTCCTCCTCCCCAAGAGGGGTCCCCATCCCTCAGGAGGGGTCCCCAAGGCTATGATGGACAGAGGGCACACCACCAGCCCGTCTTATCCACCTCACTGGAGGGGGGCGGGGGGGTGGGCCTTGGTATCCCACCTCCAGACTGCTGACATCTGACACCTAAGAGAAAGCCTTAAAGTGAAGTCTGCATCCTGGCCAGATGTTCCCTGACTCTGATGACAGCTTAGGATTGGTAGCTATAGAACTGCTTGATTATCTGTATTGTTTCTTTTCTGTTATCACTCTGTATCAATAAATTTGCCTATTATCAAATAGAAAGGTTGTGGTCAGTCTGAGGGTGGGTTTCCTCCTAGAACAAGGCATCTGGGTTCTAAATCCAGAGCCGACAATTTGAAAGAAAGCATAAAGATAAATGGAAAATGGGATAAAATGCAATATTGGTTTATCACAGGTGGATGCACCAAATTAACCTAAGATCTTTCTTGGATATGATAACTGATCTTCTAGGCAAAGGAAATGCAGTGGATGTAATCTATCTGGGTGCCAGTAAACAAGGTTTTTAACAGTCAGAGCAAGGAGGCTCTAAAACAACCATCCAATAGAAGTGTGGGCAAAAATCCTATGTAATTTTTGGATAGATCTCAAGCCATTACTGAAAGGGAGTATATGTTATGTTCTCCAGAAAAAGCAGAAGACTAGGCTTCATGACTCAGAGAGACACTTCCAGTATTATCTTCCTATGCTATGTTTGGGTTGATTTGATTATTCTAGTTTTTATACCATGCTTACTACCAGTTCTTATACCAGATTATTCCAGTTCTTATGCCACGCTTACTGCTATAGTATCTGAGGGTGTGTCTACTGCACAGTGTTGGGCAGAGACCTGATCTAGGTCAGACTGTTACCTAAGCTAGGTCTTATACTGATAGCAATTGTAATTTAAAGAATCTCCCTAATTAAGGAGACTGAGAAAGTTGGTAATTAGGAGCTTTTCCCTCCATGAAGTAGCTAGTTAATCAGACAAAGGGTTTGGCAGAGGTTATCTACTGCTCCACAGTGAAAGTTGGTGCTTAGTTCTTCTCATCCATGCTGAACTGTTTTCATTGAACTGATGATAATTACAGGCCTGAAGAAGCTAACTCAGGAACGGGAACTGGTGTAGCCATCGGCATGACACTGGCTCTGGATGGGTAGATCCTGTTCCTCAGAAGAGCTAAGAAGCCCAGATGGGGTGTCACATTAGCTTCCAGGACCTAAGCTAGTTTGTTCTGAGATAGATTGGGTATCTTTTCATGCCCTTCAGTTCAAGACACACCTTGAATGCCTTCTAGCTCTATATTTGTCCCCCTAACTGACATTTGCAGATGGCTTGCTTTCTCTGCCTCATTTGCAATTTCTAGTTAGGGCATCTGAGGAATGGGACACAGAACCAAAAGAAACTCTTTGAAGGTGGTTAGCTTCTGTTCACCCTGCTGCAACAACGATTCTGGAGCTCCAGCATGCACGAGGGGAATGATAGGTGATAGATGCTGCTGCCGCTGACACAAGGTGTTTATTTTAGATGATGGCTTCAAGCTGAGAACATGGATACACAGTTCAAACCTCTGAGTTTGGAGACATTTGCACCTTAAGTTAATAAGAATAACTATTATTATTAGTAGTAGTAGTAGTAAAACAGATACCCTTTGCAAATCTGGGATCTGAGTCTAGGCTTGGATGGTGAACATTTCTGCATTTTTGGGGTCTGTGGGCTTTGTCCGTGTCCTGTCTCTAGTTCTGTTTATCAGAAGACTGTCGGCATTGTTCAGCTCATAAGGGCTTGGGAGACCTGTGACAAGTAAATTTCAATCTCTCTGTGGAGCTGATATTCTTAGAGCTGCAGGAACACTCATCACGGAGGTGAAAGCTGTGAACACCAATAAATTATTGAAGAAAGCAGGAGAAATATTTCCTTCGGTTGACACGTTGGCATTCACCTCTGGAAATGTAATCATGGGAAATGTAGACAATCTTTCGTCATCAGGACCTTTAGCTTGGAGACTTCAGCCTCTGCAAAACCTTGGTGGGGAGTCTGTGGGGTCTTTACTTGGAAGGGATGATATTCAAGCTACAGGACATCTTCAGGCGGACAGAATGCCAGGAAATGACAGTGAAATCAAATCATGCTTGTCTCACTCGAAAACCTGGGAAATAATATCTTGGGGATGTAGCTGAATTAGCAGTGAACCTGTCCGTTGCTCTGGCCATGAGGGACGCACTCCATCAGCGATGGAACCGAAGGGGCTGGACTGTCATGCACTGGGAAGATGTGAGAGCTACAGAGAAATGCAAGGTGTTGTGGTAAACATCAGAAATTTTAAGACTGAAATGAAAAAAGAGACTGGGAATCTATATGTGAGGACTGATCCAGGGTAGAAAAAATCAGGGACAGAAGGAAGAATAGTGCCCTCTTGCATAACCCCATTGAATAGGCCACCTGCAGAAGCCTAATACTGGGTGGCATATTAGACCCTGTGCTATGTAAAAGGTCAGCTTGGAGAATCAGAGAGGTCCCTCCTTGCCTCAGTTTCTAAGGCCAGATCTTCAGGCAGTGTACACCTCCACCACATCCTTTGACTGAAAGAAAGCTACAGTGATTTCCACCAGTAAAAGGATCAGTCATTATGAATAATTAAGACTGCTTGGAAAGTTATCAAATTATCACTGATATTTTATCCCAACATCAGAAATTGTAGGGACATATACCCAGAGGTCCCAGGATTTATATCCATAAAACCAACTCTAGCTTTGTTTAGACAAGACAAGTAAATAATCCCTCTCCTCAGCATCGTATTTGGCTCAAATCACCAATTTACCAGTTTATAAAAAAAATCTCAAATTGCACCTCTGGCAAATGAAAGAATGATGTCGGTCACTCGGGTCCTGCCTGCCTGACCACAGCTTGTAGCAACAGGGCAAAGGGCCTGATGCTTTGCTGGGATGTGATATGGTGCAGCAAGGTGGGCCCTGGGGGAGCTGTGACACCCCCTAGGGACACCCTCATCCTGCCTGCACTCCTGGTCCTCTATATAACTCCCCCATTTATCCCACCTGCCATACCTTGATATTCCTTTGATATGCATAGGGAAGCTGCCCCTCAGCCCTGGAGTGCCGTCGCTGGTGCTTGGCCTATCCTGACTCATTTCTTGTGACTGCCAGGCCCTCTGCCCACCAGCCACAAACCTGCAGATCTTCATGGGTGTCTCTCACACCCTGGTGGACCCACTGATGTCTAGCTGGCACCATGGGCCAGTGGTCACCACCCATGGTGAAAATGGCCCTTATTGAAGCCTTAGGGCTTTTAACCCATAATCTCACCCATGCTTCACAGATATCACTCTCACCAGTTAGTCCATTTTAGCCTTAGCCTTCAGGTTACTCTGGCTGTAGACAAGTAGCCTGGCCCTTCAGTCTCAACCTCTTGATGGCCCCTGGCTCCCCCCATTGCTCCCTCTGGCCTTCTCAGCCTCAGATTCCCTGGGTGCATCCAAACGAGTGCAGTCGTGCGGTATGTGGGGCTGCAAACACATTTGCAGCCCCACACACCGCACAGTCTGGTGTTCGCCGCACTGCAAGGATGCACTGCCTGAGCTCGTGCTGCACTGGTTTTTTTTTCCTCCGCAGGTTTTTTTGACCTCTGGATATCTGCATGCACATCTGGATGCACCCCCTCTGTTGCCTGCTCTGGGCTGAGGCCACCCCTGTTGCCCTTCTTGGCCTCAGCCTGCCTGTGCCTGGCACCCCTGCTCCTGGCTCAACCTAGCATGCTCCCTGGCACCCCTGTGGCCTCCTTTCCTTCCTGATCAGCCACACCCCATGTGCTGGTGTAAACTAGACCAAAAATTTGAGCAGCCACTTTAAGATCCAAGTCTCCACTCTGAGTCATCATACCATCACCAGGACACCTCCCAGTCTCTGGCTCTCCCTGCCCTTGGAGCCCTGTCATGGCCTGCAGCTCCTGCTCCCCATCAGCCTGACCTGGCAGGAGCTCCTCCCTTGGCAGAGTTCAGGGCTACACTGCTCCAGTGCCCCAGATACCCAGGTGTATATCCCCTGTGCTCCTCCCCTTCCGGGCAGGTCTTCTCTTGCCTGGCTGCAGGTGTGTCCCCTCACCTCAATGGGCAGCTTATTGCCTAGGGTGCAGTCGTCCCCTTGCTGCCTTCCCTCCTGCAGCTAAAGCTGGGTCAGCTGCCTGGGGCTCTTTCTACTGCAGTCTCTCCCTTAAATTAACAGGAGCCCCTGGCTCCCTGTTATATAAGGGGAAAATGGCCAATGACATATATGTATAGTTATTAGCAGAGAAATGAAGACAAACCGGAAGGAGTAGAGAGAGGTGCAACAAAAACGATTAGGGGGCTGGAGAGATTGATTTACAAGGGGGGGGGGTTAAAAGCATCTCCGTAAATATGCATAGTAGGGCTAAGCAATGCTAAGAGGGCCAGGGCCAGGTGCTATTGCCGAAACAGTGTCAGCACCAAGGAAGGAAGAAAAATCTTTGAGAGAGCAATAAGCAGGAAAATGGGTTGAAATTAGGACAAGAGGAAGAAATATCAGGGCAATTTTTCCTTGGGGAAAGATCGTCAAATAGTCTCCTATCCCTTCCATATGTGAGAGCTCAAAGCAAAAAATGTCTGAATATTTCTGGACATCACATCTACATATTTGACAATCATCCATGATTAATCAGACTCCACATATTCCTGGCAACAGACAAGTTTCCAGGCTTCCCAAAAGAAGACACGTGGAAGAAGGACAATGGTTTAGGGTTGGTAGGTAATCACTGTACTTTAAATAAGTGAATGCTGAAAGTGAGAGTCATATAGTGGGCAGTGGGGAGGTGCACAGGACTCAACATGTCACCTAGAAGCAAGACATGGGATTTAAAATAATAAAAGTTGAGTGGCAGGTATCGAGGAAAAAAGTGCAATCATTGAAGGGCTGGTGTTTTTAAAGGGTTCGCTCTAAGCATAAGGATGTTCTTATTGAAATCAGTGAGGTTTTACCCTTCACTTTAGTGGGAATGGTTACACTATCTTTGAGCACTTTTGACAATTAGGGTTGTGATTGGCATCTTAGATGACTTCTATGCGAAGACCCTTTTCCTCTCCTTAAATCTACACTGACTGGAAGACAATGCTGTATACCAGTTGTTTGATAGCCAACACGACAAAACCAGAAACTTCCAGCAAAATCCCTCAGCTGCTAAATTGGCATTGCCCAATTAACACCTACACTGGCAGTCTTGCCAGAAGAAAATGAAGAATGGAGCAGGCAGGGAGATTGGCTTGAGGTTACCAATGTCTTTTGGGTATACTTGATATGCTCTTAAAAAAAAGAGAGAGAAGGAATAATAATTCATAAAGGATGTCCATGTCCAAAGCTATCCATTTGACATCTTTCATTACCACTAGAAGGAAAGGTCCAGGGCACTACATTTCTTTTTCAAAAACTGTTTTTCTGAAAGCATGTTTCATTGGAGGTGTGTGTGTGTGTATGAGATTAATTATCATGTGTCATAAGTGGCATAATATGACTGGGTTCATATAGGCAATGAGACTTGCCATCAGTTAGGAAGCAGCATGGAAACATCCTACTGTTGGGAGTTGGAGGGCTGGCTAACAAAACCCACTTAGGCCATTTCTAGTTTATTGTTGTTACACTTTGGTGTGGCTTTTCAGTAATTTATGAGGGTGCTTGTTGAGTTCATGAGCTCTTGAGACCTGCATCCAATAAAATAGTGATGTACTTTCTCCTGACTAAAGGGAGAGGTGTATATCACTGCCTGCAGTAGGTCTGATATCATTTTACGCTGTATGGGGGAAAAGGTTATGATGCGCAGTAGGTTAGTCAAAAGAGGAGGAAAAGTAAAGAAATATGTCAGGAAGGACACAGTGTTGTGAAGGGCACAGTTTTGCTTTTAGTTCCTCTGGTTTGACATGTTACATTAATAGAAGAGGAGTCTGCCCTAAGTTAAATCTATATTGTATAAGAGGGTTTCACTCCCGTACTAGCTCACAGTGTCTTTCTAAACTTGATTTAAAGCTGCTGAAGGTAATAGGACTCCTTTGTATCTATCATTTATAGACACATATATGGTCCTATGAATTTTCAGGGGTATGTTAATATCTCCATATTATATAATGCTGCTTCCTGACACCGTTGTTATATTTGCCATTCTACTCTCCATTAACAATAATATAATCCAACATCTTCTAATGTGCCTCATCTTCTGAGTCTGGCATTGCAGTAGCAGAAGGATCCAGGCAAGTGGGTTTCCCAATGAAGAGAAATATCAAGGAGGTAGAGCCAAGGTATATTCTAAGTGTGCCATGCTTTATTTCCACCGACGCACTAGCCATGCTATGGGATGGTCAGTCCACACGCAGGGAAATCCCTCCGTCCAGGAATGATAGCCCAATACCAGTGCTTTGCTCCCAGGGGAGATCTGCCCCAACAGCTGGCTTTAAGCTGAATCCACGGCAAATTGCAAAGTGTCCTACTGCTCTCACAGATCCCTGTTTTCCAAAGGTGCCTGTACATAAAGCTGGGCATAAATCGAACTTAAGACTGGTACAACATGTTTCCAGAGACCCCACGAATAAGAGCCTAGAAGCTTATGTGTAATGGTGAGCCTGCCAGAACAATAATATATAGGGATAAAGCACCACGCAACAGCTTAAAAGCTCACAACAAAACTCCACACCATTTGAGAAACGAGGGGAAGCAGAATAAATACCCTGCCCATCTGAAATCACAATTGTTTTCCATAGATCTACAACAGTTTACACCGGTTGGGGATCTGGAGTAGTATTTCCAATTGCACGCTGGCCCTTGCCCTCATGGTGTTGCCTTAATTCAAAGTTGAATCAAGGTGGGGGGGACTTGTCATGTACTGTATACCGGCAATGGCTCCTTTGTTTCTATGGATGGCATGTCATATTAGAGAGTGCACTCAACTCTTCTTGCTTTGGGAAGTCTGACAGGATCACAGGTGAGGTGGTATGGCTACAGGCCATGTTCAGGGGGGTGGAAAGTTTTGTTTTGTTTGTTAAATTCAACTTGGGATTTCCCTGTGACTGCTACCAGTGAAAAGCATTGCAGCATGAATTATTTAACATAAACTTGGGGACTACAGTAAGTCTTCTAACTGTCTCACTTCTGTGCAGATTTCGTTAGCTGACAGTTTAGTTTTCCTCTGTGACAGCTGCATTTTCCAGTCCTAGTCTGTACTTCTTTGCTGGTCCAACTTTAGCCTAAAATTGGCAAGCCCTTCAAATATGACCCCACAGATGGAGAAATTTACTGAAACTCACAATTCCACTTAAATCTGTGGATTTTAAGACAAATAGTTCAACTTAGCATCTTCTTTGATCCTCCCCTCTCTTTCTGTTTGCTCTTTACCTCCTTTTTTCAGGGAAGAAAAAAATAGGATAATCTCTCAAGCTATTTACAATTGAATGGAATGACATGCTATGATTAATATTCTACTAATAGGAAGAAGCCCCCGTTGAGATCAGGGACCCGTTGTGGAAAATGTTGCCCGTACACTTAAGTAGACAACCGTGCTCGAAGCACTTAAAACCTAAATGAACACAAGCTGCAAGAAAGGCAGTTATTTTAGGGATGGGGAGCTCAGGTGCAATGATGAGAGTCGGTAGAAATGGAGCCATGTCCATCTGAGTCATTGTTCAGTGACATAACCATCCTTCTTTCTTTCCCAGTAAATAGACCAATCCTCCATTGGTTATGGCCCAGTGACCTACATGACCCCATAGGTCTTTTCCATTTCCAATGCCTCTGAGTAAAGTAATTCTCCTTAATGGGGATGCAATCAGCTGGTGCCAATGGTTAAGCGTTGTTTAACCAGGAGTTAAATAGGTATAGAATTCCAGGATCTGGGCTTTTAATATAGACGTTGCCAAATAAAAATAAAAATAACATAAGACAACATATAAAGAAAATGCAGTGCACTGAAGTAGAATATTGACTCATTTTGCTCGTTTTTATCCACTTCTGCATTTTATGTCATTTATAGTCTTTTTTTTTTTTTTAAGCATACTTACATAATAAGGACTACAGACTATTCAAGGTACTGGCCTATTAATGTGAATGATACCCTGAGATTCATCTTTTCTTATACCTGATATGTTGAGGATCGATTTTTTTTTTCCTTCCACTTTTCTCTTTCAATCTCACCTTCAACTCGCTGTTAAAACTTACAATTCTGAGGAAGTCTCCCTACTTTCCATCTGACATGTTTGCTTAATGTCTGGTAATGTCACTGGCAATTCTGCGCAGGGATCAGCCAAAGAACAGACCCTATCCATTCCTCTTAGGCTGTTTTTTCCTAGCATTTCTTTTTTTAGCCATCATGGAAGACTGATTAGAAAACATATCTTGCATATGTAGGCAGCACCATCGCAGTGCACAATGTATGCTTAAGATGACTATTTACCGTTTTCTTTTTACTGGGGAATCTTGCACTAGTCCATTTCTGACATTTCCTCCCTTCAGTGCTTTAAAGTTTGACACTTCTGAAATCCATAAATTATTTCACAGCCATCAGTGTTTCTTTCCAGGTTAAATTATTTAATAGCATTGTTTTATTGAAGGGTTCAGATTAGCCGCTGACACTTATTGGCAGAAAGAAACACATCCTTCCACTGGGATAAAGCATATTTTTATTAAAGAACAAAGCAACACAAAATTGGGCTCCTGGCTTCTTTCTAACCTGCGTAAAGAAAATGAAGATATCTGGTCCTTTAAATGACTTTTTTGTTTTTGTTTTTGCTTTTCCCCTCTCTCTACCCATAGGAAATTATTTTATTTTAACAAATTCCTCCCTTATTGCATCCTCTGCAGTCGCAGCTTAATCACAAATGGGTGTTGTCCCACGGGGAGAACAAGATTAAAAGATTGTAAGCAAAGAATAACAGTCTAAGCTTTGATTTTGGCTCCTTTCATCCTCCCACCAGAGCCCAGTTCCTGGAATTCTGTGTACTGGGAATGGCCCCTCGCAGAGCTTGGTCCAAAGCCGACTGATCTCCATAGGGACATTTCCATTATGTTCAAGAGGTTATCAATCCATCCCCTAAAGCACAAGGTGTGCTAGCCTGTCTGACTTGTATCCTGTTTTTCTCTAACAAGGAGCATTTTGATCTCTGGCTGCCCTAGGAATTTACTAGTTAGGTGGATAGGAAGGGAAAAAAAGGAGAGAAAAAATATCAGTGTAGGAAACTGAAGGTTTTTCATCCATGATTTAACCTGGCTCTAGTGCCACTGTGCAAAATTCAGCATTTAACTGTGATGATACAGGAAAAAGCACAGGGCCTTATATTGAATGGTTCTATGAATTCAGGGGTTTTCAGTTACTGCTTGAATGCTTTTCTTTGCCCAACTATTTATTAAATGGATGCAATGATTTACTCTAAAAGCCATCATCTGGCTAAGGCTAGGAGACCAGCTCCTTCAACTGGTGCAAGTCAGCATAGGACCATTGAGATCAGGTGGAGTTACTCTCATTTACATTGGGGTGAGGATCTGATCTATGGAAACTGGAAATTTCTTGACTAGTGCAGAAGTGAATCCAGTATAAAGCGGGATGTGGGCAAAAGAGAGAGGACTGGAGTTTCCCACACGTCCTTTGCAGATGCTGAGGATGGGAGGGGTAAGGATGCCGGTAACAGTCTGTGCAACAGTGACTGCCAAACTCTGCGTGGACCACATTCATGCAGAAACTGTCTCAAGGACACTTCTGTTCCCATCTGCACCTGCACATAACACCTGCTGCCCACCAACAATCCTGTAGGAACTGTAATATCTAGCTAAAAGTGGTCCAGCTTGCACAACATCCAAAGTCTATAAGCTGTGGCTGATCCCAGAGTGCAAGGAGCTCTCCACCCAGGTCCTTAGGCATGGTCCAGATTGGCAGTAGGTCTGCTCTAGGCTTGTCCCCAGTGCTGCTGTAAAGCCTTTGGAGGTGTCTGAGAGCAGCTGTGGGGCTGGGTGTCACCTAGCAGACCCAGCCCATCCTCCTCAGGACTGGCTATTGTATAGGTAGAAACAAGACCACTGTCTACCATGCTTTTTCAGTAGCCTGGATGAAAAGAAAACAGCCCAGTGGTGAAATCCTGATCCCTTTCAGTGGGACCAGGGTTTCACCCTAAGATACAGACTTCCCAAACTGAATTGCTTTTAATCTATAGGTGATGTGCATATGTGAACTGGTGGGGAGGGGACAGGAATGGGGGTGGATAGACTAGTGTGCCTACCATGGGTACTGTTGCACTGACATAGGTAGACCCTCTTAACCCCCTTATTTAGATGCACTGCATAAGTGCAGTTCAATATTTAAACCACAGAAGCATAGAAGCAAACTTGCCCCCCAGCATTTACAGTCCCAGGTCACTGATACCCTCTCTGTCTGCAGCTCTTTTCTCCAATTGAACAACCTGACCAGCTCTTTCCAGAAATTTTTTATTGCCCAGAATGCAATGTGTTTCTAGTGTCACACATCACTTTTTCATTGATAATATTCTGGGCCAAATTCTGATCCTATTAGTAAGTTCAGAAGAATGGGAAGTTATTCATAATTTTATCAAGCAAAAGATAAAGGTCAGTCAATGGCCTTTTGTGAGGCATATGTGCTCTTATTCAATGTGTTAACAGATCCCAGTACGCTGTCCTGGTTCCAGATCCAGCAAGAAGGACTTGGAAATCCCCACTGGTTTTAATCCTTATTGGGAGAGGAAGGGCTGGCGTAGGATTGAGGATACCCTTCCTAGTCTATTTTTAACTACGTTTTGCCCTTAGAAACAAATTTTCTCCCTGTGAATTTTTGATTTATAGATTCATAGATGTAGGGGCTGGAAGGGACCTTACAAGATCATCTTTGGTTCGATCTTAAGACTTGGGATGGATACACCCCACCGAAAAAGAACAGTAGACATTACATAGACTTCACACTTAAGTCCTCAGTTTGAAACCTTCCCACCACAGTGCAAGAAATGCCGAAAAATATCTAGTAGGAATTAATGCCAACTGGCTACCCATCACCCTACGCATGCCCTTTAAAACAGCCTCCACTTTTCAGTGCAATATCTTTCATCGCTTGGTCAAAGGCCTCTCTCAGGTAGGTCGAGGGACTTTTCAGCTGGCACATAAAGAGAAGTGTCAAAGTGACAGGTGCTTTTTGGTGCAAAAAAACAAGGTGAGGAAAAGGGAAGGAATGATAATGAGAGTTTTCCTCTCCCCCAAGGGCTTGAAGCTACATTCCCACATCACAGTTGGGTGTATTGGCCAGAAATGACATCTCGGGGCGGACGACTCTTTCTTGTGGAAACTGCCTCACTCCCACGGGGAGAGCTTAGGGTTTAAACAAAGCACATTTCTTACGGCTTCCCTCACCATCTGCTGCCTTCAACAGGTCACTGAGAAGGGTTCAGCATTTGGTAGAAGCAGCTCCCAACCTGCAGCATCAGGTCCTTAAGAGAAAGCACCTGAGCTGCCAGAGCTGCGCTCTCAGTCCCTGCTGATGATGTCTGTTCCCTGTCTGATCGGAAAGGAAAACATCTATATTTCTGTAGGACAGCTTAATGCATCTGTGATTGGATAATGTGTACTACAGCCCTCTCTGCTATTCTCAGTGAAGTGCCGTAATGCTCTTCCTATACATAGGACACACACGTCTGGGTGGAAAAACACTGCGTCCTCTAGTTTCCTCTTGGATCTGTTCAGAAACTACCTCCGTGCCTTTGACCTGCCTGGCAGAAGTGAGAACGGGAAAGCAACCGCGCTGGTGTCACTCTGACTTTTAGGTTAAAAAATACATTAATTTGGCAAAGCTCCTTTTAGGACTTCATCATTTCCACTAGCAAGAACGAGACTGGGGCCCCGATCACATATGTGCTCAGACATGCAGAAGCAAATGCCAAAATGAATTAACTGGAATAGCTCTATTAATTTATGCCTCAGCAGTAATGACCTTAAGACACAGAAGAATTATATATTAATTTGTTTCTAGTGTATAACACTGCTAAGTTAACACATTTCGGAGAATATACTTTCCTCGCCTCCTGCTGTGAAGGTAAATGAGGCAGAGTGTCTGCTGATGACAAATCGCACCGGTCCTCCGCTAGATGGCAGCTGGCGCTTGCAGAACCTCCAGGCACATTTTGGTGCAGCAAATCCTTTTTCAGTGCTAATCATCTCACAAGCGGGAAAATAGGCCATTTCTTCCCCCCCGCCTCCCCGCACCCTTTGTTGCTCACATATTGGGGAGGGGGACCGTTTGACTAGCACGGTTTTGCAACCGTCCTCCATCTGCTGGGAAACTGTGCTGGCTATTTAAACTGACAATTGCTCTGTGCACCCAAAGGTAGAGAGATTTGGGGGTGGGAGAGGGGATTTTTTGTTCTGCTTTTTTTTTTTTTTTTTTTTTTTTGAAGAGGGGAAGGAATCTTTCTGGAAATTCGAAGGAAAAGGCTGCACGTAAGATGGGACCCCAGGGGCACAGCCCAGCTCTAGGGCAAAGGAAGGGGCACAGGTGTGGCAGCATCTCAGTCGATGCTCTTCCCAGGACACTGTATCCCTGGGAATTCAGGACGCAGGCACACGATAGGCATCGTGAGCCCTAGGGATCAAAGTGGCATTGCAACAGTGGAAAGGAGGACAGGACCCATTACAGTGCCTCACTCCTCCATCTAGTCCTGGCCTGGTGCAGACAACTCAGCACGTCCCAAGGGACATTTTAAACTCAGAGTCCACCCACTACTGGCTTTACTGCTCTCCAAACCACCTTGCGACCTATCACATTTTACAGAGGGGGAAACTGAGGCACAGGTAGACTTCAGTGATTGCCCCAAGGGCTTGTGTCAGAGACGGGACATATCTTCTGCCCCCAGGTTCAGGGTTTTCTCACTGACTTGCCAAAGGCATCAGTGGCATTAAAGTAGAGAAAAACAAGCCCTCTGGTCTGTAATGCTCTCGGGGTGGCACGTCCATGAGATGGCTGGGAAAGCTGCCTGCAGGAAAGAGGCTCATTTTTGGAGAAGGTGCTTAAAAGCACGAGCTACTTGATGCATTCTGCTGCATCGGGAAAGCTCGGGCGGGTTCATTTTTCCTCCCCAGAAAAGTGGGCTGCAATCAGAGAGCTTTTGTGCCGAGTGGCTCCCGGCTCTCACCTCCTCTCCCTCACCCAACCCACTCAGAAGTTTCTGCCTTCCTCCCCGGATTGGGTGCTGCTGCATTGCCACCGGCCAGCCCTCCCCATCCCACCTTCTGCGTCACCCTCTGCAGCATTTTTCGGTTAACAAATTGTTACAGTTTCACTGGCCTTACCTCCTCCTTCTCCTCTCTCCCCCTCCAAAAATAAAATAAATAAAAAACCTCTGCAGCTTCTGGGTTGATCCAGTTCTCTGGCTGCTTCCTAAAGTTCAGTGCACCAAACAGGCGAGGCTGCGACACACTGAATCTTGTTTGACTAATTTCTCATTGACTTTCCCAGTTCTTCACTCGTCTCTCGTCGTTTGTAGTCGAGCGCCTTCCGCTCAGTCCCAAGACAGCTGATTTCTCCCCTCAGGGCATTACCAGCTGCCATATATGAGTTTCTCCTATAGAGATTGAATGAAAACATATACTGTGCCGGAGCGTTAACTTGCAATGCAGCTTTCAGCAGAAGTACATATCACTCTGCATGGCATTAGTCAATTATGACAGAAAGCCCATTGGCGACACAAGTCAATTGATAATAAAGCATAATCTCTCTTCCCCCCATTACATATTTACCAGCTGCGATCTACTGTAGCATATTTCCTATTCACAGATGAATGCTCAAGCCCTTCAGACGGAGATTTTTCAGAGCCGGGTGTAAGTGAGGGGTTAATGGCTACAGTGCAGTGGTCTGAGGATAAAGCCACTGCAGGTGTGCAGCTAAATGGGGAGTTAATTGGGTAGCAGGTGAACATAAACAGAGCGCACAGAGGGTGTGGAAAGGCTTTAGTGAGGAGGGAGGGCCAGGGGGAATGCTGAGCTCTGTAGCCCAAAATAAAGACGTATTGAACTTTCCTTCTCTGTGCCGCAGTCTTTGTTGCACAGGGTCTATGCTCTTTGTATATTGTTTTACTCTCCAAAACGCTGCTGTTGCTGCCGTAGAGGCTCCCAGCCCGGGATACAGGCACGAAGCATCCGAGCCGCCGCTGTCAGATGATGGGACTTGCAGAGCTTATCTGAGAGCAATTCATTTTTCACCACGGGGACTAGGCGTGCAGAAGCAAGGAAGGTTTCTTAGGATGCCAGAGATGGCCTGTCCACTGAAGGCACAGTTCAAATCTACTCTGCTCCATGGAGGGCATGAAGTGAGAGACTGGGGTCTATGGAAAACTTGATTGAATTGCTCTCTCCCGTCTTCCTAAGAGCTGAGGCTTAGCTGGAGACTGAAGCAGAGCTGAGGTCAGGGAGGAGAGTAACCAGCCAGCCATCGAGATGGCGAGGCAGGATGCAAGTGCACAGAGGGAGGCTCTGCCCTTGCCAGGAAAATGTTTTTAGCATGCACAATAGCCAAAAGGGCGGAAGTGGAGGAAGGATTGGTGCTCCAAACACAGTGTATAAAGCCCCAGGGACTTGAACAGCTGGCACAGAGGCCTAGCGAACAGGGGGACAAGACAGGCCATTGCCACTGAGGGACAGGCGCAGTCCAAGTACAGCGCCTGCTCGCACTCATATGAAGACGAGCTGCTTCGGTGTTGCCGGATCCTCCTCCTTCCCCACCACTCAGCCCCTTTCCTTTCGGTGGATGTCGTTCCACTCCCGATTCTTCTCCTCTGTATGCAGCGATGATTTCTGCTACAGGCCAGCAGGCAGGCTACTGAGTTTTCTGTCCAACTCATGAGAGCACCATGTAGCTGGTCTCTTTTCCACCACCCTGGGATGTGTGTCTTGCAGGCACTACATTTGCCAGAGTCTGAAAATCGTGATACCAGTCTGCCTTGTGCCATGGTTGGATGTATTCATCGCAGATGCATTCCCACCTCTGGTCATTATTGTAGTAGCCTCCTTTTTTTATTTTATTTTTTTAATTGCGTGCAATTTCATAAGACCACAGGGTGTCGCACTAGTGGAGATTTCCATGGTCGGCAAACCCAGTGCCCTGCTACCACAGGCAATCGCATCGCATAATCCTTTAAAAAATGGATCGAGCTGTATCTTAAATCCAGTTGGGTTTCTTTCCCCATTACTCTTATTACAAGGCTGCTCCAAGGCCCCTAAATCCTTGGATAGTTCATTCCCTTGAGTTCCCTGTTGAGTTTCTTTGGTCCTTTCCATGTGTTTCAGTTTTAATTGCTACAGGGTGGGTCCCAGATTCCCAAAAGATGTAGAATAGGGCAGAGAAGAAAAGCAGCCAGGATATTCTGCCTTGAGCCTAGCAAGACATTGCCATTGCTGATGGTGACTGCTGCGTTGCCATGTAAAACGGGTTGAGATAAAGTAATCCTGATTCAATTTTGTTTCCTGTGTCCTTAAATCAAACAGTCCAGACAGTGCAATGCTTTTTAATCAGACAAGAGATATTGAGTAGGGCTTGTTTTTTTTCTTCTCCTTTAAATCAGAACAGCAGCCTTTCAATTAGCTCAGTTCTTTGCTATTGGAAGAGCACAAAAGGCTCTGGCCTTTCACACCACTGCACTTCAAATTCCTCCAGCCGAGTGGCGAGGAGCCAAGGAAGCTGCTTCGTTGTCCTGCCAAACACAGCTTCTTTGCCAGTGTGCCGTGCTTCTCCTGACCTCCTCGTCTCTCCTTCTTGCAGCAGGAAGTGACAGGAAGCGCAGATTCACTAAGACCTCCTTCCCCGCCGAGGCAGAAACTTCAGGTGATGACTCCAGAGATTCTTGCTGGACCTGGATCCTTCTAGCTTCGGAGGTGAAGCAGCAGCAGCAGCAGGCCACCTTCATGGTTCAGTCCCGCCTCGCAGCTTGCGCTTTATCTGGATATTGATAACTCGAATGACTTTCCTAATCAGGTTCTAGCACACACCAGAGCGAGCACCTTATCTCCCAGCTCTTCAGACTTCAGCACTCCATCTCCTAATACACTTCAGGCCATTTTGCAAGGCTTAGATGCAAGTCTTGAAGATTTCTATTAAGTCTTAACTAGCTCCTGAGATGAGGGAAAGTGCCTCTCTGCTGCTAGCTCCTCTTTGGCAATGTGCTTTCGCCTGACTACTTTAAACCAGACAAGGAGGTTTATATGTATATATATATATATATATATGTATATATATATACCTAATGGAACAGAATAAACAAGAACGCAACAAATCCATGCCTCTGTACCAGTTCCCCTCTTTTCTGCTTAGGAACATATCGGGATGTACATTAGAGTGAAAATGGCATGAAAGCATGAATGAGAGAGAGAGAAAAATAATGTGGGTGTGTGTTTGCATGTGGACGTCCATCCCTAAGATTAGGGACTGTATGTTCTGCTCTTATAATCGATTGACCAGTTGGCTTTAATGCAGACTACAAAATCCTGTGCAAGTTGTCGTTGCAGTTTCAGTCTGTGCTGCATGTGTGGATTGATAAAGCAAATCCAGCTCTCACTCAAGCAAAAGGGAATTTTGCCAATGCAACTAGATTTTGGCCCTTGTAATAGAGGGCTGGGCCTATCTTGCCCAGCTGATGCCTATGCAAAGAGGAAACCCAAAAGCAGATCCTACAGCAGCAGATACACAAAGACCGCTCCCCCTAATATATATGGTCATGACTCCCTAAAGGCTGCTCTAAATTACACTAGTTGCCATGGACATCAAAGAGCCAAAAGAGAAGGCAGGGATTAGCAGGTGTCAAAGAGACCTGAAGATGCCCACTATGCTGGTAGCAGGGTGAATGCTGCCATAGAGGCTCTTCCACTGCCTTTCGGCACTGGAGTGATACTCCTTTGTCTGGTTCTCTTTGTGGCCAGATTTGTACAAGTGAAGAGGACAGAAACAACAGGCCTGAGAATCTGGCCCTTGCTTGCTGTGAGTAAACTGAGGCACAGCCTGCTAAACTGCCCACAGCAAGGCATTAGCAGGCCTGGAAATGAAATCTGCTGGGTCGGTTCTTGTATATACATCCATGTACTTCCTAGGAGCGAGGGAGTGATGCTGCTGTCAAACTGGTGTGAACCAATCAGTAATCCATCATCAGGAGTCCTGGCCGCCAAACCCATGCTCTAAAGAACACATTGTGATAAAGAAGCGGACATTAAAACTAGTCGGCCCAACTTTTCTTGCTGAGAGATGAGAAATATATGTTGCTGAGCAGATCCCTGGAAACCATCCAACTGGGGGCTGGGAAATCTTTACATAGCTCAGCTCCATGTGCAAATGGGAGAATCCCATCATATTAACAGCCCTTTCCACCCAAAGGTAAATGTCCCATTTCCGCCCCACTCCAAATGACCGAGGAACTGAATAGTGATGCTGCTTTCTTGCACGTTTACCAAAATGAGGGGGCAGGTGCACTATGTAGCATCTGTTTAGCCAGCAACCTTGAGACAGGGACATGCAGGAATGATTTTAGGCACCCTCACACCTTTCTGGCCCTCTGTGTGCAATGGGGCTGTTCTCACTTTATGGCAGTGTAAGAGGGATGGTGTACACTGGGATGGCTCCATTGACTTCCTGTACTTCAGCTGAAGATTTGGTGCAGTGTATCTGGGGGTAAAATGGCACATACAGGAAGGGATGAGAGAACCAATATTCATGATGACTCACTTCATTGTTACTTATGAGCCAACCCCCATAGGTACATTAGGCTTTTTAAGAGACTCAAGCCATGGCATCTGCCTCACTGGGTGCATCTACACAAGATGCTAACTGAACAGTAGCCTAATAATACTGCACAGTAGTGTGTCACAGCACAAACTGTGCTAATATGCTATTACACAGTATTATTAGGCTACTGCACAGTAGTGTCACTAAAAAGGCACTCACCGGTGCTACTGCACAGTAACTCTGGTTACTGCGCATTAATTTAGTACTTGATTATACAAGTACTCAATTTAATGTGTAGTAGACAATGTGCATTAATGAACATGTAGATGTGCCTGCTTAGTAACAGTTCTCTACTTCACAGGAAGCTGGATCGGGCTATAAGCACGGGGATATTAGTGCTGAGTAGGAGCGTTGAAGATGCAAATTAGTGCTTGGCTTGAAGCTGCTCCAAATTAGATCCAGATTCTATCCTATTTCTTTTTCTACGGGACTCTCAGATACACTTGCCACTGTCATAGCTATGAAATTGCCTTAACATGTCCATGTCTCCCCCAGGACCTCTGTGTAGTGGCTGCAACCATCTACCCAGCTGTCTAGACAGACTGGGCACATCTACATGTTCATTAATGCACAGTAGTTACTGGGGTGTAGGCTGTAGCTGTGTTGGTTGAAGGACATAGACAGACAAGGTTGTTTGGGTAAATCCCATATCTTTTAGATTAGATATAATACGATATCTTTTATTAGACCAACCATCACTATTTTAGTTGGTCTAATAAAAAGTATTGGATTTACCCCAAAAACCTTGTCTTCAGTGCAGATTTAGTTTAGCATTTCCTTAATGAAGTAGTAACTAAATGCGCATTAACTACAGTTACTGCGCAGTAGTACTGGTGCATGGGTTTTTTGGGGGATGGGTACTGAGCAGTAGCCTAGTAACACTGCGCAGTAGCTTATTAGCATGGTTTTGGACTGGCATGCTACTGTGCAAGTGTTATTAGGCTACTGTGCAGTAAGTATCTCATGTAGATGCACCCACTATGCCCAATCCACAGAGGATATGGGTGTAACAGCCCTGCCTACAGACCTTGGCACTTCAGCTCATGCCCCAACCACTCATGCCCTTAGCTTGGGAGGTTACTGCTTCAGTGTCTCTGAGAGCCATCCCAGATGCAAGCCCTCCTGCTCCCCAGTCTGCTCCTGCACTAGAATCACTCTTGCTCTGGGTCCTTCTGCAGAAACAACTAAGAATTGGCTAGGTCAGGGTGGCCAGAAATTTGCATTAGGTGGTGGTGGGGCAACCCCCAGGGTGAGAGTCCATTCATCCCTTTACTAATATGCTGCACATCTATGACCAGAGGGTTGGAAAGAAGCAGGTTTTGAGGAGGAAGCTGAAGGTGAGAGAGCCTGTGCAGCACGTGAGGACTGGTTTAGGGGAAACGGTGACAGCGCCGGTGACAGACGGGAATCTGAGTGGACCCGAGACTGGCCAAGAGGAGGGGGATGACAGGTGATGAGAGCAGAGCCAGGTCATTAAGACAGTCCTCAAAAGTTTTGCTGGCCAAAACTCTGCGAGACAGGTTACAGAATGATTGATGCCAATCAAATCCCAGGCTTCGGTAACAGGAGGTGTATAATATGGCCAGTGCGTTAAATCCCCAGCTCCATCCCTGACCGCAGTGTCAGAACAGTCACAGGCAGGATGAAGCTGAAGGGTGCAGACAGATCCTATAAGTTTGATTTAAAACACTGGGAATTCATCACAGTTTGCTCACCAGCCCAATACTGTAGGGGAAGCAGGATTTAAGACATGATCAATACTTTCAAGCCAGGTCTCGCAACTGGGGGTTGGGAAAGGTAATAAGGAGCAATACCAGACCTAACAATAAAGAAGCTGCCCTTATGCCTTCAAGCGAAGAGCTGGGTTTTTAGGCCTTGCCTTTTGCTCTAATTTTGTCCCTTTGGGGCTTTTACTTGATTATTCAGGGACGGAGGCCAATGAGGCAATATGACTAGGTGGCGGCAGCCAGTGTTGCGTGCCAGTTACATGAAGAGGAGTCTGGACAACTGAGGTGGATCCTTGGCATGTGCAGAATACCTTTTACCTGGTGAGCATCAAGCAATGTGGCAAATATCAATAAGCTGCACGAGTAACCCAGAGCAATGGCTATGTGCTGGATTCATCTTGCAAATGGGTTAACTGAGGATTCAAGCATCGCTGTTGACTCAGCTTTGTACCCAAGCTGCCCTCACACCTTACTGCAAGCTACGTGAGCGTTGAGTTCAACAACATAGGAAGAAATGAGGTTCCTTGCCTACTTATATCCTCATCAGAGTAAGCAGGTGAGAAGGGTGAGGGGTCTCTCCCACCCTAGTGGCTCAAGGTCACGTGAGCCAAGCAATGCTTTGCAGGAAAGGGTAAAGAAGTAGCCTTGCTTTATGGGCTTTGCATCCTGGGTGCACGAAGGATTATGCTTTGTCCATGAAAATATAAATTGCTGAATCCCCAGGACCTCTGTGTAGTGGGTGCAACCATCTACCCAGAATAAATAGAAGTGGGGAGACCTGGAGGCAGTGAGGTGGCGTGGTTGCACCCTTTTTTGGCTGTTCCACATACAAGTTCTCCAGGTGGGGTCTGACCAGACAGTGAGCTCAGATCTCCTATGTATGCACAGCACAGCCAAAGGAGGGGTGGGGGATGCACTCCTTGGCCTTGTTTCTGGATCCACTAATGAAAGTGGAAAAGGGTTTAAGATAGAAGTCTTGGACTGAAGCTCTGCTCCAGTTAGTTTTACTCTCACTGTCTCTACTCACCTGCTGATGACATTTGGAAAGTTACTTGACCCTTCCGTGCCTCAGTTTCCCTGTCTGTGAAACAGGTACAAGGATTCTTCCAGATCTACCACTGAAAAGTGCCATATAATGGATGAGATCAGGACAGATTGTAGGGCTAGTATTACACAGTGCCTGCAGGACCTTTTCAGTCCAGGAAAGGGTACCCCATGATGGCTTGAGGGGGTAGACTTCATGAACACGAACTGAACTGAAAAACATCCAGAGTTAAAACTCCCTAAAAAAACCAGGAACCCTCAACAGGATGCTTTGCTTCATCATTTAGAGCACATAAACCAAAGCCCTAATGTTTTTTGGACTTGACATACCAAGCTGAAGGTGAGGGAAGCTCAGAGGTACTCACATGCTGCTATTACGGTTTTTTGAAGGGAAAACTGAAGTGCTAAACTGTCAGGCAGCATCACTGTTCTCTCAGACCTGTTGCCCACTGCCTCCGCTTAGGCTTCCCATTACCTCTCACAAGGCAATAAAAGCCTCTTGCAAAGACAGCCACAATTTTTTTGAGAATCTTCTTTTCAGGAACGGACCCCAGATATTTAGCCCCTGGGCAATGCGTTGTATATGGAGATGCAATTTTTCACTGTTTAAAGATCAAGTCTTGATTTTCAGGTTTAAAGCAACCCGAGGTGGGGGGAAATAATGAATCAAGCGAGATTCTCCTCTTTCTTGACTTTGTTTTGCATCCTTGAATGTTATCTATTAAGGTGTTTACGGTTGCCTGAAAATCCTTGCTTATTAATGCACAATAGCTTTTCATGCTAGCAATAGGATGGGGGTTCAGATCTCCAAAAGCAAAGGCGCCCGTCCCTTAGGCTTAGGGAGACTCTTTGTGTGTTGGCAGTATACTCTGTATGACATACAGCAGAGAAAGACTTTTTATTCTGCCCTGTGCAGGGTAGCAATAGTTATATGCTAGTGTTTGTGTGAGCATATGGTGGTGAGCAGAGTTGGGATGGGTGCAGATGCTTAGCTTGGCAGACTGACATTCCTGAGTCTGCAAAACAGGCTGGGAAACCTCATGAGAAGTGGCCTCGCTTTCCAGGGGCTCTATTGTGACCTGGCTTTCCTGCTTGCACAGGGCTCTTGGGGTCAGCAGATACCTTTTCACTCTCTCCAGAGCAACCTAGTTATTGCACCAATGCAGTTCATCTGGCATAGGGGGTTGGCAGAACCTGACATCAGCTTTTACCCCTTCATTACCCCAGGCAATACTCCTTACAATGCACGGAGTTGTATAATTTGCTGCTGCTATAGTCCAAGACCAAATAACTACCTTCTCTCTCCAGGATCAGAAAAGCAACAAGATAGGAGCTGTGCCACAGCGGGGTGTCTCTGAGGCATAATACCTCTGAGGACTGTCACAGCTTGCTAAGGGGCATGTCTCCAGGCAAAATCTGCCCCCTCCCCCCCATACTTCCACCTCTGCTTCTTGTGGCTAGATTGCAAATGCAGCCACGCAGCTCCTGGGACTTTGGCATTTCCATTTTCAAATCATAAATAACAGTTGGTAGAAATGAGCAGGGATTTGCATCGGAGCAATGGCTCTTCCTTGTAGCAGAGCTACCCTTCAGCAAAGGAGACGGCGCACTTCTGCGTGCTGTATTTCATGCAACGTGCTCAGCCCTGCTCTCCTTCAGCCTCGATAGGAGCTCTTCCACTGATTGGAGTGGGATCAGGATGGGGCCCTCTGTTTAATTTCCTGCCTGTATTGATAGAGAGCTGTGTTTATGTGTACACCGTGGAGCGTGAATATGTTGCTGCCTCTTGAGAAAAGGGACTCCTTGAATAATCCTTTTTGTTTAGTATTATTAAGTGGACCATGGCCCTTATTTTGCTTGTTTTGCTGCTATTCCTCTGGGACAAGCAAAGTGGCCTTGTTCACTCCAGTGCTTTTCACCATGGTGAGCAAGATTTAAAGAAACATAAATCCACTCCAGAGAGAGGGTTACACTGCATAGCTGAATAATGGGCTTTAATAGGCAAACCAAACAGTTAAATAAAAGATGCACGCGGCATGCTAAAACTTAAGGAATGCATATTCAATGCAATGCATTATTAAATACAACAGTGAACATATGGGTGCCTACAATTAATGTATATAAATAGCTGATAAAATTGCTCAGTATTAGAAAGCTAGCGGCAAAAATGACCTCATATGTCAAGCAGACAAGCAGGCAGTTACCATTTTCTTTGTACACCTTACAGATGATAAATTAGTTTTATGGTCTGCATGGGGCCCTTATCACATTACAGCACCAAGTGTTTGATAAAGAAAAAAAATGCCTCAGCTAAAAATCGAACTGAAATTTGGAGTCCCCATGGACCTCATTTTTTAAACGTAAAGAATTTTAACCAACTTCCTTTTGGGAAGATTTATTGCTCTAAAGAGAAATGTATATCTCTATCCTATACACTTTTATTACAACTTCTTCTCTTGCCTTTTCCTTTTCTTTTTATTTATTTTTTTAACTGGCATTACATATAATATGAATCTGCTTTAACTGGTTCATTACCGACTATGGGATGCAGTGGCTGGAGCAGAGGGCATGGGCATTAGGGTACTTAACTGTTCCTGGCTTTTTTTACTCACCTTGGGTAAGTCATTTAAGCTGCCCATGCCTCAATTTCTCCAGCTGTGACAGGGGAGTCAGGCAACTTTTCCCACACAGGTCTTGTGAGGTTTTATTAGTTGCTGCTTGCAACCCTAGGGACCTCAGACTGAATCTGTACAACTCTAGTCCTAGACTCTTCCTGTTCAGCGTGTCTAGAGGACAGTGATTGGGATCCATCCTCCAGGCAGTGCAACATCCTCAAGTCATTCTGTGGTGGACACTGTGGTCTTGAAGCTGCAGCAGCTTTTGTGGCCTCAGTGGACCCCTTCCACAAAATGGGTAGATCATACAGGCTTGTCTCTGCTTTGACCTGCCCCATTCCCTGCTCCAGGGATACTCGCTGTACCAACACATAAAGACCGACCCCGTCTGTTGAATTTTAAGGGATTCATCTCCTTTCTGAGACTGAACGGTTCTGTTGCTATGCGAGTCTCTGAGACCAGGGAAGCAGGGGAGAGATTTGGCCAAGTGTAAGGAATCCTGTAAAAAAAGGAAGAATTTGTATAACAGATAATTTCAGCATGAAGTACACTGCTGGGTGACTAGAGGAAAACACAGCATTTCCTTGAGCTTATGCTTGCTCTCACACTGCTCCAGTTTTAATCAGATTAGGTCTGTACAGATGAACCCAATTTATTATTATTTTCATTTCAGAGTGCCTGAAGGCTCTGAAATCTGGTGAAAGGCTTCCCTAGTCTGTTAGGGGAAATGAAGCTCCAGCAGCTAAACTCTGGCTCTGCTGAAGTCAGCGTGAGTTTTGACAATCAGACGTGAACCTGCTAATTAGGTAAAAGACCTGCTCTGTAGTATAGGCAGGGCATAGGAAACTCAATCCAGCATCTTGCTGCATCAGAAAGGGCCAAAGAGACCACAACGGTTATATACAGATGCCACTGCATTTGCAGGGGCGGAACAACGTTTTTATGTGTACTCATACAGTCACTTTGACCCCCAAATTTGGGGGGTAATGAGGCAAGCATTGCATTTGCTTTTTTGCGCCATCTCTACTTTGAAAAAAGCTGCTGCTCACGTTGTTCTATGGTCGATCATATTAAGTTTAAGGAAAGGGGTTAAATTTAGCCCTCCAATTTTGCATGGAGGGATGGACAACACGGTCATGAATGGGGAAAAGACTCGATTATCTGTGTCCGCTTGAGGGAGCAAAGAAGATTAAAGATCTGCTGCTGAATCTCCCTGAACTTCACTGTCCACATCTATACAAGGAGGATTGTTCTAATGTTCTATTATGTTAGCCTTAAATCAAGACACTGAGACTCACTGGGGCGGGGATGTACACACTGTCTCACATCAGACCTGCAGTTCATCACCGCAGCAGCTCTATCGAGTGAGGAATAGTGGGCCGTCTAATGGCAGACCAGGCACAAGCATTTTTTGAAGGGAAGTTCCCATGGCCTGTGGGAATGTGAAAAGGATATGCCCAAAACGTGGCAAGAATTTGGAATCTGAGCTTCCCATTGGTTCCCAAATCCCCCATGACTTCCTTAAGGCCAGAATTGCATTGACGGGGTATACTATTTCCTGCGTCGCATGAATGGCTTGCTTTGCCCTTCCAATAAGGTGCTACAGACGCGTGGTAATGGATTATCAGGGCATTAATCACCACTCAGGATTCACATCTGGAACCGAACATGTGGCATATGTGAATATGAGCTAGAAACCACACCGTGGTACACGGTGTTATTAATATATAATCGTATCACACCCACTTACATTAAAACCCAAAGTCCTACTGAACGTGAGTGAGGGGGATAGAATTAGGTACCATCCTCATCTGTTAACTGGATGTGTGGCTAATTACTCACAGCTTGCATTTCATCTGTTTAGTTGTCTTCATTTTCTTTTTTGGCTTTTTGCATGTAACTACTGTATATAAATACTCAGCTACTTAGGACAAGCCACTGCTTAGCAGGAAAGTCACTGCTTAAATGTAACCACTTGCATCGTTCCCATAGAATTCATTGGTTTTAGGCAAATGCTTAAAATTAAGCACATCCTTAAGAGGTTTTTTTTTAACCCAGCCTTCACTGGCCATGCTTTTGTTATGGGGTGAAGTGAAACAGTACCTCTTAAAGTCCCATGATACAAGAGAGTAACGATATCTTTCTTTACTTGCAAATCTGTACTAAAGTGCCATGCAATGAAAGAGGAATTTATGGCACTAAATATGCCTTGCAAAGAAGGAGGCAACCTACAGAATTTAGCAATCAAATTTGTTAAGGTTTCTCTAGAGCCTAAACTCCCAATTAACAAGCAAATCATCATCAGACAGTCAGTGAATGGCAAATTCATTCTATTCAACATCTTTTCAGAAGTGGATTTTGTGCACTTATCTCCATGAAAACCCAGCAGGAAAGTTTTCCATGAGAGTGATCCTACATCTGCCTGTTTTTAATGACTGTAATGGCAAGCAATATTCTACAATTACTTTGGCGATCTCATTTCAAGCATGCAAATCATATTATTTAAGAGCCCAGCAAAAGTCATTTATTTCTTGGAGCTGCCAGCTAACTTCGGCGGGGTGAGGGAACTCTGCTCTTGGAATTAAAAGCCCTGATGTCTTGTAACCTTCCACGGTGGGGTTGTAAAATTTGTTCAACAAGGTCAGACAAGAAAACCTGAGAGAAGGGGAAAAAAAAGCCTATATTGTTCATTACCAAGTCATCTAGGTGTTCTCTTAGCTTAGATGATGAATGAAGAGTTCATATACGGTTCATCATGTTAGACACCAGCTAATAGCAAAAAACACTGCACACAAAGTCATCCCAGAGAGACATCTGGAAAGCAAGAGCTTTTCACTGTCACCATAATCATTTTGAAAATCTGATGAATATCTTTGCTCTTTTTGTTGTGGGGACAGATTTTTTTTAAAGTCTTCACCCTTGGCCTCTTAAGTATGTTTGCTGTTACGGTTTTCTTAACGCATACATCAAGGTGCTCATAATATCTTAGCATCCGTCTGTCTGTCTGCCTACTGCAGACTCATCAACAGAGTATCTGCTCTTCTGCTCTGTCACGTGGTGGAAAATAAACACTTACTGGGTTCAAGAATGACAAGGTTGGTTTCTGAAAAGGGATTTCAATAACAAATGCAACCCAAAAAATAATGTAAGTCACAATGGTCCTTAAACTGCTCTTTTTTAATTTAACCGAAGTGGGGTTTGGACAAATCATGTGACCACGATTGAAATACGAGAAACCTTTTCACCCCTGTTCACCAATTTAATCAAATCTTGGTAGGTATTGACAAAAAAAAGTTGCTACCTTCGGATGGCTGCTCTATATGAAATGAATTTGTGTGGCTCAATCATGTTGCCCGCTGACATTTGTACATATCAAAATGATGAACCTTTTCACAATTGGCTCCTTGGCTGGAAATCTTTGAAGAGAAGCCAATGCCTGTAAGGTCCATAGAAAATGAACAATCCTCTTACTTCTCCACAGTTTGCATTTCAGTACAGGATTACTAAAGACTAAGGCCATATTTAAAACTAAATACTTTTCAGCGTTTGGCTGGATCAAAGCTACTATGGGGCAACTTCTGACCTCATTTACTCAGTTGATTGGGACAGAATTACTCCATTTTACACCACTGTAACTGAGAACAACATTTGTTGTCCAGTTTCTCCTGATCCTGTTAAAGTATAAACGGTGCTGTATTTCCAAGCTGACTGTATTCCTTTAACTGTATCAAAGAACTATATATAGGCTGAGCCTCAGTTATTAACTGAATTAGATCAAATGAATTGGGTACAGAGTTTTCATTCTGTAGACTTCAGGTGTGTTCTGGAAAGATATGAGGACAGGTTGAAAGAGCTAGGATTATTTCGTCTGGAGAAGAGAAGACAGTGGGGATTTGATGCCAGACTTCAAATATCTGAAGGGCAATTTTAGAGAACATGGAGATGGGCCATTGGGGATGATACTAGAAGCAATGGCCTCAAGCTGCAACAGGGGACATTTAGGATGGAAATATTTGACTGTGAGAGTGGTCAAGCATTCATCATCAGGCTGCTCAGAGGAATTATGGAAATTTTTATGAATGTGATGGACAGGCACTTAGTTGGGATTATTTAGTCAAGGCTGATCCTGCCTTGAGCAGAAAGATGGACTAGATGACCTTGTGAGATCCCTTCCAGCCCTACTTTGGTATAATCCATTGACTATAATGCTTGAGCACCCTGGACATAGCATAGCATAGGCTCGCTGTGATGTTGGTGGCATGCTGGTGGCAACACAGATGCTTCTGTTTTAATGCCTCCCAGGGTTGGCACCTGGGACTGGTACCCCAGTCACCCCCCACTTTGTTATGGCACTGTCTGTCTGTAAGAGAGCAGTTTGGTCTCCATGGCTTGGTCAGTCCTTTCAGTAGGACTAATCATGTACTTCAAACTAAGCACATGGTTAAGATTTTTCTTGGATAGAGGCTTATGTGAGTGTGAATTATGTATTGTTAATAACATTTCCTTAATGTGCTAGATTCCTCCGAGGTGAATTCAAGACAAAGTCTCTCCCTGAAGAGCTTATGATCTCAGAGGATCTCTATCATGATGAATGAAGACATCAGAAACAGGGGTAGAGAGGACACGATCTACATACAAGCACCACAAGGAAAGACCATGTCCTTGTACTGACTAATTACATAGGCACTTTATTGATTCTATTTCAAGTAGCATAGTGGTAAGTGATATTGTAGGTATTTAGAAATGAAAGAAGACCTAGACCTGAGACTGCTCAAATTAACTGCTGCCGCTAATGTAGCCAACCTTCTATTTGGTGTATGTATATAATTGGATTCATATCATTAAAAATGTTGTTGGAAAGATTTAGTCCCATGAGTGATTGACATCTGGCATCCTTAAATGTGCTCTCAATGGCATACCAGACAATCCTGGATGACCCTCAGTACAATGGACTTTTCCAGAAATGGGCATGCCAATATTTTTTAGTCAGGTGCCAAATGAGTCAGTAACTTTGCTCTTTCATTAGTCCTTCACACTTTAGTTGATGAAATGTAACCTGCTTTCTCATATTTACTCCAAAATGGAATTCACAGTGAAGAAAACAATAGACAGTAGGACTGACAACACTGATGTTTTCACTTCCTAGGTCTACCAGCCGAGAGACAAATGATACAAGTCAGGGTCTGAATTAGTGGCACAGCCAGTAGAATGGGTATTAAACCCATCAATAACCCATCCCACAAGCAAATAGGCATGTTGTAAAATTTTGCAACATATAACATTGTTCTTTCTTATGCTGGGTGATGATTGTGGTAATCGCTTGAAGGCCAAAATTAGCAGAAGGAAAATTAAAGTCTTGGGCATTGTATATAGCATTTTTGGTTGCCCTTCCTTAAAACACAGTCTCTCTCTCTCTCTCTCTCACACACACACACACACACACACACACACTAAATACACTGTAATTAAAAACAAGCATATTACAGAAAAAGAATAATACTTAAAAAAAAAAAAAAGAGGCCAATCAGCCTGCAATTATAGATGATAGGCCAGGGTGGCACCTTCCAAACTGACTGGTTCAGAGAGTCATGAAATTTTGTAGGCAACAGCCTACGTTGTTAGATGCTAGTCTGCAATGGAAGCAATAGTGACAGCCCTTGAAACTTTCTGGCCTTTCCTTAGGCAGCTAATAATGTCAGCAGATGTGTTCCCCATTTCATTGTTGTGACCACGTGTTGTCTTGTCTCACATTGACAGTGTAAGCTTGTAGAAAAGTAGGGAGACTGAGGAGAGGGGATTCCCTGCTCACTCCCTTTCTCTCAGCTCCCAAGAGCCAAGTCACCCCGGCAGTGCCAGGATGAGCAGCAGAGATGCCTGGCACTGGGCAGCAAGCAAGCCAGCCCCAACACCATACTTCAAAAGTACCCTGGAGTATGGCCAGGGAAATGAGGGGAAAGGCCCCTCCACATACCATTCCTTCATGGGTCGGGGGGCAAAGAGCCCCAGTAATACTGGGACAGGTGGTGGGAATGCTCCAGGTGGCATGATGGCCGGCACCTCCTCAGTCCGGCACCATAGAGGATTCCCTGGGGAAACAGGGTCATATAGAGGAAGGGGCCCTATCCAGGACCATAGGAGCCAGGTAATAGCATCCAGAGTGGTTCAGGGTCCTGGGGAAGGAAACACTGGACTTTACCTTACCACAGGTGGTTCATCTCAATGCAGGAGAGATGAGCTGAAGCTGGAGAACAAAAGCCGACTTTGATAGGCTGGGACTATGTGGAGGAAACCCTAAAGGGATACTAGAAAGGGTGAAGGAAAAAACCCCATGCTGGAGACAGACATCTGCAGTGGGTGAGGGGCAGTTTATCTGCCCACATTTCTTTATTTTGGTACCGGATAGACTATGGGGAATTCCCAGAAGGTACTGTTCCCAGCTCCTGGCTGTGAAGCCTTAACAGTGGGAGCCGGTAAAAGCAAATATGGAGGCCTGTGGTGGGGATGTAGAGGTGGAGGAGCCCCTGTTGTAGTCCCTGCAGGGCCTTGCCAAAGGTCACGGAGGACTATTCTGTTGGAGGGGGCATGTCCCTGATGATGGAGACTTCTTTCTCTTGGACAGAATTCTACCCAAATTACTATCAAGCCATGGTAGGAAAGTATCCAGAGAAGTGAGAGGACTCCCTAGTGGGGTACACAATGTGTGTTCAAGCTGCAGATAGGGGCTTGGCCACATATTTGGTGCATTGGCCAGGTAACCACTGGTAAACCCAGAGCCATAAGAGAACCTAGACAATATAGAAAGTCAATAGCTTTTGCTATGCACTAGAGCCGTGCTGGTACAGGATCAATTAACACAAATTTTACAGGTACACCAAAGGCAAATGAAGGAGCTTCTATGGACCAGGGTAGAGGAGCAAGCCACACATAGCACCCTATTTGGTAGGCAACAGACCTTGAAGGAGAAACTGGAAGGCTGGCATAGGGTGGGACCAATAGAGAGTCTCTGAAAGCCAAAGATAGACAAAGGTGATGATCAGGAAGCATATGTAAAGTCCTTTGAGAGGCTAGCCTTGGCAGCAGGGTGGCCTCCAGAACATTAGGCCTACCAACTGGGTCCACTTCTGACAGGTTGGGCACAAGCCACCTATAGAGCCCTACTCCGAGAAGAAGCAGGGGACTATACGAAGTTAATAGAAGCCATCCTATGTAGGAAGGAGGTATTCCCTGAAAACTACAGAATTTTGTTCCAGGCCAGGAAGGAAGGAGATGAAAGAAGACTATGAGTCTTGTTACAGATCCTTAGGGACTTGCTAAAAAAAAATGTTTGAAGCCAGAGACACAGCTGCTAGCAGAAGTGATAGATACAATAGTATTCATAGAATCATACAGAATCATCAGAAGTTAGGGTTGGAAGGAACCTCAGGAGATCATATGATCCAACCCCCTGCTCAAATCAGGACCATTCCTAACTAGTCAAGGCTTTGTCTAGCTGGGTCTTGAAAACCTTCAAGGATGGAGCTTCCACTACCTCTCTGGGTAACCCATTCTAGTGTTTAACTACCCTCCTAGTGAGAAAAATCTTCTTAATATCTAACCTAAACTTCCCTTGCTGCCACTTGAGCCCATTGCTCCTTGCGATGTCATGTGCCACCACTGAGAACAGTCCAGCTCCATCCTCTTTTGAACCCCACTTCAGGTAGTTGAAGGCTGCTATAAAGTCTCCTCTCAGTCTCCTCTTCTCTAGACTAAATAAGTCCAGTTTCCTCAGTCTTTTCTCATAAGTCATGTCCCCCACTCCCCTCACCATTTTTGTTGCCCTCCTCTGGACTTTCTCAAGTTTTTCCACATCTTTTCTGTAGTGAGGGGCCCAAAACTGAACACAGTACTCCAGATGGGGCTTCACCAGTGCTGAATAGTGGAGAATAATCACTTCCCTTGACCTACTGGAAGCACACCTACCAATGCAGCAACACCAATGTATTAGAACACTTCATCAAAGACTTAGCAGAAAGCGTGCAGCAATGGGTCCATACACACCACTCACAATCCTCCAAGGAGGCACTGAAATTGGCAGAGGTGTTCACAGAGGCTGAGAAGGCTGAGAAGGTTAACGGTCTATCTCGCATTGGACAAGAAATGCAAGGAAAGATTGCAGGAACTCGAGATCTTTGACCAGAGGGATTACGAAGGAGCAAGCTATGTTATTCATGTGGAGAACCATGTCATTGTGCATTCAATGTGTCCTAAGTATCATGAGGAGAGAGGGCTGGCATGAGGAAAAGCCATGGGGTCCAGGAAGGCTTTGAGGAAAACGAGCAAGCCAGAGCCTATGGATTGCAGCTTCGGCTCCAGTGCAGAAGACCTCCTGGCCTGTCCCACATTCCAGGTAATTTTAGCAAGTCATGGGGGAATCAAGCCAAGATAGATATGGACTGTACACAAATCCTTCTCAAGGCTGCCTTGTTACCAGCTGAAATGGGTCTGCCAACTTCCTCAATCCAACTGACCTGCATGCACAGGGGGAAATGAGTATATCCCTGGCACTGGCTCATGCGGACTGTGTTTGGAAAGACCAGGGAGTTACCTGTTGGCCTGGTTTCCCAACTTCCTTGTCTGGTGATTCTGGGGTGGGATTGGCTAGGCCTCAAGGATATCTTTCAGAAAGCAACAGAGGATGGGGAGAAGTTGTGTTTTTGGAAAGGAAAGAAGGAAGAAATGGTGGGGCAAGCAGAAAAGGAGGCTGAGGAACTTGA